>NC_044392.1:23729019-24046186 GCF_006542625.1 Nomascus leucogenys | reverse complement strand
TAGTTAATAATAGAGCATTAAACATTTCAAAATTTCTAAGAGAGTTAATTTCAAACATTCCCATCACATAAAATGTTAAGTATCTGAGTGATGGATATGTCAACTAGTTTGACTTAATTATTCCACATTGTATTCATAAATCATTACATCACTTTGTACCCCGTAAATTCATGCAAATGTAAATTATCAATTTACAATTTTTTTAAAAGGGGATCTACTGGAGGTGTTTGGAGGCTGATAGGATTGTATGAAAGACCATTGGTCTGCTCAGTTAGGCAGATTTTAGTTAGAAGTGAGACATTTCCGTAATATTTTAGTTTTTAGTGGCGGTGGGAAGCAATATGTTGATTTTGGAATCTGGGTCTGAGACACAGGGATTTAAGATTCTGGGCTGCAGAAGTCAGCTTAGGGAAGACAGGTGTGGGGGAGGAGAAACCAAACAGGCCTTAATCCCTTACAATTCCTGCATTACAATGTTTCAGCAAATATTTTGCAAAACAGTTTTCTGGATGAACTTCAAACTGCAAGAGGTTCCATTTGGCTGCTTGAAGAGCTGTGCAAATGATTTTTTTTTTAAGGAAATGAACATTGTTTCAGCTGACATTTAAACCTCTATTCTCTTTTACTAGCCTGACACATTGCTTCATATGTTTTGGTCAGACACACTTTCCAGAAGAAGAAAGAGGTATTTATAGGATTGTAGAACTGTAGTATGGAATCCTGGTATCTGTCACTTTTCGCTTATATAAAAATTCTATTAATAGAACCCAGAGCCCTGACCAGCTTCTGTCTCTCTTATGGATTTGGTATCTCCCATGGAAGTAGCAATTTAAAATGTCAACGGAGTCTAAATGAGAATGACCCTACCTAGTGATCTTTTCAACTATATCTCCTCTTATTGGCTGGAGTCTGAGACACTGTAAACCCAAGGATTGTGTGAAACAGTTTGGGTTCTTTATTTCATTCCATTGCTCACAGAAGTACATTTGAATTTTTCAGGCCATATGACTATATTTTTGGATCTATAAACGCAGTCTGCATAACAAATAGTTCTTTAATGAACTTACTTGATGTAATCATTGGTGTTGAGTTGGATTATGAATATACAAACCCAAGGTTTTCCATCCCTGCACTGGTCTTGAACTTTGCCTTGCTGAGGTGTGATTCATAGGCATATGAATGTGCGTGGCATAAATGCATGTGTAACAATATGTGGAATAAGATTCTGCCTCTCAACCATTGTCTCAACTGCTTGCCTGCCACCCCTACCTCCCAGCTGTCTATATAAGCAGAAGACTGAGGAATTTCTTTTGGGCACATAGTAGAGTTGGTAGGATGTCTCAACCCTTCTGTTACATTAGGACCATGTGACTAGTGGTAGGCCGTGTGTCACTTCTAGGCCAGAGTGGCAAATTGACAATCACCAAGCCAATGCCATCTGTCACCATTCAAATGGTGGCTTTTCTTTTCTTTTTTTTTTTTTTTTGAGACGGAGTCTCGCTCTGTCTCCCAGGCTGGAGTGCAGTGGCACAATCTTAGCTCACTCCAAGCTCCACCTCCTGGGTTCACACCATTCTCCTGCCTCAGCCTCCCAAGTGGTTGGGACTACAGGTGCCTGCCACCACACCCGGCTAATTTTTTAGTAGAGACGGGGTTTCACCGTGTTAGCCAGGAGGGTCTCGATCTCCTGACCTCATGATCCGCCCGCCTCGGCCTCCCAAAGTGCTGGGATTACAGGCGTGGGCCACCGCGCCCCACCTCAAATCGTGGCTTCTATGTGAGCAATAATTAGTAGAGCCTCCCTACCAACTAGTGATAAAGAAGTAACTTAAGAATTTTTTCTTTGTTTTTTTAAACTCCTGAGATTTAGGAGGTTTTGTTACCACAACAGGAATTAGAGGAAATACAATGATTTTTTTATCCTTCCCACCAACTTAGGTCCTTGTCATCCTCGAAGCCAAATGTAAGGGCAGCAAAAATGGACGACGGCCTCTCTTCCCCTGTTGAGTATTTGATTGGGTGATGGATGTGATGCCTATTTGAGCAAATAAAAAATGAATGGAAGGAAGACAGCAAGGCAGAGAGGGGGTAGTAGATCAGTTGACTAAACATTCACTGTTTTTCGTATCAAAAATGTGAGTGATTCTGGTAGACAAAAGGAAAACCTTGTGAATCATCCAGGCTAATTCTACCCCAAGTGCAGTTCATCAAGACCACTGCATAAGCAAATGTCCACCTGGGAGGCCAGTCTGCCCTTTATACAGGCCCTCCCAATTCCTGTAAAAGATTTACTGGGACCCTGTCTTCCATACTCGCACATTACCTTATTCAGCAACAGCTGAATTTGAGATACTTGTCCCTTTGTTAATCTCTGTCCCTCTTCCCAACATGCTGAAGGATAAAAAAAAAAAAAAATACAGAAGAGAAGAGGAAAAGGAGAGAGACACTGCTTTTTCTTCACTGCAGATCAGTAGCCACAGTCAATCCCAGAAGTGGGCTAGAACATTAGATAAGGCTATTACTGGACTTAATAACTGCAGGTGACCAGAAAGCTCTGATAAAACGTTCATGATTCTATTACAAAACAGTAAAGCTAGATCTGACAAAATATGGTTGAAGGCAGTGATCAGAGAAAGAAAAATTGTTTTATGCTTGCACTGCACTGAGTTGGAAATGTTCACAAAAATAGTTACATATCTAACTAAAAATAATGATTAATTTTTTCTAAAGCACTCAGGAACTCATACATCCAAATGAGTGTTGTCATTCAAAGAAATCTCCAAGGCTACACTTTTCATACAGTAATGCTTTCTTTGCTCAAAACATTTTTGGAATTGCCTTTAGAGTCAGTTTATGAGCCAAAAAATAAAATATCTCTTTATAGTCCCAGCTCAGCCTTCCTTGGATTACTGCTTTATTTGCCCTCCTTCCCTCTCTCCTGGCTTTATTTAGCCTAATTCCACACTCCTCCCTCTCATTCTATCAAATAAGGCAAGCGAACTTCATGCTTGCTGTGTGCATCAAGGGACATAAGGGGTTGGGAAGACAAAAAGAGGAAGCAAGGGAGTTTTATGAGGAGCAGCCCGTTTGGATGTTGCCCACTGAAAAGCTATAAATTGCTATCAAGGGTATGGCTGATTGACCATCACAAATGTGATCCCCCAAAGTTGAATCCCATTGAATTTACAAAAGCATTTGGGGCTATAAACAAGTCTTATTAAATGTTAAAAGATTCAAGTTATACAAAATATGTTCTTTGACCATAATGGAATTAAATTATAAGTCAGTAACAGAAAGATATATGGAAAATATCCCCAAACATTCAGATACTAAATAATACAGTTCTAAATATCTCATGGTCAAATGAGAGATCAAAAGGAAAATTAGGACACTATTTTGAACTGAATGAAAATGAAAATACACATATTGAATTTGTGGGATGCTGCTAATAAGAGCAAATTATGCTCAAAGTAAGCAGAAGAAAGGAAATAATAAAGATCAAAATGGAAATCAATGAAATAGAAAACAATAGGTAAAAGCAATGAAACCAAAAGCTGCTTCTTTGAAAAGATCAATAAAGTTGATAAACCTCTAGCAACACTGATCAGGAAAAACAACAGCAAGAAAACACTAATTACCAGTAGTGGGTGTAAGAGTTGACATCATTACAGATTGTACAGATATTAAAAGTATAATAAGGGTATGTTATGAACAACTTTGTGCTTATAAATTAGAAAACTTAGGTAAAGTGAACAAATCTCTTGAAAGACACAAACTATAATTCTCACTCAATAATATGTAACCTGAATAGATTTATTTCTATTAAAGAAATTAAGCTTATACTTAAAAACCTTCCCACAAAGCAAACTCCAGGTCCAGATAGTTCAACTGGTAAATTCTAACAAACACTAGAGGAAATAATACCAATTCTATACAAATTCCTCCAAAAAAATTACAGAGGAGAAAATACTTCTGAAGTCAGCCTATAAGACCAATATTTTCCTTATACCAAAACAAAGACATTGTCAGAAAACAAAACTCCAAACCAATATCCTTCATTTACGTAGATGCTACATTCCTAAACAATATCTTAAGAAATCAAGAAACTATAGAAAAGATAATATATCACGACCTAGTAGAATTTATCCCTGGAATGTGACACTGATTTAACATTAAAAAAATTGATCACTACAACTCACCATTGAAGTTAACAAAAGAACAACCACGTGATCATCATCATTAGGGAACTAAAAGAGAAAGAAAAATCAAAGAGAAATAATCCTAGGATTTTGGCCTGAAAATGTGACAGGTGTCACAGAAAATTCCAGAAGAACAAAAGAGATGCCAGCCATTTGGGTTTGATATTTTTGATATTCAGTAAATTCTTTGTTGACTTTTTCATAATAGTTTCAGTAGAAAGATGGGGATAACAGATTTTCCAAGGCTGATGAATAAAGAGGAGTAAGTATTACTCATGACTAAAAGATTGCTCTTATTTCTAATCAACCCTCAACCCCAACCACAACCCTTAATAGAGTAGAGGAATATTTCACCCCACTTCCCATCTGGATATAAACCACAACAGATGAATATTTTGCATCTTCAGCCTGTGTTAATTCAGATTTGGTCTTACATAAACCCCAAGCTTACTTAGAAAGTATGTAATCTGAAATACACTGAAGAATTCTTAGCTCCTAATTGTCATTTGGAACATAGAAATTAGGGGGAAATAAAATGCAGTAAAACAATAGATGCTTTAGACCAAATTGGCAAATTTAGAAATAAATAAATCACCAGGAGTACATGGGACCCACCCAAGGGTCTGAAAGAACTCAAGGATGAAATTGTGAAGCTGTTGGCCAAATTGTAACCTTGAAGTTACAAATAACCACATGCCACCATAGTAGCCGATTGCCAGAGCAACTTCTCTCTATGAAAAGGGCTGCAGAGACCTGAGAACCACAGAAAATAGGTCTAACTTCCAACCCCAGCATGTTGTTAAAAACTATAATGAAGTGGAAGCCAACTACAATCTCTTGTTTAGAGTGTGTTCCTCACCCTCAGAGATAGCAGAGGAGTTCTGTGCAAACAGCTGCAGATGGAAACTAGAAGAACCACTCTGATGCTTATTTCGCCCCTATTGAGATTGTAAGCACCACATTCTGATTAATTCTCATCTGCAAAATGGGAATAATGTATACTTTACTCGCTTCAAAAAAGTGTTGGGAGATTGAGAGGAGGTGATAGAGATTCTTCCACTTATGTTAAAGAAATTAAGCCTAAACAAATCTATGGCATTCGTGTATTAAGGAGAATAATACCAATAATAATAACAATAATTCTATTCTACTAAATGCCTACAGGAAAGAGGATAAATCTCCAGTGATTGTTCTTCCATTACAACCTTGCCAGCTGCTTCCTATCCTGAGGATAACACTCAGGTTTTCTGGGGCTACTGAGTAAAGATAAGTAAATGTTACTCGTGAGTAACAGGTCGCTGGCTTTGAATCCTTCTTTTCTCCACTAAACTCACAAATGTGCATACTTACACATTAATAAATTTGTTAACTCTTATCAGTTCTCTACCACAATGCCCCTAGAATCCATTCTTCATTTCATTCCCCCACTACACTGACCTAATTCAGCTTCTGTTATCTCTATCATTCTCTGAATACTTACTGAGAGTTTTCTATGTGCCAGGTATCATGCAAGATACTGATAACATGATGGTGAATAAGACATGACTCTTGCTCAAAAGTTTCTCAGACTCAAGTGCTGTTGGTGGAGATTTTCTGTGTAAAGGATATCACATTATGTGGCACGTTTAATACAGAGAGTTAACTTTGACAAAGATAATAAGAGGGTATTTATAGAAGAGGTTGTTGATAAGGATGGAGGTTTTATGAGAGATGAGGCATGTAGTCCAACATAAGGTGGTCAAGAGAAGCCTCCTGGTGAAGAAAATTCTTTAAGCTAAATCTTCAAAGTGAAGGCTGTAGGACCATTGCTGTGTAGAGAAGAGGGGAAGGTATATAGGAAACAAAGAATTCTGGTCAGAAGCTGCAAAGAATGTTTGGGAAATTATAAGCATCTCAGGATAATTGGAACATGATTTGTTAAGGAAGGGGCAGAAGTCTGGAGAGGGAGGCTGGAGCCAGATGTTTGACGGTCCTGTAAACTGTGTTAAAGCAATTTCACTTTAGGATGAAGATGATGTGGTGCCGTGTGAAGGGTTTTATGCATAGAGGTGACACGAGTTGTTTTTTAGCAAAACTTTCCTGTCAGAACCCAGCCCCACATCTCTGATGTGTAGCCTCAAAAGCTCAGAGCATGTGACACCCATCCAGCCTTGTCTCTGCACAGAGATCACACCTGCACATAGAAGAGCTCCTTCGTGCTATCCCCACCTAGAGACCCAGGCTCACTTTCGTCCTGTGGGGCCAAGCAGCACCTCACCGCTCAAACTAGAAGACTGTTGGGACCTCTTACCTTGGCAAACAGCCACATGACTCTCTCTTCTCCAACTGAGGTCCTACTAATGATCATCCTATTCTTTTTCCTGATTCCTAAATAGCTTTGTGTTTCTTTCTCCCTGATCCAAGTGCTAGCATCACACTTCTCCGAAGCCCTTGCCCTATGCTCTCTAGAGTCTCGATTCCTTGATTAACAAATTCCCTTATACCCTGAATGTCTTCACTGAGGGTCTTCTTACTCCCTGATCTTAATGTGGTTGTCCCAAAAACCTAATTCTCTTGCAACCATCTCAAGTGAGTGGTCCTGTTACTCACATCATTCGAAACTGAAAGGCATGCAGAATTGAAAGTCAGGCCCCAAATCCTCTTACCTCCAGCTCCCAGACCATTATTTCACCCTATTAAAAAACAACCCCAAGTCCCTTTCCCTGCAGCATGCTCAGTCCTTCTCAGCTTTGTCAGCTACTGCCTCATGGACATCGTTTCTCGTTTGCTGATATCTTTGGGATCCTCACCAAGTTCTGCCACTATCCTGAGGGTTCCAAACACTCTTTGACTTTCTCAACTGCAAAGAACTTCTCCACCCAGAGACCTTGTGTTCACCAGAAATTGTTTCACCCCCTAAAGAGTGAACTATCTAATCACAAAAAATTCCATCATTCCAGTATCCTCACTCAATTACACCTATAAAACCAGTTCTCTCTGCTCACTGGGATTTACAGTCCATCGACCTCTCTAACTTCTCCTCCCTCCATCCCCTAAGCCCATATGCATCCTATGCACCATAATGCATTACTGAGTCATGTTTTTGCTGATATGCTATATTGAGTCTTTATGGAACCAATTCACTTAGCACTTCCATTCTCAGGAATCTCTGTTCTGGGCTAAATGAGATACCCATGTATTGTCAAAAACAACTCCTGACCAATTTCTTCATATTCCAAGACTCTTCCCACTCTAAAAATTATAGTACATTACTTCCTAATTAATCTTTTAAAGCTGAGCTATGATCACCCTACTAACCTGATCTCAAATCTTCAAGTGATGCCCACTGCTTATTAAAACAACTGCATCTATCTGAGATCATGTGCTTGTATCTCCTTCTGATGATAGAGCCATTTCCTATGCATAGCCGGATCCCACATCTCCCTCTGCCCGTGACACTCTGAGCTGAAGACACACCACTCAAAAGGGAAGACCCCTCTTCCCCCTTCACCCACATACCCTCTGGAATCATGATGCAAATTTATATTACTTTATTCCAGAACAACCTACAACTAACCTCTCTGTTCTTACCTCACTCTCCTCCTGCCCATGTTTAGTATCCCCTAATCACCCTGACCTCACTTCCCAGCCAAGTTCCAATAACCCATATATTTCTCTTCCTTGATTTCCTTCACCTCCCACACCCATCCCAATCTCTACCCTCCAAATGTAAATTTGTGCCTGTCTTGTGAAATGCATCAGAGATTTGGCCTTGAATTATAGTTGTAACACTCATTTCTCCAGCTTAGTGCCATGCCTCCCCAAGGTCTTTTCAGTGACTTCTGGGAAAACTCAGGACCTTCCACACCCATGTTGCAGCTAGTGCTTTCTCTCCTTGGCTGCTCCAATCCCACCCACAGCGCACCTCCGTGTGCTTGCATTTCCTCACAATGATAGAACCAGTTCCTGTGCATAGCCCCATCCTGCCTCCCCCTCTGCCAGTACCACTCAGCTGAAGCCACACTCCTCAAGAGGGAAGATTTCCCTTCACCCACACACCCTCTGGGACCGTGATCCAAATTTATATTCCCAAAAGAGACCTTCTGGGTATTCCCAAAATCTCATAGAGGGTTTGTGTGAAATCCACATTTTGAGTTTCTGCCTGAAGCCTCTCTTCCTAAGAATCAGAGGTAAAGCCATAGAGACTGACTGGCAGAGAAAATCTCTGAGAAAAATGAAGTGTTTTTCTCTGAATTCCTTTCTACTCCCCCTTTCCTTATCTCTGTCATCCACATTCCCCCCCTGGAGTTCCATTGCAGGCCCAATCAATAAAGGGCTTTTGTTTCACAGTGAAACTGTCTGTGCAGTTTGGTAGTGAACACAAGTCAGTAATTCAAAGCCTGGTCCCAACACTGGTGACCTTGAGAAGCCACTGCTCTTCTGAGTGGCATATCTCATAGGGCTCCTCTATACCAGAGCTGTTGTGAGAGCTTTCCAAGATGAAACAGCTGGGATAGTGCTGTGAATCGCCAAGCATTACATACGTGCAAGCTCCTCAAGAGCAGAGATCTTGGCTGTGTCACCTAGAGAAAATTAATTAACCTTCCAAACCTCAGGTTCTCAATCTAAGATGGGGCTGATATGGATTATCTCATAGGGCTTACATAGAGAAGTAAATGATGTACGGATAATGCCTAATAGTTACATGTTACTGGAAAGTAGTCACACATTCCAGTGCCACCACAGTGGTGATGGTGGTGGTGATATTCCATGAAAGAAGATAATGACGACGTCTCTGTTCTGACAACTGAAGGTATCATCCTGCTTATATAAAACTCCAGCCGTACTTTCATTGATGTGCTGATCTTACCCCAAAACACGAAGTTCCAATTACACTAGAAATTCTCCAAATAGTTTCCTGGTTGCTCATAAAACATCTGAAGATTTTCTACTAAAGCAGTTTTTAAATTTTTCTGTATTAGGATGTTATCCAATAACCATAAAATATCATTATTTATAATGGCATATGTAATTTGAATGTTTCAAAATCTATTTAAGATACTGCAAAAATTCTATTGCTATAAAAATATATTTGCAATGTTGGCATATTATATAGACGTACTTTTCTAACACCAGTTTAATTGTTCAGAGCCAAGTTTAACTCCTTTTTTGTCTGGTATATTTTTGCCCAAGACTTAATCTGGGGCTAAACAGTCCAATATAAGAAGACCAAAAAAGTCACCATGCGGTAATTTTATATTTTCAGCACATTGTGTCTGGTCATACATTTTTAATATCATAAAATTGACTTGTTCTGTAATATTTTGATCGGAGATTTATGCACACTGTTGCCACATTCTTTAAACAGATGTGCAGTAAATTTGATGAAAAAAATAATTCCTTTCTCCTGAAACTAGGACACTTACTCATTTAAATAATATAGAACAACAACAGTCACAGTGGATGTTTTAGAAACACAGGATGTTCTACAAAGTAAAAGCCCTCAAAACGTGCAGTCACAGTTTTATTCCCAATTAATTGCATACTTCAAAACTTCTAACTGGTGTACTACTATATTTCTCATGATGGCCACTCCTATCCACATTGTACCCTGTGCAGTAGCAACACAAAACAGCATGAACCAAGGAGAAGATTGGCCTTTTTGTCAGAAACTGCAGCCCCATGGATGGGGTTTAAGGTGACTCTGTGTCAAGGACCTAATTACAGCCATTCTTAGAGGTTCCACAGAAAAGTAGAGAAAGCCCTGGCTTTAGAATTATACGTCCTGCATTCCAGTCCCAGTTCTAGAACTTACCACCCGTGGAACTCCTTTCTGCTTCAGTTTCCTCATCTGTAAAGTCAGTATAATAAAACCTACTTTGCACGGAGGTTGTAAAAGTTGCATAAAATCTTCCCTAATGTCTAGAACAGTGCATGGCACACAATAGATTGCAAGTTGTATTTAGAATACATATGTGTTTTGTTATAACTCTTTTTTTTCTTTTGCATTTTTTTTATTATTATACTTTTAAGTTTTAGGGTACATGTGCACAACGTGCAAGTTTGTTACATATGTATCCATGTGCCATGTTGGTGTGCTGCACCCATTAACTCGTCATTCAGCATTAGGTATATCTCCTAATGCTATCCCTCCCCCCTCCCCCCACCCCACAACAGTCCCCGGAGTATGATGTTCCCCTTCCTGTGTCCATGTGTTCTCATTGTTCAATTCCCACCTATGAATGAGAACATGCAGTGTTTTGTTTTTTGTCCTTGCGATACTTTACTGGGAATGATGGTGTCCAGTTTCATCCATGTCCCTACAAAGGACATGAACTCATCATTTTTTTTATTTTATTATTATACTTTAGGTTTTAGGGTACATGTGCACAATGTGCAGGTTTGTTACATATGTATCCATGTGCCATGATGGTTTGCTGCACCCATTAACTCGTCATTTAGCATCAGGTATATCTCCTAATGCTATCTCTCCCCCCTCCCCCCACCCCCCAACAGTCCCCGGAGTGTGATGTTCCCCTACCTGTGTCCATGAGTTCTCATTGTTCAATTCCCACCTATGAGTGAGAACATGCGGTGTTTGCTTTTTTGTCCTTCCGATACTTTACTGAGAATGATGGTTTCCAGTTTCATCCATGTCCCTACAAAGGACATGAACTCATCCTTTTTAATGGCTCTATAGTATTCCATGGTGTATATGTGCCACATTTTCTTAATCTAGTCTATCGTTGTTGGACATTTGGGTTGGTTCCAACTCTTTGCTATTGTGAATAGTGCCGCAGTAAACATACGTGTGCATGTGTCTTTATAGCAGCATGATTTATAGTCCTTTGGGTATATACCCAGTAATGGGATGGCTGGGTCAAATGGTATTTCTAGTTCTAGATCCCTGAGGAATCACCACACTGACTTCCACAATGGTTGAACTAGTTTACAGTCCCAACAACAGTGTAAAAGTGTTCCTATTTCTCCACATCCTCTCCAGCACCTGTTGTTTCCTGACTTTTTAATGATTGCCATTCTAAGTGGTGTGAGATGGTATCTCATTGTGGTTTTGATTTGCATTTCTCTGATGGCCAGTGATGATGAGCATTTTTTCATGTGTTTTTTGGCTGCATAGATGTCTTCTTTTGAGGAGTGTCTGTTCATGTCCTTCACACACTTTTTAATGGGGTTGTTGTCTTTTTTCTTTTAAATTTGTTTGAGTTCATTGTAGATTCTGGATATTAGCCCTTTGTCAGATGAGTAGGTTGTGAAAATTTTCTCCCATTCTGTAGGTTGCCTGTTCACTCTGATGATAGTTTCTTTTGCTGTGCAGAAGCTCTTTAGTTTAACTAGATCCCATTTGTCAATTTTGGCTTTTGTTGCCATTGCTTTTGGTGTTTTAGACATGAAGTCCTTGCCCATGCCTATGTCCTGAATGGTATTGCCTAGGTTTTCTTCTAGGGTTTTTATGGTTTTAGGTCTAACATGTAGGTCTTTAATCCATCTTGAATTAATTTTTGTATAAGGTGTAAGGAAGGGATCCAGTTTCACCTTTCTACATATGGCTAGCCAGTTTTCCCAGCACCATTTATTAAATAGGGAATCCTTTCCCCATTGCTTGTTTTTGTCAGGTTTGTCAAAGATCAGATAGTTGTAGATATGCGGCATCATTTCTGAGGGCTCTGTTCTGTTCAATTGATCTATGTCTCTGTTTTGGTGCCAGTACCATGCTGTTTTGGTTACTGTAGCCTTGTAGTATAGTTTGAAGTCAGGTAGTGTGATGCCTCCAGCTTTGTTCTTTTGGCTTAGGATGGACTTGGCGATGCGGGCTCTTTTTTGGTTCCATATGAACTTTAAAGTAGTTTTTTCCAATTCTGTGAAGAAAGTCATTGGTAGCTTGATGGGGATGGCATTGAATCTATAAATTACCTTGGGCAGTATGGCCATTTTCACGATATTAATTCTTCCAACCCATGAGCATGGAATGTTCTTCCATTTGTTTGTATCCTCTTTGATTTCATTGAGCAGTGGTTTGTAGTTCTCCTTGAAGAGGCCCTTCACATCCCTTGTAAGTTGGATTCCTAGGTATTTTATTCTCTTTGAAGCAATTGTGAATGGGAGTTCACTCATGATTTGGCTCTCTGTTTGTCTGTGATTGGTGTACCAGAATGCTTGTGATTTTTGTACATTGATTTTGTATCCTGAGACTTTGCTGAAGTTGCTTATCAGCTTAAGGAGATTTTGGGCTGAGACAGTGGGGTTTTCTAGATATACAATCATGTCATCTGCAAACAGGGACAGTTTGACTTCCTCTTTTCCTAATGGAATACCCTTTATTTCCTTCTCCTGCCTGATTGCCCTAGCAAGAACTTCCAACACTATGTTGAATAGGAGTGGTGAGAGAGGGCATACCTGTCTTGTGCCAGTTTTCAAAGGGAATGCTTCCAGTTTTTGCCCATTCAGTATGATATTGGCTGTCGGTTTGTCATAGATAGCTCTTATTATTTTGAGATACGTCCCATCAATACCTAATTTATTGAGAGTTTTTAGCATGAAGGTTGTTGAATTTTGTCAAAGGCCTTTTCTGCATCTATTGAGATAATCATGTGGTTTTTGTCTTTGGTTCTGTTTATATGCTGGATTACATTTATTGATTTGTGTATGTTGAACCAGCCTTGCATCCCAGGGATGAAGCCCACTTGATCATGGTGGATAAGCTTTTTGATGTGCTGCTGGATTCGGTTTGCCAGTATTTTATTAGGGATTTTTGCATCAATGTTCATCAAGGATATTGGTCTAAAATTCTCTTTTTCGGTTGTGTCTCTGCCAGGCTTTGGTATCAGGATGATGCTGGCCTCATAAAATGTGTTAGGGAGGATTCCCTCTTTTTCTATTGATTGGAATAGTTTCAGAAGGAATGGTACCAGCTCCTCCTTGTACCTCTGGTAGAATTCAGCTGGGAATCCATCAGGTCCTGGATACTTTTTGGTTGGTAAGCTATTGATTATTGCCACAATTTCAGAGCCTGTTATTGGTCTATTGAGAGATTCAACTTCTTCCTGGTTTAGTCTTGGGAGGTTGTATGTGTCCAGGAATTTATCCATTTCTTCTAGATTTTCTAGTTTATTTGCATAGAGGTGTTTGTAATATTCTCTAATGGTAGATTGTATTTCTCTGGGATCGGTGGTGATATCCCCTTTATCATTTTTTATTGTGTCTGTTTGATTCTTCTCTCTTTTCTTTATTAGTCTTGCTAGCGGTCTATCAATTTTGTTGATCTTTTCAAAAAACCAGGTCCTGGATTCATTAATTTTTTGAAGGGTTTTTTGTGTCTCTATTTCCTTCAGTTCTTCTCTGATCTTAGTTATTTCTTGCCTTCTGCGAGCTTTTGAATGTGTTTGCTCTTGCTTTTCTAGTTCTTTTAATTGTGATGTTAGGGTGTCAATTTTGGATCTTTCGTGCTTTCTCTTGTGGGCATTTAGTGCTATAAATTTCCCTCTACACACTGCTTTGAATGTGTCCCAGAGATTCTGGTATGTTGTGTCTTTCTTCTCATTGGTTTCAAAGAACATCTTTATTTCTGCCTTCATTTCGTTATATACCCCGTAGTCATTCAGGAGCAGGTTCTTCAGTTTCCATGTAGTTGAGCGGTTTTGAGTGAGTTTCTTAAACCTGAGTTCTAGTTTGATTGCACTGTGGTCTGAGAGACAGTTCGTTATAATTTCTGTTCTTTTACATTTGCTGAGGAGTGCTTTACTTCCAACTATGTGGTCAATTTTGGAATAGGTGTGGTGTGGTGCTGAAAAGAATGCATATCCTGTTGATTTGGGGTGGAGAGTTCTGTAGATGTCTATTAAGTCTGCTTGGTGCAGAGCTGAGTTCAATTCCTGGGTATCCTTGTTAACTTTCTGTCTCGTTGATCTGTCTAATGTTGACAGTGGAGTGTTAAAATCTCCCATTATTATTGTATGGGAGTCTAAGTCTCTTTGTAGGTCACTCAGGACTTGCTTTATGAATCTGGGTACTCCTGTATTGGGTGCATATATATTTAGGATAGTTAGCTCTTCTTGTTGAATTGATCCCTTTACCATTATGTAATGGTCTTCTTTGTCTCTTTTGATCTTTGTTGGTTTAAAGTCTATTTTATCAGAGACTAGGATTGCAACCCCTGCCTTTTTTTGTTTTCCATTTGCTTGGTAGATCTTCCTCCATCCCTTTATTTTGAGTCTATGTGTGTCTCTGCACGTGAGATGGGTTTCTTGAATACAGCACACTGATGGGTCTTGACTCCTTATCCAATTTGCCTTCTGTGTCCTTTAATTGGAGAATTTAGCCCATTTACATTTAAATTTAATATTGTTATGTGTGGATTTGATCCTGTCATTATGATGTTAGCTGGTTATTTTGCTCATTAGTTGATGCAGTTTCTTCCTAGCCTCGATGGTCTTTACAATTTGGCATGTTTTTGCAGTGGCTGGTACCAGTGGTTCCTTTCCATGTTTAGTGCTTCCTTCAGGAGCTCTTTTAGGGCAGGCCTGGTGGTGACAAAATCTCTCAGCATTTGCTTGTCTGTAAAGTATTTTATTTCTCCTTCACTTATGAAGCTTAGTTTGGCTGGAGAGGAAATTCTGGGTTGAAAATTCTTTTCTTTAAGAATGTTGAATATTGGCCGCCACTCTCTTCTGGCTTATAGAGTTTCTGCCGAGAGATCCGCTGTTAGTCTGATGGGCTTCCCTTTGTGGGTAGCCCGACCTTTCTCTCTGGCCGCCCTTAACATTTTTTCCTTAATTTCAACTTTGGTGAATCTGACAATTATGTGTCTTGGGGTTGCTCTTCTCGAGGAGTATCTTTGTGGCATTCTCTGTATTTCCTGAATCTGAATGTTGGCCTGCCTTGCTAGATTGGGGAAGTTCTCCTGGATAATATCTTGCAGAGTGTTTTCCAACTTGGTTCCATTCTCCCCATCACTTTCAGGTACACCAATCAGACATAGGTTTGGTCTTTTCACATAGTCCCATATTTCTTGGAGGCTTTGTTCATTTCTTTTTATTCTTTTTTCTCTAAACTTCCCTTCTCATTTCATTTCATCTTCCATCACTGATACCCTTTCTTCCAGTTGATCGCATCGGCTCCTGAGACTTCTGCATTCTTCACGTAGTTCTCGAGCCTTGGTTTCCAGCTCCATCAGCTACTTTAAGCACTTCTCTGTATTGGTTGTTCTAGTTATACATTCGTCTAAATTTTTTTCAAAGTTTTTAACTTCTTTGCCATTGGTTGGAATTTCCTCCTGTAGCTCGGGGTAGTTTGATCGTCTGAAGCCGTTCTCTCTCAACTCGTCAAAGTCATTCTCCATCCAGCTTTGTTCCATTGCTGGTGAGGAACTGCGTTCCTTTGGAGGAGGAGAGGCGCTCTGCTTTTTAGAGTTTCCAGGTTTCTGCTCTGTTTTTTCTCCATCTTTGTAGTTTTTTCTACTTTTGGTCTTTGATGATGGTGGTGTACAGATGGGTTTTTGGTGTGGGTGTCCTTTCTGTTTTTTAGTTTTCCTTCTAACAGACAGGACCCTCAGCTGCAGGTCTGTTGGAGTTTGCTAGAGGTCCACTTCAGACCCTGCTTGCCTGGGTGTCAGCAGCGGTGGCTGCAGAACATAGCGGATTTTCTTGAACTGCAAATTCAGCTGTCTGATCGTTCCTCTGAAAGTTTTGTCTCAGAGGAGTACCCGGCTGAGTGAGGTGTCAGTCTGTCCCTACTGGGGGGTGCCTCCCCAGTTAGGCTGCTCAGGGGTCAGGGACCCGCTTTGGGGGCAGTCTGCCCGTTCTCAGATCTCCAGCTGCGTGCTGGGAGAGCCACTACTCTCTTCAAAGCTGTCAGACAGGGACATTTAAGTCTGCAGAGATTACTTCTGACTTTTTGTTTGTCTGTGCCCTGCCCCCAGAGGTGGAGCCTACAGAGGCAGGCAGGCCTCCTTGAGCTGTGGTGGGCTCCACCCAGTTCGAGCTTCCTGGCTGCTTTGTTTACCTAAGCAAGCCTGGGCAATGGCAGGCGCCCTTCCCCCAGCCTCACTGCTGCCTTGCAGTTTGATCTCAGACTGCCATGCTAGCAATCAGCAAGACTCTGTGGGTGTAGGACCCTCCAAGCCAGGTGTGGGATACAATCTCCTGGTGTGCCATTTTCCAAGCCCGTTGGAAAAGTGCAGTATTAGAGTGGGAGTGACCTGATTTTCCAGGTGCCGTTTGTCACCCCTTTCTTTGACTAGGAAAGGGAACTCCCTGAACGCTTATGCTTCCCGAGTGAGGCAATGCCTCGCCCTGCTTCGGCTCGGCTGGCACAGGGTGCGCTAAACCGACTGTCCTACACCTACTGTTGGCACTCCCTAGTGAGATGAACCCGGTACCTCAGATGGAAATGCAGAAATCACCCATCTTCTGCGTCGCTCACGCTGTAGACCGCAGCTGTTCCTATTCGGCCATCTTGGCTCAGGAGATATATCCTTGGTCTAAATGGGCTCCAGGAGATAAGGTGAAAAGATCTTTATAAATCCACAACAGTTACTAGGAAAAGAACAAAAACAAAAACCCAGTACCCATTCCTTAATGGTAGTGCGATCTTATATGCAAAATAACAATCACATGAAAAGCCTCCTCAAATCTAACTTCTTCAAGTTTTCTTGAAAGTTATGGATATCAATGACTTTTACATATCATTTTGAACAACCTCCCTAATTCCAGAAACCATGTACTCTAAACATCTGAAATAATTTACACATTTTGTGTAATGTTTTTGTTCAATGTTCTATCATTATTAATCCACAAATAGTCTCAAATGTCATTTAAATAAGTGGTTTCCAACTTTTTCCCAACTGAAGCCTTTACTGAATTATTTTCGCCAATATCCAAAGAGACCTATTTGAGTTCTTGCTCCCCTGGGTAAGATGCTAATGAATACTAGCAAAAGCCAAATGTCAAAACACCAAAGGGAAACCAGGGTATTTAGATTATCTGCTAAGGATAAATAATTAAACAAAAACTATATTTTAATTTCATACATTACTTGGCCTTGGCAAACTTTACATTTGGAGTCACTCTCAATAAAACCTCCCCTTACCTCATGTACCCCTCCAGCTATCACTCCATTTTCCTCCCCACTTATACCAGAACTTCTCTAAAGAGTTTTCTTTATCATTTTCACTTTCTTCTTCCCTTTCTTTCTTGAACCCAAGTCAATCAATCTACATGCCCAATAAATATTTCACTGAAATTGCTTTTGTCTAAATCACAGACGACTTTCACATCGACAAATTAAGTGATTAAATTGTTGTCTTTCTTTTATATTTAGAATTTCTCAGGCAATATTTAGAGGATTAAAAAGTATAAATGATTCAATATTATCTTTGCACCTACCACCAAGGTTAAAAAGCAAAAATATTACCAATGCAATTGAATGTTTCTGTGTATTGTTCTCAGATTGCCTCCCCTCCCCCATTCTTGAAGTAACTAGAATCCTGAATTTCATACTTTTCATTCCCATGTATTCCTTTATATTTTTCCTGTGTAGATTCCTCTAAACAATATAGGTTTGTTTTATATGCTTTAACACTTTATAAATGGTATTCAACTGCATATATTCTTCAACTTTTCACTTACTATAATGTATATGGGATACACCCATGTTACTCCAGCTCATTCATTTTCTCAGCTGAATAGAATTCCATTGTACAAACACAGTATAATTTGCCCATTCTCTTGTTGATAGACATTTTGGGATGCTTCCAATATTTTTCTAAAAATAAACAGTGCTTCTATGAGGACTCTTGCATTCATCCCAATGGTAAATTCTTAGTGCTCACCTTCCTTGGCCTCCTGGGGACATCTGATACAGGTGATCACTCCATATTCAAAATGGAGTTTTAACTTGACTCCAGAAACATGACATTCTTATTTTCTTCCAACATCACTGCCACTTCTCAGTCTCCTCTGACAGCTCCTCCTCTTGCAAATCTCTAAACGTTGGTGTGCCCCAGGATGGAGGTTTTGAAAAGTCTCTCTTTTCCTCTCTCTCTCCCACTCCCTAGATAACGCCATCCACTTCTATGGCTTTAAATACCACTGTTTGCTGATGATTCGAAAATATGTGTATCATTAGCTCTGCCCTCCCCCTCAGTCTTCAGGCTTCTCTATCAAACTTCCTATTCAATATCTCCACTGGGATGTCTAAATTTAACACATCCAGCATTGAATGATTTCCACAGCTGCCCAAAGCTTTTTCCTCTCCAAGTCCCCCTCATTTCATTGAGTTGAACCATTCAATTTGTTGCTCCGGATAAAAGAAAAAGCCTTCTCTATTTATCCTGTACCTTTATACTACTTCAAACACTTCAAATCCATTCAAAAATCCTGTGACATCTACCTTCAAATATATTTCAAAATAAACCACTTCTTATCACCTCAACCTCCACCAAGCCACTACAGTCACTTACCCAAATTATGTAGTAGCTTCCTAACTGGCCTTCCTACTTTCACTCTTCTCCCCCTACAAGCTACATTCCACAAAGCAGCCCAAGAAATCTGTTAGAAAAGTAAAGCATATAAATCATACCATGTTTTTCCTCTGCTAAGAACTCTACAGAAGCTTCCCAAATCACTCACAGTATGATCCATGCCCTTCCCCTACCCTGAGAAGCTCTAGATGATCTAGCTTCCTAATTCTTCACCTCCCTCATCTCCAGCCACCCTCCCTTTCCTCACTAGACTCCTATCACCCTGGCCTCTTTGCTGTTCCTCTTACACACTTAATATTCAACGCCTCAGGACCTTTGCATCTGTTCTTCCTTCTGCCTGGTTTGCTCCTTCTCCCCCTTAGACTTGTACAGCTTGGTTTCTCATGTCATTCAGATCTCTGCTCAAGTGGTTTTTCCCTATCTTCTCTAATATTTCTCTCCCACTACTCCCTATGCCCTAACCAGATCACTTCACTTGCATAATGGTATAATGCCTTTGGAACTCTGGGTGCTTTGACTTATACTCCAAGTGTTTGGGAATCCAGGTCAAAGCAGAATTTTTCAGCATTTTTGTTTGACATCTGCACTACTATGATACTTATGGGGAAAAAAGAAATGAGGGATAGGAGCTTGAAGAAACCTGATCATAGATTCAGGTGCTAAGGTGTACATTTTTATTCTAGTTTTGGTCCACCCAAACCACTGACCTACAATCCAAGATTCCCTGAATGTTGGCGTAGACAAAAATTCCCATGTCTATCATCTGAAACCTACCTCAGACTTTCATGGAATCATCGTGGAGATCTGGTGACAAAAACTTCTCTTGTGGAAGCTGCAGGAATAAATTGATTCACTTAAGTACTGAACAACCACGATGCACAAGGCTCTGGTCTCAGCCCTGTGCAGCAACACAGAAATGCAAGGCATTGTCTCTCCCCACCCCCATGTTCAAGAGGCTCATCATGAGGTAAATGACACTCTGTGAATTTGAGAAGTGATAGACCAAGTGCAAATAACAAGTGATGTGCTGCAGAGTTCAGAACAAGGTCAGCAAATAATAACAGCTAGCATTTTTTTGAGCAATTAGAGTGTTCAAATCTCAGAACTAAATGATTTACATACATTATTTTAGTAAATCTTAAAGATAATACTTGGAAGCAGACATTACTCTTATCTTCATTTTGCAGATGGAAAAATTGAGGCCCAAGGTCACACAGCATGCAGTAAATAAAGAGCCTGAGTTTGTTTCATGGCAAAGTCTGAATTCTTTCCCCCATGCTCTGCACTGAGAGGCTAAGTACAACGTCACCCACTGAGAGTTCTGACCTCTGAGCCTCAGGAAGTCACCATAGTAGCACCTGGAAGATGAACAAGCTGGAATGCATTCTATTCATAAACATTTAGTTAATGCCAACTTTGTGCAAGGAACTGGGGAAACAAAGATAGACAAGTCACAGTTGCCATCCTTACAGAGATCAAAACTGGGTCAGGGAACAGACAGCACTAAAGCGTGGGCTGTGGAGCCAGAGAGTCTTGACTCTTGAACTTACAGGGTGACTTGGGCAAGTTGCCTCACCATTTCATACTTCAGTACAGGAGATGCCCTATGGATGCATCCAAGGACTTTGAATCCTCTTCTGTGAAAAACGTTAGTATGTTTTTTTTTTTTATTGTAGGCAGGATAGCTATTTAATGTTCAGTAGAAATATGACTTCATTATTGTCTTTATTCGGAGATTAAGCACGACTTAAGGAGGTGTGTATGGGTTCCAAGCTGACAGAGGTGGAATGGTTAATTTTATATGTCAGTGTGGAAGATGTTTTGGGTTGAGATTAACATTTAAATCAGTGAACTTTGAGTAAGCAGATTGCCCTCCTTAATGTTGGTGGGCCTCATCCAATCAATTGAAGGCCGGAATAGAACAAAAGGACCAGCCTCATGGATCAAGAGGAAATGGTCCAGCAGACTGCTTTCAGACTTCCCCTGCACCATCAGCTCCCCTGGGTCTTCAGGCTGCCAGCCCATGCTGAGGATTTTGGACTCACCAGCCTCCATAACTGTATAAGCCAATGTCTTATTTTATATACCTATAGATAGATATAGATATAGATATAGATGATATAGATAGAGATATAGAGGTGTGTGTGTGTGTGTGTGTGTACTGTTCTGTTTCTGTTTCTCTGGAGAGCCTGGGCTAACACACATGGGAGGCACTGAAGGTTCTGAGCAGAGGAGTGACTCAATTTAATTCATGCTTTATAAAGGCCACGCTAGCCCCTCTGTGGAAGGCAAGCATGGAGGCAAGGAAACTGGCTCAGAGGTGATCTCAGTAATCATGATGAGAAACGACAGCGGTTTGCACTGGAGTAGTAAAGGCAGAAGTGGTGGGAAGTGGTTGAATTTGGGATACGTTTTGAGGATAGAGCTGATGAGCTTCACTGATGGATTAATTATTATCATTGTAGAAACTATGACAGAAAGTGGTAAGTGCCATAATTAAGGGACACATAAGGCCATGTTGGATCAAAGATTAAGAATAAATTAGTTCCTCCAGGAAGCTGAGGGTTCAAGTGACCTTTGACCTTGGCCCTGAAGAACAAATCATGTGTACAAAGCTGGAGAGAGGAACATACCAGGCGGGTAGAGAAACATGTGCAGAAGGATGTGAGCAGGAACACACAGGGTGCACCCAGGGAAGGCCCAAGTCGCCTAGGAAAACCTGACCAGAAGATCTGAGAGGGAAATGCCTGGAAAGGAGTTTGAAAAGGAAAGTGGAGAGGTAGGCAAGGCTGTCAGCAGGAGCTCTATCCTAATCTAATCAGGCGATCGTACATGAGATGATGCCTCATAGGAGCCAAGGGAAGCCAGTGAAAGTGCCTGAACAGGCATCTCCACCCACAGTTGAAAGTCCCCAGTCACCCTGAGCAGCTCACAGTGTCTTGTCCCAGGGAGCAAAACTACCACTTTCAGAATCAAATCCTGTGGATACAGACTTACATTCATCATCTAATGCCAGGAACATTTACATCATTCTAAGATGAAAAGAGCAGTTGGGATATTTACTCCTAAAGCTTAAATTTGCCCTCCCTGCCTGCTAAACACATTTTTTATAATCTGGCAGTGATCTTCACCTATTAAGCATCTCTGGACACTGAGAAGTGATATTGATTTGTTTCACTTTTACTACTGGAGGTATTTATTCCTACTTGCACTCTTGCTTCTTTATCTTGGTTTTTAAAATATCTATGAAAGTGGTAGAACTTGAAGCTGATGACTCATGATTTGGGGACATTTGAAGGAAGATGGATGCTGTAGGGTAGGTGACTGTTCATTATGACGTCTTGAACATTAACTGAGCATGCAGTCTTTCCTGGCTTAGCTAGACAATGTTGAAAAGGACCCAAAATCAGTACTTAAGGAAGGGTCCTTGGTTTCCAACCAGTTACCTCATTGCTTTAGGCCCTACCATGTGCCAAGTGCTGTGCTCAGAGCTGGAGACATAGAGACAAAGGCAAGGAGGGCCTTTGCCCACAAAGAGCTCACAGTGGGTATCAGATGTGCCAATAAAACAAACAACTATACAACAGGAGGTGGACAATGCTTTAATGGATATGTGAACACTATTAAAGTCACCAGGAGCACAAAAGAAAGAGCATTCAGTCTCAGAGAGGTCAAGGAATCACAGGAGGTGATTTGCAGCTGAGATGGGAGGGATGCAGCCAGCAGCAAGACAGCAGAAAGGCATTCTGCGCAGAGGCAATAGCAGTGGAGCAGAACACACCTCTGATGCCATCTAACATGAAAATTCCAGCAGCCTATCCACTCAGTACAGCTTTACCAAGGACAAAAGTTCAGCAGCTCATTCCACATTGGCTACTCTGAAAAGACATTAGGATGCAGGTTTTGTAAAGAAATACATGGCAAGCATTTTGTATTCCCAGTTTTAATCAAAGTGTCTACATAATCACCTTTATTTCTACAAGGGTTAGTTTGTGGCCAGCCCTCCTTCCGTGATGTTTTCACTGAGATCAGAAATGTCTTCAGTGGTGCCAACTGAATGGACTGAGTCTAGGTGAGCCGCTGGCTTCTCTTGGCTGCCATTGATGGACAAAGTCATAGGCAGGAGAGAAGGTAAAAGAGAGAATGAAAAAAAGTAGAAGAGGGAGCATATACCTAAATCTACCCTAATGTGGAACTCACCAACAGGAGTCTTCTCAAGGGGTCCACCTCACCAGGTCAGCCTCAATGGTCCTATGGTTGAGGCAAGGGATGGGTGTTGGCCTGGGCGGAAAGGCTTGCTGCCACCAGGGCTCCTCCATCAAAAGGCAGGAGACCTCCAGCTTGAAAGCTTTCCAAAGGCCTATGGAAATGTCTTGGGCCTGAAAAACAAAGCAAAACAAAGTAAACTGGCTCCAAATATGAAATGCAAGTGTAAAATTAAAAGTAGGTGTTTAATTGAACATCTACAAATGTAACATTATGTCAACTTCATTAATTGTTCAATTTAGTATTCACCCCCCCAAAAAATTTTAAAATTTTCTGATCCCATGAGAATTCCTAAGTTTAAATGTACTTGTCAAAAATCACCCATTATGAATAATTTTAACATCAAAATTAGAAAATAATTTCAAATTTTACAGCAACAAAAAGAGATAAATTTACTGGGGAAAGTAGAAGCATTTATATCACACCATATGCTTGGTATGTTTGTGACAATCTAGGATAAGGCCCCAAAGTAAGAGAGCCTAGAGCCCGGAGCCTACAGAATTCTTAGAAGAGCCCTGGATGTCTTCCAGGGTCTTTCTTGATTATTTTCTGAGGCTTCTTGACCAGCATCTTTCACCAAGACAACAAAAGCCATTCTTAACCACTTTTGAGTGATTCAGAATGTTCTCTGGTAATAAATAGTGCTCACTTGGAACTATGTTTGATTACATTGTCAGTGCAAGCTCAGATTCTTGGAATGTTTTCTGGGATTTCCCAATAAGTATAAAATGTCTTTCCAAGATCTCACTGTTCCTAAGGGTTGGATTTACTTGACAAGTAACTTGACAAATGCCTAGCACAGTGCTTTGCCCTTAGCTAGTGCTTAATAAATATTTGTTTGATGAACCAGAGCTTTTTCTATGAGTCCACAATACCTTTTAGATGCCTACCTCTAATGCAGTCTGTGTGTCACATTGCTTTGCAGGGAATTTTTTTTCTTTTTGCATGATTGTCTTCACTTAATTGTTAACTGTGGGAGGGCAGGAAAATATTTTATTCATCATTGTATGTCCTGGACCTAACATAGTGCATACAAGGTGTTCAAAAAGTGTTTGCTGAGTGAATGAGAGAATAAAAGAATAAGATGATAGACAGATGGATAGGTAGATAATAGGAAGATAGATAGATGATAGATAGATAGATAGATAGATAGATAGATAGATAGATAGATCTAAAATATTAAAGCAAGAGTTTCTCCTAATAGGTCCAGTTCATGCTAATTCCAGCCCTAATAATAATTTTAGCTGCCAGTTTTTGAATGTTTGCTGTGTACCACTGCATTCTAAATTCTTTTCTGTATTCTGATTTAGCCCTCACATGTCTGTAAAGAAGGTAGTAGTAAGATAATGAGAAAGAGATTCAGAGAGAACAAGGTACCCAAGGTCATACACCTAAGAAGTGGTGAGATGACATTTGAATCCAGTAATCCTAACTTCACCCCACAAAACAAGTTTCTTTTATTCTATTCTATTCTGTACTGTTGATGTGCTCTTTGTGGTAGACTTGAGATCGCACAGATGTAAAGTGAGATAGAATTTCTTCCCAGAACTAACACATCCAACAGCTCCCCAGACCAGCCTGTCCTGATGTTTTCCTGGGACCAGATGCCAACCATACCCTTCAATAGGAGGCAACTGCCCACTAACTCTGCAGCAAGCACAGAAGAGAATGAAAAGCAAGGGAGAAACAAGAGTCAGCACTAACTGCAAGCCTTCAAAACCTTCTTGGGGGCCACAAGTAATGGAAATGGAAATGGCTGAAGAGTCAGGAATCTAAGATTCTGGGCTCATTCACTAAGTGGCTGTGTGACCTCAGACAAATCTCAGAGCTTCCCTGGGTCATTTCTATGGGCCTTTTGCAGTGCTGATATCCTCTCTGTCTAAATACCCAATCTCATCTCCACTTTTTTTTTTTTGCATCCCAGGAGACGTGCCTTTTCTCAATTTTGCCATCATTTTGTGTCTTACAGCAGAGGATGGATTACCCAGGAACTGCAGCCTTAACCAGGGTAACAACCATAGCGGCTGTTTTTCCTGCAACCATCTGAAAGCCCAGCTAACCACTTGCCTCAGTTAATAGCGAGCAGGTTAGGTTTCTTCATAGGTTAATTACACATTGTGTGGAAAGCATTTTCTTTCATCAGTTCTAAATTTGTTCCCTTTTAATTTTGTGGAGTGCTGCCTCTCTCTCCTCTCTCTCCATTAGGGGCGAGTGGGAGCCTGCAATTGGCTTGCTGCTCCCCATTCATTACACTCAGCACCTTGGAGAGTGCTCACCCCCCTCCTCTGCTTTTCAGAATGAAATACTTCATCTTTCTTGATGCAGAAGTTACCTCTTCCCCCATATCCATCTGCTTTGCCCTTCCAAGGACCTTTCCTATTTCTACTGTGTCCTACCTGAGGTTGGCTGGCATTTGAATCCTGTGAGCCTCAATGTGAATGAGGTACTCAAGGTGAGGGCAAGCATGGATTAACCAGGTGGGATAACAATACTCTCCCAATTGTGCTCCAGTTAATATTTCTTAATGCAATCTACTGCCTTGCTCACCTTTCAAGATACCCCTTCTCTTTAGAAATGAAGTCTAATAGCATATCCAAGATAACCAATGGATCCTTCTTACCCCAAAAGATTCAAACACAACATTTTAAATTTTTCTCTTGAATACTACCCAAGACCTTAGTTCTTTGTCAATACATGATGTCATGTTCTCAAGAAAGAGGGAGGGAAATTTCTTCCTTCAGGTGAAACAGCATACCACCCTCAGGCCCAGGGGAACAGGCCCAGAAGACATGAGTGAACCTGGCACAGAATCCGAATATTTTGATCTGGAAGTGGCATGCAATGCCAACCAGTAGAATCCCACTCCATTAGGGATACCAAGCCCCAGAATGTTAGTGGCTTGTCACATGTCTCACATTCTCCATTTGATCCTTTAACAAACATTTCTTGTGCCCTTATTATAAGCAGGCACTGTGGCAGGCAGTCAATATACAAGAATGAATAAAGCAGATTTAATCATAACAGCTAACAGTTCCTGAGAACTTGCAGACATTCTATTAATCACTTCAAAAATTTTCTCACATCATCCTCTCTTCAACTCTGTGGGGAGAACACTGTTATTATCATTCTGATTTTTCATGTCAGGAAACTTAGGTTTAGAAAGGTTATGAGATTTGTTCCTAGATCCTATAGCCAGTAAGTTGTGGAGTCTGGAGCCAAACCCAGAAGTTGCAACCTCAGCACGAAGCTCCAATCACACTCTCTCCTGGCCCCATCTCCATGGGGCTTGGCCTCATGGTCTGGGAGCCCCCTAAAGCCTTCCTTTAGATATGAGCTGGGGAGCTTTTCTCTAGCTATGTGATATTGCTTACTTCTTACAGCTCTTATCACTCTACCATGTCTTGGCTCATCAATGGCTTTTTGGCTGTGCCTAAATTCTATGTTAACATCCAAGTCCTAGATTATGACCAAGCAGAGGTTTTCAGGTTTCATAAGTCATTCCAGTAGGCTTGGAGATTCAAGACTATGGATTTAAAAACCCCATATGACCCCAAAAACAAACCACAAATCAGGTGCCAGATCCCAGAGAAGTGGAGTGCCTGGGATATTCCTGAAGGAGGATGCTCACCAGCCCTGCTCCCTAGAAGCTTTCTCTGGGCTGCTTGAGACACCTGAGGGAGGAACAGTGTCGATATGTGCATGTGGGTTCCTGATGATGGTAAGAGTAGCTAACATCCAGTGAGCAAGCACTGTGGACCAGGTGCTGTGCCAAGTGCTTCACAAACATTATCTCTTATAAGACCCACAACCACCCCTGAGATAGGTACTTTACCTCCTTTAATAGGGGAGAATAAGACACAGAAAAGTAGGTCAACTTGCCCAGGGTTGCACAGCCAGATAGGATTAGAGCCTGGGCTGCCTAATTCCAGCATAAGGAATCTCTCGATGTTACCCAAAGAAAAGGAAACTCATAGATACTACAGAGGTTGGTGGTCCACCATCGAAGTGTCCCAGCTCTCTTACACAGAATCGGCATTTGGATTTCCTCTCCCTATGCCCAAGCCATGTGACTGGAATCCAGGAGTAGAATGAGGAGCCTGCGCCCTTCCCCAGTGGCCCTGCCTGCCTAATGCTCTAGCTGTTTATTACCGACTCCTCCTGATCTAATGGGAGTTGAAATTTCCATTAATTAAGAATATAAATAAATAAATGGCTAGGAAAGAAAGCGAGATGATGGCATGGTGCCTGGAAGGCTCTGCTGAAAGCAGCCAGTTCACGCTTCATTAGCATCTTTGCTCCCTCTCCAATCCTGCTAGCACAGCCTTTCTTTCTGAGACACATTCAGGGAACTCCAGTTTGGAGGGGATGCCTTGGTTCAGCCTTCAGTCTTCTGGGCATCTCTGATAGGCCTTTCATGGTCTTTAAAGAACCAGCCTTCCCCAAACCCATAGTACTTCCTCAACTCACTCTCCTTCCCACAGTGCCTTCAAAAAGGAACACATAATTTCTGCAGATCTGGGGCCCCCCACGGGAGCCCTCCTGTGACCAGAAAACTGTGTTTTGGGGCAGTGAGTCTACGGGTTGTTAATGTTTTCTTGGTCAAGTTTTCCCCTTAGCTAGGTTTTTACGTCCAAGTCAAAGCATTCCTCCCTGACTTGGGTTGAAATAGCATTGCTAGAAATGAGCATTTTCCCAGCAGACTGCTGTTGTAGACCTGAAACAAATGGTGGAAAGGAGAAATGAAGAAGGCAGAGCAGTGGTGGGGAGCCATTCCATCAGTAAGCATGCACTGCTTACCTCCTGCACTGGGCACTGGGCCACATAAAAAAGTGGTGAGAATGTACCCTCTGCCATCAATATGCAGAAGACATAATGCAACAGCAGGCAGCATTTAATAAGAACAAAACTGTATGCCACAGACTTTGTACGGTGGAGTTCATGAGAGAGAAGGTGGAGGAAGAAGGGAAACAGAAACTCCAGAATGTCCATATGGTAGGGGCGTGGAGGCTGAATAACTTGTTTCAACTTAGACAACAAGGCTGGAGTTGCATTGTCAGAATAAGCACGCTGCTTTGCTTTGCTGCAGCTTAGATGGAGTTAATGGAAATGAGGGTGCTATGGACTCTTCCCGAGGATCTTCTCCTCAGTGCTGCTGCTCTCATTGAAAGTTATTCATCCTCCCATTCTGTAGGTTGCCTGTTCACTCTGATGGTAGTTTCTTTTGCTGTGCAGAAGCTCTTTAGTTTAATTAGATCCCATTTGTCAATTTTGGCTTTTGTTGCCATTGCTTTTGGTGTTTTAGACATGAAGTCCTTGCCCACGCCTATGTCCTGAATGGTATTGCCTAGGTTTTCTTGTAGGATTTTAATGGTTTTAGGTCTAACATTTAAGTCTTTAATCCATCTTGAATTAATTTTTGTATAGGGTGTAAGGAAGGGATCCAGTTTCAGCTTTCTACATATGGCTAGCCAGTTTTCCCAGCACCATTTATTAAATAGGGAATCCTTTCCCCATTTCTTGTTTTTGTCAGGTTTGTCAAAGATCAGATAGTTGTAGATATGTGGCATCATTTCTGAGGGCTCTGTTCTGTTCCATTGACCTATGTCTCTGTTGTGGTACCAGTACCATGCTGTTTTGGTTACTGTAGCCTTGTAGTATAGTTTAAAGTCAGGTAGCGTGATGCCTCCAGCTTTGTTCTTTTGGCTTAGGATTGACTTGGCGATGCGGGCTCTTTTTCGGTTCCATATGAACTTTAAAGTAGTTTTTTCCAATTCTGTGAAGAAAGTCATTGGTAGCTTGATGGGGATGGCATTTAATCTATAAATTACCTTGGGCAGTATGGCCATTTTCATGATATTGATTCTTCCGACCCATGAGCATGGAATGTTCTTCCATTTGTTTGTATCCTCTTTTATTTCATTGAGCAGTGGTTTGTTGCAACCTACTCATCTGACAAAGGGCTAATATCCAGAATCTACAATGAACTCAAACAAATTTACAAGAAAAAAACAAACAACCCCATCAAAAAGTGGGCAAAGGACATGAACAGACACTTCTCAAAAGAAGACATTTATGCAGCCAAAAAACACATGAAGAAATGCTCATCATCACTGGCCATCAGAGAAATGCAAATCAAAACCACAGTGAGATACCATCTCACTCCAGTTAGAATGGCCATCATTCAAAAGTCAGGAAACAACAGGTGCTGGAGAGGCTGTGGAGAAATAGGAATGCTTTTACACTGTTGGTGGGACTGTAAACTAGTTCAACCATTGTGGAAGTCAGTGTGGCGATTCCTCAGGGATCTAGAACTAGAAATACCATTTGACCCAGCCATCCCATTACTGGGTATATACCCAAAGGACTATAAATCATGCTGCTATAAAGACACATGCACACGTATGTTTATTGCGGCACTATTCACAATAGCAAAGACTTGGAACCAACCCAAATGTCCAACAACAATAGACTGGATTAAGAAAATGTGGCACATATACACCATGGAATACTATGCAGCCATAAAAAATGATGAGTTCGTGTCCTTTGTAGGGACATGGATGAAACTGGAAACCATCATTCTCAGTAAACTATCGCAAGGACAAAAAACCAAACACCATATGTTCTCACTCATAGGTGGGAATTGAACAATGAGAACTCATGGACACAGGAAGGGGAACATCACACTCCGGGGACTGCTGTGGGGTGGGGGGAGGGGGGAGGGACAGCATTAGGAGATATACCTAACGCTAAATGATGAGTTAATGGGTGCAGGAAATCAACATGGCACATGGATACATATGTAACAAACCTGCACATTGTGCACATATACCCTAAAACCTAAAGTATAAGAAGAAAAAAAAAAAAGAAAAAAAAAAGAAAGTTATTCATCCTGTAAGCTGACACTTGTGCTGAGCCAAGAAAGAGAGGTGGAGGTAGAAAGTCCTTTCTGCTTCCTCCTAAAGAAATAGGGTTAGCAGCTAAAATGGGTGAGTAGAACTGGCATCAGTGGAGAACTGTATAGAAGCAAGGGCAGAAAACTCAGCACATATATTCTTGCTAAAGACTTGTGGTGTGATTCCTGACTTCAGTTCCTATGGAAGAGGACACTTAACAGAAATTACAGTTCCCAAAGCTAAATTCCTAGTCAAAAGCTGAGAGATCATTTGACACCGAGATAAGATTAGAATACAGTTTTTCCTCAATATGGATAATGTGGCATCTTCTGAATCTGGGACTCATTAAGCTTGAGAGCATTCCTTACCTCAGCACAACTCCTGACTGTGAAGATTTCTTTTTAAGTTAGAAAAAAAAAAAAAAGGTATCTGGGAGGGACGGAGAGGAGCAAGGGAGGGATAGGCAGAGGGAGGGAAGAAGGAACAGAAGGAGGGCCAAAAACACCTGGGATTATTCTAAGAGGTCTCTGAATAATTAAAAAAAAAAATCTGTTTTGCACAAGCATATAACATATTTTAAATGCATATAACAGCTTGGTGTATTTACAGATTTTGTCATTATAAGATGACTACAGTGTGAGAGGCACAAAAGTTGTGATGTTAAATTGGGGTCTTCATGCTCTAAAGAGTTGGATTCACTGGTGTAATCCAGAGATACTTTGGGAGTTTGAGGATCAGGGGAAGATCGAGGAAGCCCAGCCCCATTCTCACCTATTCTCCCACACTGTTTAACTTCCGTATTTCTTTCCTGAAAGGTAAGAATAAGATTCCCTGCAGTCTGCCTGCTCCACAGGTCAGCCTCATTGTAAAAGCTCCACAGTATTATCATGATAAACATCGTTGCCCTATTTTGGATTCTTTGAGGTTAGGATCAAACTGAATAGTCATTAACTCTAGTAGTTTCGAGGGTGAGCATGGGAATGAGGACAGGGACACATTTTAGGACCTTAGAAGGAGCCCACCCGGCATTTCTAGCTTTCTTCCAAATGAAAGTGCAAATCCTGTTATCTCATTCCTTCTCCCTCTCTGTCCCTGCTCAGCCTCCTCAGAGATTCCAGAGAATAAGCCACCAAACTTGATTGTCTAAATGAGAAAGGAGCTGCTATTCTCAGCCAGGGAGTTTCACTTGTTTTGCTCTAACAACCTGCCCATCTATCTTTTCCCCTGGGAGCACGTCTTTGCAGCTAATGCGGTGGTGGTTCTCAACCCAGTTACATATTAGAGTCACATGGGGATGCTCTTTAAGAAAATGGCAACACCTGGACCCTGCCCACAGCGATGCTGACTTAACTGCTCTGGAGAGCAGTTCTAACATTCTGCCAGGTTAACAACTGTTCTAATATGTGAAATAAATTCATCACACATTTCTCTGCCCTCCACAAACAATCATCTTCTCCCCCACTTTACTGGGGTGAGAGTCCAGTTCTACTCATGATTTGCCTAACTTTGGGTGCATTGGTTTTGGCTTGTTTTTGTTTTTGGCTTAAAGGTGGTGTTTACTTGAGATCTTTGTCTTTCAGAGAGATGTCAAGCTATTACATGAGCCAACTCAGTCTTCCCTGGGGAAAAAATGAAAGAGGGCAAAGACTACCAGGTTTCAAAATGTTAATAGAAATTTAAGATTCTGTGAGATTCTCAACTCAATGTAACTCTATGGCAGATGTGAGGGTCATTTAATCATTTAGTCTAGTATTTCCCAACTGCAGACTAAATGGGAATCACCTGTTTCCTGCTCAATGCCCGCCCCCACCCCCCGCCAACATTAGAAATCCAAATTATCAGGTCCCATCCTCAGAAATTCTGATACAGTAAATCTGGAGTGGTGACCAGGAATCTGAAGCTAAAACAAGTTCCCAAAATATTCTGATGTGCAGCCAATTGGGGAAACCACTTACTTTGACAGTTTCTCTCTTGAATGAATAGGTGTGAATGTCTTGGTTTCTACAACAGTGTTCTTCAATAACCCTCTTTTAAAATGGTGCCCAAAGTTTGAACAGTGTCGATTCTCTATGAGGCACTTTCCCTAGCATCCACCCTAAAAATGCTACATAGAATGTTCTTTTCACAGTTAGCAAGAATTTATGTCGAAAATTCTGCGAAGTTTAGAGCTAGGATTAGAGTTGAATTAGAATCACAAAACCCCCATTGGAAATAACTGATTTAAAGATACCAGACTGGTATACTGCATTGAGTGCACACTTGAATCAGGAATGAAGTGGAAAGGGGAAAAAAATGTATAAAAACTTAGCAGTCTCCCTGCTCAATGATCTTGAAAGAGTCCCCTTTCTGGCTGCTTCTGAGAAACAACCCAGTCTATCCCTTTTCCCTACCCACTGTGTTAACTCCTCCATGCAAAGTAAATGAAAGAGAAGCCTTGAAGGAGAAAACTGAGCAGAGTCTATGCGAAGGGGTAAGAAATAATCCCGAAAGGAACAGTATTGAAAAGCCCCAAAGAGAGTTTGACATTGGTAGAGGGAAAAAAACAAAAAGGGAGAAAGTAGGATTAGCCACATGCCCCAGCCTCTAGCACTCAAACTCTTAAGTCTTAAGAATGGATCAGTCCATCTCTAAAATCAAAAACCTTATGCACTTCAGAAAGCCTTTGCTCCTCAGAGCAGTACCTACTACACAGGTGTGCAATGGGGCTTCACCACCTTTGCCACAGGACATCTTTACAAATTCACAAAGTCTGTTCCTTTACTGCTTCCTGCCTGCAGAAACCATGAAGGCAGGGAAGAGTGGAGGGGAGCCAGCCTGCCAGGAAGAATTACACAAATGTGGACTGAAGTTGAGATCCAGAAAGATAGTGTTTTAGCATTTGTCATAAAATCTCTTTGCCTTTCTCTTTTTAAAAAAATCACTGAGTACCTGTGATGCATCAATGTATTTACACTATCTCACTTCATCCCCAGTACAACCCTAAGAAGCAGAATTACCATTTGCATATTACAGATGAGGAAACCAAAGCTTAAAGAAATGGCACAACTAATCCAGGGAGACACAGCCAAGACCAAACCCAGATCTGCCTTTACCAAGAACAGGGCTCTTTTTAGTGTACCCTAGCTGCCATAGGATTTAAGCTTCAGGTTTTGGTTCAATAAAATTAGAAACTCATCTTCTTCCTATTAGCTGTTATATTTGGGATGTGAAAGAGCCATTCACTTTAGGAGAGTTATTAACAACCATAACAGATTTCGGATACAAATGCATCAAAGGACACCCTTTTTTACTTTCTGGTCTCTTTCCTGAATTTTTCTTGCTCTATTGGTGCCCTTACAATGGCCCATTATTGTCCCCTGTCTTTTATTCAGAATAATTCCCCAGCAGCCTTCCTATCCTGATAATTATGTCCAGATTTATCTGTAAATGTAAGAATAACTATTGCATTCATCATATATTGAGTGCTTATCATGTCAAGAAACAACTAAACACTTTATAGGCATTATCTCATTTAATCCTTTTAATAAACTCTTGAGATCAGTTCAATTAGTATCTCTATTTTACACATGAGGAAACTAAATCATGGTATTCATGTAACTTACCCAAGATCTTACATCAGGTAACAGTTATTCTGGGGATTCAGATGGAGGTTGAACTCCAGAGCTCACGTGTCTAAACCAACCTACATGAGTCAATAGAACCCTGAAAGTCTCAGGCCAGACCAGTCAGAAGTGGCATATAGCCCACACCAGATATCTGCATAAAGAAATGAGCATGAGATTAATGTGTAAAGAACTAATTTGAAAATAGGTCTGGTTCTTAAATGTGATAGGAGAAAAAGAAGAGGATATTAGAAGCTCTTCTGTAAAACTGACCTTGAAGAAGGGGGAACAGAGACCATTAAAAGTGTACAAGGAATGTCCACTTTGTAGCACTCTCTGCTCCAAGCATTTAGCAATGAGAGATAAAGTATAAAAAATGGAAAGTAAAAAAAAAAAAGGCAGAAGTTGGCTCAATAAGATAAACAGCTCTATGGACCAGAAATACAATAGAAATAGAAAATAATGAGTGGGGCTAAAGCCACAGCCTGCTGGATTCTGAATCTAGATACAAAGAATTGTAGCCAGGAAGTTGGCCACCTAGACAAAGTAATAAATGAATGTCTATTGCTTTAGGCCAGGAGCTTAGCAGGGAGATTTCCCTGTCCCCTAGCTTCCTATGGCCAAGCTTTTAACAAACTGTAGGCCTAGAATGGCTAGAAGATCCAGGCATATTCTCTCCATCAAAAAATGAACTCAGTGGTTCATGGCTTGGTGACTGGATCTGTGCTATCACTAATGTCCCTTCAGAACAAGAGTCATAAATGGTTTCAACCAAGGGTGCCAGGGATAAGGTGGGGTAAATGACAAAACCATTGGCTACAGAAGATGTGTAAAGGGAAAAGGGAGACAGACAGAGAGAGAGAGAAATGAAATCACCAATATTTAGCTAGTACACTAAAATTTCAAAACACAAGAAGAAATTTAATATTAAGAAAAACAGTTAACAGAAACACCCATTGGAACATAAATCCATCCCAGATTAAATTAATTTTATAAAACAGTCTGACAAAGACTTTGAAAGAATTATGTTTAGAAAACTCAAACAGACTAATAAGTCACAGTTTCTATTTTAAAAGGGCAAGAAATTATGAAACTACAGAAACTGAGTGGAAATAAAGAGGTCCCAATTTAAAACCTTATAAATGAGAGAGATTATTAAATTTGAATTTCAAATAATGGTATAAACACTAACATGGACATTCAAAAGGATGATTCATATATGAAAACTTGTATTAAGAAATTCACTCAGAATGTATCACAGAGAAAATATACATTAAAAGTCAGGTAAGAAGCAGAGAATAGAATGAAAGATTTCTAATAAAATGGGAGATGTTCCATAAGAGAATAGAAAACTAAGAATTTTCCAAAATTTAATAATGCAAGAGTCATCAAATCGAGACTATTCTCTGACTACTAAGCAGGAAAAAGAAATACAAATCCACATATGACACTCCTGGTGAACCTGCAGACCATCAAGGAGAAAAGGGAGAAAAAAGCTTAAGAGCTTCCAGAAAGAAAAGCCAGATTGCCTTAAAAATTAAAAACTGGCATTTCAAATGACTGTAGATTTCCCACCACCAACATAGAAGACAGATGACAATGGAGTTATGTCTTTTAAATGCTAAGGAAAAATAAATTCAACCTAGAATTATAGAGCCTGTTAAAATACTATTCAATACTGACAAAATAAAGGTAATTTTCCATTGCAAAAAGACAAAGTATGTTATCTATATATCCTCACTAAAAGATATGCAAAAGGATGTACTTCAACAAGAAGAAAAGTGAATTCAGAGGGTAAACATGGAATGCAAGAAGTAAGATTTGAGAACAGAAAAGTATTGAAATCAATAAATTTAACTATTGACATAAAAGTTGACAACTTTTGTATGTTTAAAGAATGAATAAAGCTAAACTTTAGACAATAACAAGATGCTATGCAAGAGTTATGCTCAACGGATAAAGGGCACCAGGCCCACATTCAGAAGAAGGATAAAACTACTTAACAATTTGAATTTACAAATATTTATAATGGAGCACGAATTTTTTAAAGGGTAGGGGAAGCTATCAATAAAAGAATAGTGCTACAATCTTTATCTTCCAAACCAGCAGGGAAAATCCAAGAAGTTGATGGTAGGAATATAGAAAATTTATCAATCAATAGGAGGCAAGAAGGAAAAAAGATAAAAGAAGGAAGGGAAAAGGATGATAAAAACACAAAACAAAAATATCAAAATAAGTCCAAATATCTCACTGTGTGTATACAGATTAAAATTTCAATAAAACATCAGAGAATATCAGATTGGAATTTGTTTTAAATATGATTATTATCATTAAGCAGACACCTAAAGCTTTATACCTAAAGCAAAACACCCAAAAATTAAAAATAAAGAGCATGCCACTTAGGAAAACAATTTATGAATAGTAAAACGAAGACGACCAAAATTCTGGCTTTTTGGTAATATACCACAGAATAGTGCTTTTAAAACTGCATGCAGTGACCCATAGAATAGTGAATCGATTTAGTGAATCACAACCAGCATTTTTTAATTTAAAAGAAATACAATCTTAAAAGAAACAAAAAGAATAGGATAAGTCAGAATAGACAGAACATAACAGATATCAGAGTTCTTCATGGATACAGAAGTATTATTTCAGTAAACTTTCATTTGTGGGATATGCGTGTGTGTGCACATGCAAAAGTTGCAGTCCAAAATGCATTTCTATCTTTTTTAGTGTGAGAAACCCTAGTGTAGAGAAGCTCTTGCCAGTGTACGTAAGGAAATATGTACAGGGATGTTCACTGCAGTTATTATTTGTAATCAGAAAAAATTTTAACATGTTCATCAACAGGAGAATGGAAAAATTCTTTGAGGTAAATATGAAATACTATACAACAATGAAATACTATACAACAAGGAAAGTAAATAAACCTTCATGTGTCAACATGGGTAAATCTCCAAAACAAAATATTGCATGAATAAAAGCAAGATGCAAAAAGATATATGACATATGATAAAAATTTATACAAAGTTTGGAAGCAAGCAAAAGACTACTTTATATTCTTACAAATACACACAGAGAATATGTAGAGTAATGGCATAAAAACTTGTAGGGGATGATAAATATAAAATTCAGGAGGATCATTAACTCTTGGGAACGCAGGGTGGGTAGTGGGTATGAAGTCAGGGAGGGCTACATAAGAAGCTTCAACTAAATCTACAATGTTTTATCAACCAAAAAAATGGAAGTAAATTTGGGGGAAATGTTAAAATTTGTTAAGGCTGGGAGAAGGCTATATGGATGTTAATAATTTACTTCTTATATTTTTGTATATATTTGGAAATGTTTATGGCCAAAAGTTATAAAGTTTCAAAATCTGTAATTTTAGTTCCTGGGCTCATCACAGGGTCTGGCACAAGCTTCCATCCTCCCCAGTTCTCATGCATGGCGCATCAGTATTCCAAACATTGAACCACTATCTTACTCCTAAGCAAGCAGACATTTCCAGGCTCACGTCAGGCAAAAGAAAATTCCCTAGCCAGAACTGTGACTCTCACAAATTTATTTTTACCTGCAGCCAAAGCAAGGTTAGAACTCAGCTCTCTGTATGAAAAAGGCCACCACATTAGCCCTGAGTACAACAGAGGTTCCATTATGCTTCTGATGAGCAGAAGATGAATGTATCACTTTACTCCACCTAATGAACATTTCAATCTACTAATAAACACCCTAATAAAGAAAAATGGAGACTTAATTCACTTTTATTATCACAACTGACATGTCGAAAGGTCTTAATTGGTCTGAAAACAGCTTCCAATAATAATACCCTCCTTAACTGATTCATTAACAGGGCCCCTACTGAGACAGAAGTGCTAGTTCGGGAAAAGGAATGAAATACAGCCAATTTCCCACTGAGTGGCTATGATCCCTTGGCCATCAACTCTCCAGGCCACTGAAGAGGGTAACAGGGTGTCCAATACCTGGAATCATTCTTCTAGTGGGCACAGACATGAAGCACTATCTCCACACACTCACCATTCCCTTAGTAGTGTAACAAAAGACAGACAGAATCTCAAGGAATTATCTCTTATTATGAGATGAGTCTGCAAATAAACAACCAGGCAAGAGGATACCCTGATAGCAAGAGATTAAAGCTTTTTCCGAGCTTGAACAAAAATTACCACCTCCCAGCATGATTGGACAGGGAAAAGAGAGGCAGGTATAGCAGAGGGAAGACTTATGAGGAATCAGTGAAAATCATCTCTTTGCAGGAAAGGATGCCTTGGCGTATAGATAATACAGTTATCCAGTGTAGTTTTTAAGGGCATGGGATTTGATGTTAGCTAGACCTAAAAAAATGTCCTTTTCTGCCACTTACTAGCTCTGTCACCTTGGGCAGTTTACCTAACCCCTCTAAATCCAATTTCCTTGGCTATAAAGTAGGAAAAATAAACTACTATTCCACCATAGCCAGAATTAATCAGATCTTCTCAATCTTTTCCTGAAAATCCTTCAATGGCTCCATTGCATTCCCACTCAATCCACCCCCACATGACCTCTCTGACCTCATCTCCTCATCTCCACTCCCCCATTCACTCCACAGTCTTCCCCTACCCCTGCTTCTCCTCAAAGCACTCAGCATGCTCCCATGCACTGGCTGTGCCCTTACCTCCACCTCTCTGCATGGCTCACCTCTTCAGGTCTTTGATCCAACATCACCTTCTTCATGACCACTCTACCTACCCCGTGCTTACTCCAAACATCTCTTTCCCCACTCTGCTTTTTCTTTTTCCACAGTGCTTATCACATTCTAGCATTCCATATAATGCACTTATTATGTCTACTATTTATTCTCTCCTATTGTTTGGTTCACTAATCTATCCCAAGTGCCCAAAACAATGAGAAGCACATAGCAAGTATTTAATTTTTGTTCCATGAAAACCTCAGAAGATTGTTCAGATGCTTAAATTAAATAATGCACATTAAGCACTTAGCTTAACGCAGGCATACAGAAGCATTCAGTCAATGTTATCTATTGTTTTCATGGTGGCTATTATTATTTTCCATCCAACAGGAGGGATATTATTAACTAGTGAGGTCATGGTTCTTCCAGCCACTGGTTCCTAGAGATGGAAGACCTACATTAACTAGAATCTTCTGACACTATATATGACATCTTGTTATATATAGACACCACTAGCCAAGGACCAAAGGTGCCAGGTCACCTGTAGATCCCACCCCCACCCCACCTACTTGGCCAACACACCTGGTGTGGGGGGCAGCTGCGAGGTCAAGAATGTATATCAGCGTACATCTAGAAACTATTGCTCCCTCTTGTCCCTTTAGGACTGTGCTGCATGTAAATACCAACTCAACAACACCTGCATAACAGCAGAAAAGCTGTTAGAAAGCTAGAAAGGGTTTCATTTTACATTTAACAAAGAGTAAGGGAGGGAACAGAGAAAGAGATACCCAACTTGTATGCTGGAGTCCTCAGAATTTAAGCTTCTGCCACATTGTCCGAGACATTTGTGTTTCTGTCCAGGAAAAGAAAGAAACAGAAGCCATCTGACCAGTCCATAACCTCCCAGGCACTAATGAGATGCCTTTTTCTTTGTCAAACACTTGGGAGCTCCTGTGATAAAGTACTACCCTGGGTAAATAATGAATAGAACAGTCCCATTAACTCAAAGTTTGATTGCGTCTTCTGTTTCCTGAATGTGAGGGAAGACAGGAGCAGCCAAGGCAATGAGCCATTCAGCACTCAGCCAAAGCCTGCTCTCCACTTCTCAGCCATGTGAAGCACACACAGCAGTCAAGATGCTAAATGCAAGTTTCAGTATGTGTTCTTTCCCATAGTGCCCAGTTCTCATTGCACACTGCAGATGGCACCTGTGCAAAGGAACACAGGTTGGTGTATGTGACTGCCCTGATGGTGCCAGCTACAGGGCCTTCAGGAGGCAGGAGAGGGCAGTAGTTCAAAAGCACAAGCACCTGAGCAAGAAAATCCTGTGTTCAAATCCTAAATCTCCCAATAAGCATCTGTGCAACCTCAGTCCAGTTGCTTTACCTCTCTGATTCTCTTCCACATCTGTAAAATGTGATGATTACATCCAACTCATAAAGTTTGTACAGGAGCAAATGAAGTAATACGTAAAATCACTTAGCATTGAATCTGGAGCACTGTAAGTGCTCAATAAATATTACCCTTCTTTTTGGAGGGTAGAGGGTCAGGAAAGAACAAAAAGCTTGAATGTAATTGTATTCATCATCCATTCATTCAACAAATATTTACTGAATGCCTACTGGTCCTAGGCCCTAACCTAGCTGCTAAAGGTACAAGCAGTGAATGAAGCAGACAAGATGCCCTGCCCTCAGAAACTTACAGTCTAATAGGTAATCATGGCCAATATATAATGATATAATGGGTACTTACCTGTGCCAGACAGTGTTCTAAGTGCTTTACTTGTATTAGCTTATTTAATGCTTACAACAACCCTATAAAATGCATTACTATTATTATTTCCATATGACAGAAGAAGCAACTGAGGCACAAAACAGTTAAGTAAATTGCCCAAGGTCATAAGGTTGCTAAGCATCAAAGCCAAGGTTTGGACCCAATTAAACTCTTGACTCCAGAGACCACTCTCTTAAGCACTACATATATTGCCTTGTTGCAACTATTAGTGAGCTCCTTACAAGTAAAAAATACAATTCATTCATTTCTGTATCTACAACAAAGTACCTAACTGAGAGGTTGCTCAATAAATGCTTATTGAAGGAAGGAAGAGCAGATTTTCTTTGAGGCACAAGAGCCACCTTCTTATAAACACTGAATATGTAGTGAAAATATACTATTCTCATGACATTTCTCTATAAACTCTGAATATGTAATGAAAATATACTATTCTTCCTATGCATAGAAAATATTATTGATCTTCTGTCCATAGGTTATTAAACGTAGGGCTGTTTTTCCAGAAATGGTGATGAATTTTCCTTGAATCACCGACATTCTACCCTGTTTCCTTTAATCCAAATGGCATGCATTTAACGGGGGTCTGACAGGGATTGAACTATATTTTAAAACTCCAGAATTTGTTTGCTATGGTTATAAAATACACAACACTCCCACTCTTTTTTTTGGGAAACCAACGGAACGTCTCAACCACAAGAAGTCTCACTCAAGGCTGGTGTTCTCCCACTCAGACACCTAAGTCATCACTATTCTCAGAACTATTTATGCATGAGCTAGTTGAAGTTGAATTGGGCCACAACTGAAAGAAGAAAATGACAGAGGCAACTACTACATTGAGGGAGACGGAGGCAGAAGAAAGAGGAGCTCTTCAGGGAACTAGGGTTGACAGTTCAGTAGAACTAGCAATTCTGCAGTGAATATGGCTGACATTTGACTCACAATAATTAGTATTATTAGTATATACTATACTAATTGTATTTTATATATTATATTACATGTATTTAAATATAAAAATCTAAATGCATTTTATATATCAATTATGTTAATAACATAGTATATCATTTTTGTTATAACTTATTCCTTAAGAAAGTGTACTAAGTTCTGATTTTTTCTGACATTATCTCATTTAATCCCTACAACCATCAAAACAGTAGTATTACAATCTCTATTTGTTAAGGAAAAAACTAAATTGCTTTAACAAAGACCTCCCCCCACCACCCAAAATGCAGTGGTTTAAATAAGAAGGATTTTCATCTATTGTGTAACAATCTAGAAGCAGTATTATGTACAGGCTAAGCTGCTGTAACAAAGACACACAAGAAAGGTGACAGGAGTTTTTCTCCCACATAATAGTGCAGAGCTGTGAAGACAGCCTGCCATCACCAACATGCAACTTCCATTTGAAACTTCTCACTTCCAAGTGACTTCTCAACTCCTACTAGTCATGCCCCAGCCAGCAGGAAGTGGAAAGAGACAATGGGAGAACATGCCAATTTTCTTTACGGATCCAGTTCAGAGTAGCACACAGAACCTGCATCCTATTAGCCAGAACTTGGTCATAGAGTTGTTATCAAAAATATGTTGAAAAACCATTGAGAAAGGTATGTGGTAAATGTCCATTTATTTTCCTCCTCTTTTTGACATTAATATCTCAAAAATGAATCCTAGTGTAATCATTTGCATTCTTGTTTGGCGAAAAAATTCATTCCCTTCCCTGCTGACCATCGTGGACTCAGTATACTTCCCTGTTCCACTGATACTAGGCTTGGCCATGTAACTTGCTTTGTCCAATGGAATGTTAGTGAATATGATGCAAGCAGAAGCTTTAAATGTGTTGTGTGGTTCAGCTGGTCTAGTGCTCCAGCAATATATTATAAGAAGACCTGATCCCCAGGTAGCTGCCACCCCTTTTCAGCCTGGACTGAAAGAAAACACATATGGGGCGGACCTTAGGCCAAACCATGGCCTACAGCCAAACCTAGTCTTTGTGCAACCTAAATCAGGGCCATTTGCTGAACCATCTGGGATGTTCAACATCCCAGACCAGTTGAACAACAATTCACCAGCAGACCTGTGAATGTGAGCATAAGTGCATGTTGTTGGAAGTCACTGAGTTTTGAGATGGTTTATTATGCAGCATTACTGTAGCAATAGCTGGTTTCCACAGAAATTGGTATCAGAAGTGGGGTACTACTGTAATAAAAACCTAAAATATGTAACTGTGGTTTGGGGACTAGGCAGCAGATGGTGAGGGAACTGTAGTGGAAGGCCAGAAAGATGCCATCCCATGTTATTTGGATAAGTGATTGGCAAAACTCATCTGTGATCATTTGGAAGACAGAAAATGTACCTAATGGACTTGAAGCATTGGGCAAGAAAGTGTCAAGCCAGAATATTGATAGTGTAATCTAGCTGTTAGCAGGATAAGATATTGTAAGACAAAGTCGAGTTTTGAAAAGAACTGACCAGTTTGCCAGCAGAATTGAGAGAGACTAGAGAAAGCCCCAAAATTCCAGAACTTGTGGGTTTGAAAAGTGAAACTTTCTCACCTTATTTTATCAGTCTCAGGACAAAGACTAAATTAAGGGGTGGCTGTCACCTCCTCTCTTACAGCTTCTAAAAATAACTGAAGTGTGTGCCTTGCTGTTCTTTTCAGCTGAATAAAGTACTCCTAGAAAGCTAAAAGGCATGCTCCTACAGAGGACTGGTATAACCAAAATAGACAAAATTAAGTCTTAAGAGAGAGACATATCTCAAAATGTATCATTGTTGTAACTTTTGCTACATGGAGTTGACTGAAATCATATACATAGGAAACTCACAAAACTCTTAAAGCACCTATATTGGTAAAATGCCATCAACCTGATACTGTAACTGTTTGAGATGTAAAAAGATCTCTGGCTCCCAAATTTTTATAAGCAGAAAACAGACCGAGAAGTTGCACAGCCAGAAAGAAAGGCTATCCTGTAAACTTCTATTCAGTGGTGGCCAGGCATGGTGGATGATGGAAAAGGAAGAATCTCCTGGAGGTTGGAGCCAAAAGATATGGAGAACAATGAACTGGTAAGTCACTCCTAGGGAGCAGAACTAAGGCCTAATCCAGAGCTCAGCAAACTATGGCCCACAGGCCAAACCCTGCTTGCCACCTGATTTAGTAAATAAAGTTATAGTGGAACACAGCCACATCGATGCATTTACAAATTGTCTACACCACTTTTGTTGAAATGTTGCAATAGGAACTGGGCCTGCAAAGCTCAAAATATTTACTAACTGGCTCTTTACAGCTGTGAACCCCTAATCTAGTAAAAGAATATTCTATACCCACAAAAACATGGCTACACTTGCACAGCAGGATTTCAGAATTGCTGTAGACCAGTGACTGCAATGGGTCTACCATTCACATTTTTGAATGGGAGTATTCTCCCTATGTCTGTTCAACATTGTATGTTGGGTCATTGAAAAGCAAATAACTTGTCTCTTTAGTTCCTAGGTGTCTCAGTTAATAAGAGTTATATCAGGATTTGGGGTAATTTCAAGATCCTAGAATTCAAGCTTAATGGATTGGATGAGACATTTAAGGGCATTAGAATAAAGATAAGTATATTTTGCCTGCAGAAGAACAGTGAATAAGAGGCCAGATTGTGATAATTTGCATTGCTGTACAAACCTTTCTTCCTATTGAGGGCAGTATATCCTTCCTAATGTCATGGGCTTCGCCAGGTGACTTGCTTTGGTCAATGGAATGTCACCAGGCATGGCAGGATCAGGGGCTTTAAATGTGTTTGGTTGGTTTATCTTGGATCTGTCATAAAAAGGGCATGCCTTCTATCCGGTCCTCAGAACAAACACACATGGAACAGACCTGAACCAAAAATGCAGCCTTAAGCCAAGTCCATTAGATCTGAAGCCCGAAGTAGAGCCTCCCAGGTGGGCTCAGCTTGGTCAGTTAACTATAGCAAATCTGCAGACCCATACGTGATAGCATAGATACTCGTTGTGAGCCACTGAATTTTGAGGTGGTTTGTTACACAGCATTATTGTAACCATAGTCAGTTGATACACATGGCTCCCATAAAATGATAAGGTGGCTGAAATCCAGTAGATTGCAGTTTCATTCTAAAGACTTTAGTTCAAGTCCCAGATCTGCCACTTACCTGCTGTTTAATTGGAAGAAGTCACTATACCTTCTCTATACCTTTCTGAGTCTAAGAGGTTTTTTTAATTTAAAAATGAGGATAGTAACAACATAATTCAGGTGTTCATTGTAGGACTAAATAAAATAATATATTTAAATGTAACTTGTAAATAGAATAAAGTGTACAAATACAAGGTATTTTCATGATTATACTTCAGTTAACATAAAGTAGACTTATTTTATTTTTAATTAATGGTGGAGAGAGAGTAGTGCCATTTCTGTCCTCCGATGCCGAAAGGTGGCCATGCTAGGTCTGATGTTTTAATAATTATTTCTTAATTTTGTTTATCTGATTTCCTGATTTTTCCCTAATGAATACATGTAATTTATAATAAAAAGCAAACAACATAAAAGTTGTCTTCTAGAAACTGCCTATGCTAGCTGGGCCTGCCACTTCTGAGCACCTTCCCCTTCCTGCACCCTCACCCTCCCAAAGAGGAGCATACAGCACCACTGACCACAGCAGCCCATGTACTACACTAAGAAGTTCTCTGAGTCCACATTGTTCCCTCACTGAAGAATAAGGGGAAGAATCAGAATGTTTCTCTTTCTGTACCACCAAAAATCCCTGAAAACCCAACCAGTCAACTAGATTTCCAGCAAAGAAGGAAACTTCATCAGAAATGTTTATTTAGAACTATGTCCACCAAATTGCTTTCCATGGACTCCAGTGTGTCACACAACCAGAGTCTAGGATGTTACAACCTGATTATTTTGTGTTCATGTCAAAAGTGTTTTCCTTTCTCCAAAATGCCAAAGGGAAGAGCAGGGGTTTCTTAGAAATGGTTCTAAATTGTCTCAGTTCTCCCAAGAGTGAGAGCAATGAGGACACAGACACTGTCCACAAGAAGAGGGGGAAAAGGTCAGATCAATAACACTGACGATATCCATTTGTTCCACCAAGACAGCCAACACAGGTTTCTGCAGAGGATTATTTGAGAAATAAATCTACTCACACAGTTCCTCTCCATCCTCCAGCCAAAACAGCAGAACCCACCAGAAATCAGATCACACCTCTCAGCTTGCTTTATAACAGAACAGCCAAGCCGGGCAGTAACACCACATGATAGAAATGTTGATCAGGTTAGCATAGCACAGAGTGCTGTGTGCTGTGGGCAGGGGAGGCAGGACAGGCATCCTTGGATGGAAAGGAGACAATGGCCCCTGGGAGATATCAGACACCTCGGAGCAGAGTCTTTCCTAGGGCAGAACAATCATGGTGACCACCACAGGGTTAACTTCTGTGGGCCGCCGTTCATTATGAGCACCTACAGGCACAAAACTTGGGAAAGCAACAAGCAGCAGAAAAAAAGATGCGGAGATGGTGCCACTGCCAGCTAGTCCTCATGGTGACCTCTAGAGTAATGACAGAAAATAGAGACCTTGCATTATTCATTCACTCTGCAAACATTGGTTGTCCACTTACCACTTGCCAAGCACCATGCTGGGTATTCAAAGATAAGTAAAACATAGTTCCTACTCTTAAAGTTTCTATGCCCCAGTGGGCGCAGTGGGTCACACCTGTAATCCCAGCACTTTGTGAGGCCGAGGTGGGCAGATCACAAGGTCAGGAGTTCGAGACAAGCCTGGCCAACATGGTGAAACTCCGTCTCTACTAAAAATAAAAAAATTAGCCAGGCGTGGTGGTGCATGCCTGTAGTCCCAGCTACTCAGGAGGCTGAGGCAGGAGAATCGATTGAACCCAGGAGGCAGAGGTTGCAGTGAGCTGTGATCACGCCACTGCACTCCAGCCTGGGCAACAAAGCATGACTCCATCTAAAAAAAAAAAAAAAGAAGAAGAAGAAGTTCCAATGCCCCATTTTGCCTAGCACATAACAGGGGCCCCGTAAATGTTTGCTGAGTGTTATCTTAGTATTCATCTATATGCAGCCTCTTTTCTCTGCCCTCCATGGCACTTTTTACAAATCCTCAATGATCACTTATAGTACTCTGACTTTTAGTTATCAATGCACATTTTATTCCCATTATAGCACAATAGGATCACTGAATATAGGATCTGTGTATTGCTTGTCATTGAATCTTCTCAATAAATAGTTTATGAATGATTGGCTATGTAATCATAAGTACTGCATCACCACCCACTACCACCATCAGAATAGGATGGAAGGCCTAGGGCTTGCAACCGTGGAAGAAAGCATGCTGGGTTAAGGGTTAGCAGGCCTGCATTCTGGCTGGGCACGGTGGCTCACGCCTGTAATCCCAGCACTTTGGGAGGCTGAGGCAGGAAGATCACCTGAGGTTGGGAGTTCGAGACCAGCCTGACCAACATGGTGAAACCCCATCTCTACTAAAAATACAAAAATTAGCTGGGTGTGGTGGCACATGCCTGTAATCTCAACTACTCAGGAGGCTGAGGCAGGAGAATCACCTGAACCCGGGAGGCAGAGGTTGCAGTGAGCCGAGACTGTGCCACTGCACTCCAGCCTGGGCAACAGAGCGAGACTCTGTCTCAAATAAAAAAAAAAAAAGAGGTCTGCCTTCTAACAGAAGCTGCTGTCATCAACTGGCTGAGTTGCCTGTGCTCACCTGAAAGACGAAGGAATGGGTCAATGATCTCTGAGGTACCTTCCATCCTTCAGACTCATCATCTTGGTCATAGGTAACATTCACTGGGTACTCGGCATGATTCAGGCACTGTGTTAACAACTTTATGTGCATTATCTCATTCAGTCCTCAGCATAATCCTTTCAAGCACTGTGGCGATCCCTATTTTCTATATAGAAAGCAGGCCTAGAGAGGTGAAATGACTTCCCAATGTCACGCGGTGGTGGACTGGGTATGAGAACCTAACAGACCGACTTGGAAACCCACACTCTCAACTGCTTAGCCATACACATTCCTCTTCCACAGCCACACCTCAGGCTGTTGGGTGCATTTCGGGGCCATCACTTCTCCCCCTGAACAGCTTCATTCTCCATTGTAGCCACATTTTTAGGAAATTGCTAAAAATGCCTTTGGCAGAGGGAGGCACGGCAGGCAGGCCTTGCATGCGTGCCTCACACTGGGCAGCTGTGAGTTTTCTCACGGTTCCAGAGTGGGCCTGAGGCACTAGAGCACTGGCCAAATTGCAAGGAATCCTGCGAAAGGATGAGAAACCCAGCAGGAAGTTACAGAGGGTGCCAGCCACGTCCCAGGAACATGTAGTTTGAACCACATTTGAGAAACCATCCGAGAAGGCAAGAAAAAGAAACGAAAAATGTCATTTTATCCAAAGAGCTTTGGGGAATTGTAAAGACTTTGACCATATTCCAGACCAATCAATCTGACAGGTGCTTCTGTCTATTCTCCCCGATATTTAGTGTATGGACAAAGAAGAGGCTCACTGTCCAAGAGACAACAGTGCTACAGTTTCGGGGAAACATGGTACCTCATACGTGGGCCCCAAATACCCAAAAGGTGACAGAGATCAGTGGCACTTAATCAAAGAATTTAGGACAGAATTTTAAAGATATTTTTTAAAGAAACAGGCATAGTTTAATAAGGAGACAGAAAAATCAAGCAGAACTAAACCTCTGTTACAGATGTATCTGGATTTTTTTCAAAGTTACAAATAACAACAGTGAACTCAACTACTGAACAATAAGTTCACGGCCCTCAAAAGTTATAGATAATAAACGCATGCTACTTGTAAGGGAAAGGGGAGAAAAATACGGCCCATGTTTAGAAAGCAAAGTATCTTGAGGAGTTTGGCAGGAAGAAAGAGGAGGATTAATTAACTGTATGCAAGTGAAAGGGCCTCTCTTCTGAACCAAATGACCTTAAACCTAAGGCAGGAAAATAATGAAGAATGGGGTTTGGAGGAAAGTGAATGGATTTAATTGTCTCAAAGAGAAATGTATAAGTGGAAATCCAAGGGTTCTTTAATGTGTATGTGTGGGTGCGAGGTGTGTGTATGTGTGTGTGTGCATGTGTGCGTGTGTGTGCATGTGTGCGTGTGTGCATGCGTGCGTGTGTGCACGTCTGTGTGTGTGCACACATACACGTGAAAGAGAGAGTTTTTCATGGTGACAGAAAAATGGAAATCAGTGGCACTAGGTGGCTGCTGTTCTCACAGTGAGAGTAAGTCCCATTACATCTCATAACAAATGAGCACAGTGAGCCTTCCTATTAGTACTGGGCAAATGATCTTCCAGATATGCCTAAATCCAAACCTCACAAAAGGAGCCAGGCCATAGAAAGGCAGTTTGCTCTGAGGCAAAATGACATTTTTCATGCTTAAATCACCACTTCCCTCCTCCACCATCCCCTCTTTGAAATGCTGAATTGTTAGAGCAGTAGGCATTATAGAAAAACAGGCAGGTGGAGATTTCGGTTGGGCAGCTAGGAGCAGCCCATCTGCATTCCCCTGCCTTCCCAGGGCTCTGCTGCGGCTTCCCCACCAACCCCCTAAACCCCCACCGCTGGCTCCCTCCTGCTGCCTAGCTCCTCTGATTCAGGCTCCCAGGAAATCCCACCTCTGTCCTGATTTGAATTGAAACATCGTCTGTGGATCCAGCCCCGGGCCCTCTCTAAACCTGGTCAACTAGTCCAGTCCAGATCTTCCTGGCAAAGCCCAGTGTCCCTCTCACCCCCGACACCCATGACAGGTCCAGGAGTGGTGTGTGGTGAATGTGGACACGCCAGACATGTCGTAAGGCCATTTTCGATTATTTCCTCAGCTGCTTCTAAAAACAGCTGCTTCCTAGCTCCCCATCTCTGAATATCATAATCCACCCAGACCTCCGAAATGTAAATGGAATTTAATAGAAATATTAAAATGAAAAACTCTACACAAAGTGTGTGAGGGAGGAGGCAGGCTCTCCAGGAGGCCTTGTACCTTTTCCTCAGTCCTACAATTACATCTTGGGGTTTTAAAAAAAATCTGGGAAGATATTTAATGGATGTACAGAAATGGAGATGGGAGGAGAGGGAGAGTAGAAGTGAGTGAGGGAGAGAAAAAAAAGAGAAAGGGAGGGTAGAAGGGTGAGAGAAAGAAGAGACAGGAAGGCAGGTGCCCTAAGGGGTTGATACAATTTCCCAACTTGGCTCACAACTCCCTCACTTTGAGCACAGTAACATTGCCACCTAGAGGCTTGAAAGTACGCTCCTGAACTTGGACACTCTTATGCAAGATTTATTTATTTGTGTAAGTAAACTCGTAAAGGAGCTTTGAAAAGATGGAGACACATGATGGTGGAAGTAGGGGATAGCGGGGGTACTATCCAGAAAGTCAGCATCTAGCCATTTCACAGTGGCTAATATTAGTCACCTACTGTGTGCCAGGGACTGAGCAAACTGCTAAGAGTACACAAGAGACATAATTTCTCTCCTCAAGAATCTCAGTCTGCGGAGGAGACAGACACATATATAAGTAATGCAGACAATGAGAGTTACCATAAATGTACAAAAACATTGTACACACAGTATAGGTGAATGGGAGATTAATTCTGACAAGAGGAGCTAGGGGAGGAGCTTGATCTAGAAAGAATTTACTGAAGAGATGGAACTAAGCGGGGTCACGGGAAATCTAGAGACTCGGGAGAGAATACCAGGTTGAGGTAATCATCAAATGAGGCGCCAGTCTAGAAAGGACACCAAGAATGCTCTTGACTGGATTACAGGAAATGTGACGCTTACCCACAAGTGGAGTGAAGACAGGACAAAAGCCAGGAGGATGAGTTGAACTGATTTGTAGAGGGCTTTGAATGCTAGGCTGAAGAACATGTACTTTTAAAATTGCACGAGGACAGGGCTTTGTAACTGCTTTATTCACTCCAGTGTGCTCGGCACCTAGAATTGAGTTTGGCACTCAGTGGTTGGACAATTAACATCTGTGGAATGAATGACTATAACAGGAAGCCCATGAAAGTTTTGGAGAAAGAATAATTGGATAAGATTTATGTTTCTAAAAAAACATAACTTGAGACAATCTGTAGGAATGGAAGAAGGATAGAGGCTCCATTAGATATCTGCTTCCAAAGTCCAAGAGGTGTGTGTCTGACCCAAGGCACGGTGGAGAAAATGGGGAGGGCTGAATGGCTGTGCACAATTTTGACAAAGTAGAATCTAGAGGACTTCAATACCAACACCAGGTGTGTGGGCTAACCCAGAATGATGGCACTGGCCAAGATAGGAAATGAAGAGCTGTTTGGGGAAGAAGATAATGAGTTTAGTTTGAGAAATGAAGCATTCCAGTTTCTGGGAGTAGAACCAAGTATAGATGCCCAACATGCAGTTAAAGATAGAGTGTGGAGCTCTGGGCACACGCATACTCCCTGCACACACACTCATGCACATACTCACCTGATCTAAATACTGCTGACATTTTGTTTACTGCTGTTAGAGAGAAGGATCCTACACCGATCTCGAGAACCTGGGCAGCTGCTAGATTTAATCTTGTGGCCTTGAAACTAAACAGCAGTGTTTATTTTGGAAGAGCCGGAAGGCTAGAGGAGCATCCTCAGTTTCCATAGCTGGAAAATATGAATTGCTGTAAAGATTGAATAATCTAACCCATGAAAAGTGCTTAACCCAGTGTCTGACACAAGATAAGTATGCAATAAGTGTTAGTTTACAGTTTAATTTCTCATGTCTTGGAAGATCGCAAGATTAAAGTTCAAAACTTGGTCATCCATTGTATTAGTCCATTCTCACGCTGCTAATAAAGACATACCCAAGACTGGGTAATTCATAAAGGAAAAAAGTTTAATTGACTCACAGTTCAGCATGGCTGGGGAGGCCTCAGGAAGCTTGTAATCATGGCAGAAGGAGAAGCAAACACATCTTTCTTCACAAGGTGGCAGGAAGGAGAAGAATGAGACCTGAGTGAAGGGGGAAGCCCCCTATAAAGCCATCAGATCTCATAAGAACTTACTCTCGCTATCACGAGAATAGCATGGGGGAACCACGCCCACGGTTCAATTACCTCCCACCAGGTCCCTCCCACCACACGTGGGGATTATGGGAACTATAAGATGAGATTTGGGTGGGGACACAGCCAAACCATATCATCCCCTTATCATCTGCATGACTTTGAAGAGGAGGACTGACCTCTCTTAGTCCCAGTTTGCTCTTCTGGTAACTGGGAAGAGTATTACTTGCCATACCTGCCTCACAAGATAAAATGAGATAGTGCACATAAATTGTTCTGTAAACTTAAAGTCAATTTATACATATTATGTATTATTTGTGAAATAGAAGATAGTAGCAGAAAAATCTCTGAACTCCTTCAAGGTATTATGGTTCTAAATAAGCGTGTATTTTTTTAACACCCATTTACTCCAAAGAAAGAGAAACTTCTCCGGCCCCATTTAGCAAGAAATTCCTCACTTGCCACCTTTCTCCATTCCAGACATGCTTTCATCATAGCACATTTCCTTTATTCCATCTTCAATTGAGATTTAAAAAGAAATCTTTGAAACTCCGCAGCTGGTAGAACCACTAGGGAATCAAAGCATATTTGTTCTCTCTTCTACATATTCCCTACATGGCTGACCAATCAAATTCATACTGTTAATCTGAATTGAAAGGAAATAGGATATTATTTAAAGAAGATAAAGATAACCATTGTGGCAGAATAGGGACAAATAAGGTTATTCAACTTCTGACCCAAAAGAGTTTTTGTTTGTTTTTTGCCCTGTTAATTCTCTCTAGAACATACCTGTAATGAAAGGCCAACAACCTGGACAGCTGCTGGTTTCAGCCTTGTGGCCATCAGTCCACCTCTGCATCTGTATCTACAGGGTGAGAGCTCATAGAATCACTGGGCTGGAACACATGGAAATGGAATATGATGTGATTTTCTTCAGCCCGATTTACAACACAACACAGAAAGTCTTTTTGCAGAGTTGGTGACCAGCAAGCATTTAGCCTCAGTTTAATCTCCTTTAGGAGCAGGTATCCACCATTCTGTGAAGGGCTCATGCCATCAATGGGCAGAGTAAATCAATCCTTGGAAGTCTCTTCTCTATTTTACCTTCCTGGTGACCTCCGCCGCCCGCCCACCTCCAACCCTTAACCCCACCCTTCTCTCAGAGATGCCCCCTGGCGTTGCACAGAATGAACCTTTTTTTTCCTCTCAGCTTTCTCTTCTCCAAACTAAGTAGCCCTCTGTTCCCCAAGATGTCCTCTTATGATATATTTTGCTGCCTCAATTCATATCTAAATAAAAACTACATCTACATAAAAGACTTGAGATTTCATTGTTACGTGTAAACCCAGATGGCCACTGTGGATTAACTCTCTGAAGGACCAGGACTGTACTGGATGATTACTAAGTAGCCCCACTCTGCAGAAGGACTGCATGTTTGTGTGATATTTTCTGAGTTATCACAGGCTTGGGGCTGATTGATGAACTATTTCATACTACCACAGCCCCTCTGAGGCAGACAGCCATGACCACAATTTATAGAGGAAGCTTTGAGGCATTTTCAACTCATCTCAAACCAAATGTAACAGTGCCTCCCCTCCCGTTCCCAGTTCTGCTTGTGGCACCATTATTCTCTCAGTGAGCCCCATCCTGGAGACGTGGACCCAGCTTCAAAGGCTCCTTCTCCATCCTCAGATACTCGGTAAGTTACCACTTCCATCCGTCTTCTACCTTTGCCTTATCTCCTGCATCCACTGCTCTTTATTTTGACTGTGGCCATTTATATCCGCCCAAGTCCTTCTCGTGTTCAGAAACATCTAGTGATTTTCAAGTTGCCTAATTTAAAAAAAAAATACAAAATTTTAGGCCTAGTTCTCAATTTTCTCCAAAACCTAGCTATATCCTATCTTACTAGCAAAGTTTTCCAGGGCTCTCTGTATTGGTCAGGTTTTTACCAGGAACCAGATGGCACACACACTAAAGGATTCAACTACAAAGAACTCACTTATCGGGACTATTTAAAGGAACCATCAAGGGAAGGTAAAACTTGGAGGAACCAGCAACCAAGGAGAAACCCTAACTGTCGCTAGGTCTGAAGGAGCAAAAGGTAGGAACCATGTCACTAGATTACCCCCATGACATCTGGAGCTAGAGGAACATGAGCCTAGACTGAAGTGTTGCTAGAGAACTGGAGCCTCCACTGGAACCTCAGCCAGCTGGGGATAGGGAGGAGGCCCATGAGAAGAAAGAGAATAAAGAATCCATCTCTCTTTATTCCCATTCTGTGATGGCTTGCCATCCCTCCTATTGGTCAATTCCAATAGGAAACCTCAGGACAAGGGGGCCCATGTGATCCAACCAGAGAAGTCAGCCTCCTGGGACACAGAGCAAGGAAGAAAAAAGCAAAGAATAAAGCGTAGACATAGTGAGCATCAGGAGAATAAATGCACATTTCATTGCTTGTACCCTATCTTCCAACAGAAGTGTGAGCTCACTATTTCCTAATTACATACACAATTTCCTGATATTGTGCTTTGGTTCACACCACCTCCTCTCTTTGGAATGCCCTTCCCTGCAGGGGAGACTCGCTTGGGGTCATCTGAGATGCACTGAGGGTTATACATTCGTTTAGAAGACTCTTATTGCATGCCTAATACACACAGATATATCTGGTAAAATGATAGAGGAAAGAGGAGGGCAGCTACTGCAGGCAAGTCATCAAAGGTGGGGCTCATCACAAGGAGGGATGCTCAAAGGAATCCCTACAGGCCCTCAATATACTCTGTAAAAAAGGAGAAGCAGGCTCTGGAAATGAAAATATAGACCTGTGTGTGATGACATCTTTCATTGGCAGCCAGAAGGCAAAGTTCATCTCTCTCAGCACCTCATATATCTCAGGTCAGGGGCTTACAGCAGGACCACTAGGGAAATTGGGGCTTCAGAGCCTGGGTGCTTTTAGGGAAAGCCCCTTACCCCACTCTCAGCCTCCCGGGCCCCTTGAATTGATCAGTGGAACAGTAAGACCAGCTCCACACTTAACAATTCCTTTTAGAGTAAAGGGTTTCCTCCCTGCACAGTTCTCACCTTTTGTCAAGGAAACAAAAGAAGAATCAGCCTGGAGTGAATTCCTTGTAGCAGGATGTTTGCAGGCAGCAGATGCAGCTAGGAGCACACACAGCATATTTGTCTGAAACCTCTCCTGCTGCACAAAGGCAGGAGGCCATTGCCTCCATTGCATCAAGGTCACCCTGGGGGCTGGGGCTTGGTTATCAGTCTTCAAGGGGTCAGGGAAGCTTCATTTCCTTTCAAGGAGGGTAAGTGTAGCAAAATGGGGGTCACCCAGGCATTCTAGATGGATCTAGAGAACTGGCAATGCTCCTGCTATCCTGCAAGAGAATGCTTTCAAAGAGAAAAATCAGGAGGGCTCAGGAGGAATCTTCTCATTTATGAATTCAATGAACATTTGCACTTAGCCTGGCTCAACTGTGAAGCCAGACTGAATGGGTTCAAATTCTATCTACACTATGCAGACTTGGACAATTTGGGTACTCTGTCTGCACCTCTCTGCTAGGAAGCCTAAATACATTAACACATGTTAAGTGATTAGCACAGTACCTGGGACACAGGGATAGCTCTCAAGAAAAATCAGCTGTTTGGTTAATATGTACCAGTTGTGGTAGGCACAGGTAAACACAACACATATCAGCCATGCTCTCAAAGAACTTGAATAACAAAGATAATCACTAACATTTGGAGCATTTACTAAACATTATGCATTGTTATAGCACTGACACGTATTGCTGTCATTTAATCCTCTCAATATCTCCTTTTTTGATGAAGACATTGGGGTGAAAGTTGGTTATGTAATTTGCCCAAAATTATTCAACTGGTAAGGATTGAAGAGTAGCAATCAAGTAAATCAAAAGATGAATTCATAATTGCAGCTGGTGAGAAATGCTATGAAGAAAGTGAAAAATATGCAGTGATGGAGTGCCATGGAGGGTCCCACCAGAAAGGGTGTCCAGGGCAGCCCAAGCTAAGACCTGAAGCAACAAAAGCAATCAGTCATGCAAAGGGCAAGGGGAAGGCATTCCAGGCACAGGGAAGAGCACCACAAGAGGAGATGCATAAGTGAGAAAGAGACCTGAGCATTCGAGAAACTGAAAGCAGACTAAAGTGTCTGGAATGCAGCAAATGAAGGAGAAAACAGTGACCGGAGTCTGAATTGGAAGGCAGAAGCCTGATCATGGCAAGACCTCACAGACCATTATAAAGACCTCAAATCTAAATGCAAAGGAAGCTGCTAGAGGGGTTAAAAAGTAAGGGAGTCACACGATCTGAATGTTTTCATGGAGTAAGCCTGGAATGAAAGCAGGGGGACCCTCAGAAGGCAGCTTTGATAGTATTTAGTGACTCGGACCAGAGACATGTCAAGCTCCTCATGGACAAGGAATGTGCCTTGTGACCCTTATAGAACAATGCGACCAGCACTCACATCCCCAGCCCAGGCTTGACACAGACACAGATAAACTTTTTTGTGTTTTTCCATCATCACCATCATGGTCACTGCCATTGCCATCACTATCAAATCATGGGTCAAGGTCAAAGTGGTCCTGGGGTACTCATGACTCCACTGAGGCCGCCAGGCATTGGACCTCCTCTCTGGAATCTACCATCAGAGCAATAGCCCAGTGCCTCATCCACAATGCATTCGCAGACATCTAAAGAAACTGATATAAACAGCCCAGAAAAAGAGTCTGTACAAATAGCCCCGTGCACTTATGGAAGGAGGAAGACTCAGAGCAATCATGGGAATTGCATGTTAGCTACAACTGACTATTTATTAAACTTCTGCCTGATTGCCAACCAGGGATAGTAAGTATCCACTGCCCCCTTCTCTCCATATCTGAATCCTTGATACACTCTTATGTAATACTGAGATACTTATTCATTCATTACACACCAAAAGTGATTGAGTTAACCTGCTGTACCTCCTGTACTGGATGTTGGGGATATATTAAGACAAATAAAATACCAACTCTTCCCTCAAGGACCTCAAGGCTTCTTACCTAACAGGCAAGTAAAAGGGCAGTTATAATGCAATATGATTGCAGCCAGGAAAAGAGAAGTACCAGAAGCTGTGGATGCCCTTAAAATGGACGTTTAACCCAGAGTCAGGAGCAGATTCTCAGGGAGAGAAGGAGGGGGAGACATAAAGGAGGGAAAACAGCATGTAGAAGATTGGAGAGCACTTCCGAGGCATTCAAGGGGCTGGAGGCACTTAGTGTGGCTCAAGCTCAACAGCAAGGAGGTGAGAAGGGAACCAAAGGTGAACTCACATCAGGAAGAGCCTTTAGGTTATGCTAGGAAATTAGGACTTTTTCCAAATTCTCTGGAGAGCCATTAAATATCTTAAGGAAGTACACAATAGTCATATTTTCTTTTATAAAATCCTGCTTTATGCAGCATGAAAAGCAGCACAGAGAGGGAAGAACTGGAGGTGGGAAAGCCAGGGACAAGATTCTTGTAGGAATTCAGATAAGAAATAAAGAGGGTGGGAGCCAGGCAGAAGCAAAGGGGTTGGGGAAAAGGAGGAGGAACCAGCAAGGTAAGAGCAGAGTAGAGGCTATAGGAGATTTTGATCAATTGGATTTGGTGGGAAGAAAGGGGAAAAAGAGGATTAAATTTTCCTCCCATGTATGGGAAATGAGGCCATATTGCAAAAGGCCCTGTGTTCAAGCCTAGGGTGGGGCCTTGACATGGCAGACATGGGGAGACACTCAATGTTTTTGAATGAGGAAAGAATGTGACCATTAATAAGATTAATGTGCCATTGATATGTAAAATCCTGGTTGGAGGAGAGACGCAGGAGGGGAGAAGACAAGGAAAGATGCTCTTGTGAAGCTCTGCCAAGTGTGAAGTACAAGAGCCTGAACTGGAGACGTGAACGTGGACATGAAAGCCAGGACATGAGAGGGAACGGCAAGCAAGCTTCTTAAAGGGAATGAGATCGAGAGCAAAGGTTGAAGCCTTAGCCTTGGCATGGAGGAAGAGCTCTTCATTCTCAGAAACAGAGCAAAGCAGAGGGAGGCAGAGACCATAGACAACTTCCAGGTGAAGAAGAGCAAATATTTGCCCCAAGCTTCTTAGCGTCATCAGCAGCCATGAAGAGCCAGGTAAGAGTGAGTGGCATCCACTAAGCATTATATGGAAAGCAAACATTTAAATACATATCAAAAAAATGTCCCGAATATATTAAGTTTATTTAAAAAAGCAAGTTACAAAAATGATATAGTTATTAGAATCCTGTTTGTTAGAAACATATGTGTATGTGGACAGGCAAGCTACACACCAGGATGTTAATGGTGGCTATCTCTGAGAAGGAGAGCTCTAGGTGATTTTTATTTTCTTCTAGATGCTTTTTGATATTTTCTACAATGAACAAGCATGACTTTTGTAATCAGAAACCCAGCAGAGTTTAAAATATATTTGTTAAGCTTATATAGCATGGCTGTCTCCCAGAATTGAAGTGAGGGACCTGTTTGTTAACTTCTTTTTTCCAGTACATTTATGGTTCTCGGGATGCAGAGTAACTCAAATGTTTCTAATGGGAAAAGCTGGAGGTGCATTTATAGCATACCCAGGAGGACCCTCACTGCTCACCAGAGGGTCTTCAGCCCCATTCCCCAATACAGAGGGTACTGGCTTCAGGTCTCACCTCCCAGGGAAACATGCCCAGCACAGCAAGCTCTGAGCCCCTCGCTTCCCCACGCCTCAAAACAAGCAGTGCTGCCTTTTAGTAGGAGGAAAAGGAGATGAGGAAAGCCTACAAAAGGCAGCACTGCTTCTCTTCTTTTTCTGCCCCCGCCTCCCACCCCTGCCCAAGCCTTAACTACAAAAGTTCCACTGCTGGCAATCAACCCACTTCCCTTATCTTCCTGCTCCCAAATTCTCTCTTCCTCAAATTATTAAAAATGCCGTTTAGTTTCAAATTCCTGGTAGGAACAGGGGACGGTGCTGAATAAACTAAAAGAACCCCTTTTTTTAAGGGGAAGGGACTTGGGTGGGAGAGAATGAGGATGCCAATCAGAACCTGCCAGGTTTCGTTATCCCCACCAAGGCCACCTGTATTCACAAAGCTTCTTAAATATTCCTCATCACTACAGAGCTTTGGACCCCAGTCTCAAGTAATTATTTGCAGAGGATTTCCAAAGAAATGAAGGTTCAGGCCTTTTCAGCAGAATAAATTCTACCTGTTGGGGGTTGAGGATAATGATGTAGAAACAAACAGATGAAAAGGGGAAATCCCTGTAGGAAGTTCCCCTAGTCTGTGACGGATTTTCCCAGCAGTTTCTGGACACCAGGAGTGGGGATGCCTGGAGCTTTTCCACATCCTTATAAATGACAAATAGTAACAATAAAGTCCAGTTCCCTTTGTCACTCAGCATCACAGGTAGGTTAAATGGAGGATGTTTTCTCTTTTTACACTGCCCAATCCTCAAAAACAGAGATCTCTCTGAATCTTCTGAGTTAATAAGACACAAAGAAGTTAAACAAGGTGCCCCAGGTTACCCAGTTATTTATTTGTTTTTTTATTTATTACTAGATATTTATGATATTTATGAAGTCCCTCGGGCCCCAGGGATTCCATCCAGGTTCTATGCTGGGTGTTGGCATCAGAGCCCTACCCTCCAGGGCCTATCATCCAGTTATGACAGGCCTGTGACTTGAACCTAGGACCCCGACGCTGGTCTAGAACACTTTCCCCTCCAGCACATTCCGCTTCTCAGTCTGATCTTCTCACTTTATGAAAAAAAATTAATTTTCTAAAGTCTTCCAAACATTTTATTTAAAATTTTTATTTACAAAAACAATTATTTCTAACTCCAAACATACAGCAGGAAGAGTGTCCCTAAATTCTGGGACAGCATTACCTTGAGCTTCTAAAAATAAATAAGCTACTTTTGTATTACCTAGGAGGAATCTTAAAATACTGTTGGGTCAGTGCAAAAGTTATTGTGGTTTTCACCATTGAAAGTAATGGCAAAACCGCAATAACTTTTGCACCAACCTAATAGTACTAATGCCTTGGCTTTAGAATAACAGCTTTCTTCTGAAATGCTTAAAAAGCTTCTACTGATGGTATCTCATTTCTTCTCACAATGTTGCCAAGACTTTTAATGGAAGGCTGTATGAGGAAAAATGAGATACAGCATTTGAAACAATGATTAATGAAGACATTAGACTACATGCTGGTTGTCTGATTTCCTGCCTGTCCATGGTTGTTTAGATAAGAAGAGTAAAACAAGTATTTAGAGAATCATAGAAAGTTAGGGCCGAAAAGGACAATAGATGTCATTTAGAGCAGCCCCACAATTTTACAGATGAGAAAACTGAGGCTGTTCAGTGGAGTTGCCATCCCCCGTTCCCAAGAGGCTGCCCAATGTCACAACCACCATCAAAATTCAGCCCATACTTGGTTGCTGGAAGACAGGCCACAGGAGAAGCCCTTTAAGTAATAAAAAACTGAAGTAAACGTCCAAGAGCTATGACAAACTGGGAAGAGGACTTAGGAAATGAAATAAGCTGAAAGAGCACAGTGATTTGGGTACTGCATTCTGCTGACACCTTCATAATCAAAAATCAACAGGAAGAGGTCCACTTGACAGGGTTAACATGAGCTCGGCCGCAAGGCCACCTCTGACAACAGTGGCCCAGGCCAAGGCTGAATGCAGTCAAAATAACAAGCACCAGGAAGCTTTGAGGACCAGAGGAAAGCTTGCATTCTCTAAGGAGAATGTAGTGTAGCTAGAAAAAGAGCAAGGTTTTAAAATGAAACAAGAAAGAAAGAAAAATGTCTGACCTGTTTTTATTCCCAGATTTGTATTTTTCCAAATCACAGCAACCCAGGGCCATCATCTTGCACACATCCAGGGCTCCTCTCACATATGCAGCATGGTAGCCCCAACAAACATGGCCAAGGACCAGGTGACTTTGGAGAGGATTCTCTCTACTTCCAGTGTGAATAAGGAACTCTCAGTGGAGGGTCAGTAATGGGGGCACAAGCAGGGAGAAGGGAGAGCCAGAGCGTATAGAGCGACTGGCTGGATGGACAGGGGGTCTCCAGGAGCTCAGATGATTGACTCATTTATCCATGGTAACAGCAAGAAAGGTAGCCCAGTTAATTTAAATCCATGGCTATAGTTGAAACCCCACTGTAGCTGAAAGCCAGCCTTCCCATCCACCAAAATTTTTTTTCGGTGGGGGGCAGGGGCGGAGTTTTGGTCTTGTCAGCTAGGCTGGAGTACAATGGCACGATCTTGGCTCACTGCAACCTCCACCTCCTGGGTTCAAGTGATTCTCCTGCCCCAGTCTCCCAAGTAGCTGGTGCCTGCCATCACACTCGGCTAATTTTGTATTTTTAATAGAGATGGGATTTCACCATGTTGGCCAGGCTGGTCTCAAACTCCTGTCCTCAAGTGATCCATCCACCTCAGCCTCCCAAAATGCTGAGATTACAGGCAAGAGCCACCGTGCCCAGCCCCCAAATCTTTTAAAAAGAGCTGCTAATAAGGAACAGAGCTGAGTGGCTTAAATTTTCTTTCCTTTTACATTTCCTTTCTGGTAGAGGTGTTAATGAGGATGGAAAGGCCCCAAGTGCACAGAGAGAAAGGAGACAAAAATGGTCTGGATAATATGAACTGTGTAGTCAACCATCAAATAAGGGAGGGCTGATTCTATCATCAGTAAGTGACAAGCATCTACAGACAGCTTTAAAGAGCTTCTTTCTGCATAATCACGGATTGCATTGCAAGTGAGGGTAAGTGCTGAGTAACAAAGGAAGCCTGGCCTGGAAATCAGGGGACCCGGGTTGTGGTCCTGATTCCACATCCTCTCTGCACCCCAGTGACTTCACCTATATAACAGTAAGGTAGATGTGGCTACTTAAAGTACCAAATTCCAGGACATAAAGTCTCCAAAATTTGTAACATTGGATTCTCTATACCGAATGGTGATACAATCATACCTATTTTTCAGGGTCATTGTGAAGATTAAATTAAAAAATGAAAATGGAAAAGGTAAATTTATGATGTGGCAATGCAAGCACTTAATGTGCATTAAGTCATTTATTTCTATCAACAACCCTGCCAGATAGGAACTAATATGATCCTTATTTCACAGATAGTGATGCGGGATTTTTCTCGGCCACTTTGCCAACTGGAGACCTCTGGCTGGTGATGCTGCTGCTCAGGCCTCGCTCAGCCCCAGATTCACTGCAGGAGATGCCCCACCTACTTGGCCTACTGGGCCATGACTTTCTTATGCTCTGGCATGGATCCTGTGGCCACTGCAAATGAGCACTCAGCCCCTAGGTGGATGGGGTGTGTGGGCAAGTGAGTGCAGGATCCAGCCAACTACCCTCAGGGCCAGCACAGGAGCAGGCTCTGTGTGGAGCTTGCAGCTGGACCAGGCATGTTGCAAGTGACTCCCAAGGTGGACTCCGGCGTCCAGACGAGGGGAATGCAGTGGCACACAAACAGGGAAGCCCACAACCCTGCAGCCTCAGAGTGGTGTTACAGTGTATTAATAGCTCTTTTAGTCCTGCTGTCTGCAGCCCTGTGGGCGGAAGTGTGTTAACAGCTCTGTTAGTCCCATCACCCTACCCTAACCCACAGCTCTGAGGCTGGCTTAGCCCTGCTGCTGCCTCCCATCATGTGGGGTGGCTGCCCTCCACTGGCGAAGGGCCACAGTATTACAGCCTTCTTTGTACCCACATTTGGTGGGTCCTGAGTTCTTGTCCTGCATCCAAGAAGAATAAGGTTATGCTGACAAACAAAGGGTGAGGAGGGCAGAGAAGAGTTTTATTGAGTAACAAAACAGCTCTCAGTGGAGAGGGGACATGAGGGTGGTCCCCCACCTGAAGTTCGGTGGTCTCCGTCTCAGAGTGGCTGGGTCCAGGGCTTTTATGGGCTCAGAATGGGGAGTGCATGCTGATTGGTTTGTGAGTATGGAAAAGGCTAAAACAAAGATACTGATCAAAGGTGGGCACGTCAGTGTAAAAAAACATTTAGAGAATGGTAGGTATATGTAAAATAGGTGAAGGGTGGGTATCGATCAGAGGAAAGCATGCCAAACAGAAAGAGAGGTTCTCAATCTGGTCCATGGATTTGACTTGTAGCTTGGCTTTCAGGCTTTCAACTGTCTTTGGTTTGAAGGTGGAGTTTCATTGGAGACCTGCCCCTGTCTGCCTCCTGCCACTCTCACTAAGTGCACTGAGGCTTGGAGAAGTTGGTGGACATGTCTAAGTCACACATAGACTAACTGTTGGAACTGGGACTCCAGAAAGATCTGTTTGAGCTCAAGGCCCATATTAAGATCCTTTATACAACACAGCCACTCCGATAATGTGTGTGCAGGTTTCTGGACCACAACAAATTATCAATAAATATTATAATCCCTAGACTTTCACCCACTATGATGAAGTATTTTAATATATGGTTATTGAGTGGATGAATAAATGAGCAAATAAATTCTATGTAACATAAAGCTATAATACTGAGATCCTAGACTTCCATGATATAGTAAGTCCAACTGCTGAGGGGACTCAAGGGCAGCTGGCTTCTCAAAGACTTGGGAGTCAGATTATCTGTATCTATCCAAAGATGAAAGTATGGAATAGTCTCAATAAGACACAGCAACCACATTACAGCACAGAAGTGCCTACAGTATACTTGGGGACTAGATTCTGGCTTTAACTGAACCTAAGGAAGAAAAAACCAGAGCAGGAAAACAAAGTATCTTATTTACTGGCCTTTCCTTCCTCAATGAACTCAATAAGTGAATAAGACTTGGAATTCTGATAAGGAGTTGTCCTATGTTTATATAGCCTTTAACTCCACACAGCCACATGCAAGAGGACCTCTTCAAAACAGGGGTGACATTTAAGGATGAGCTATTGAGCAGCATATGTGCTTGCACACTCACCATTGAGAGCAGACAGAAACAACAGCTGAGCAGGCCCCTTCCAGAGCTATCAATATAAACTTCACTCCCTACTCCCACCCCATAGTAATCCCAGACCTTGTGGTAATGAGAAGGGAAGGGGATTGTCTAAAGGAAAGGAAGTGGGCTTCTTGGAAATACGCATCTGTGCAAGCAGCAGCCCCTACCTCTCCCTTCTTCCTTTTTAAACTAGCTTCATCCCTCCCTGTCTTCTCTACTTCTATTGGCCAAGACCTAGGTTACGGGGTGCTAAATGGTCCTTTCTCAGTTCTCAGAACTCCCACAACATACTGCATTAATTCCAAGAGGTGAATTCTACTTCATCCACAGAACCAGCAAATGGTTTGAAAAACAAGAGACAGAAGAAAATAACATTAGAAGTAAATAAATCACTAGAGCATGAAAGGAAACTTCTCAAAATACACAGACAGGCACAAGGGCAAATGGAGGCAAGAACAAAAAGCAACGTGTGCTGTCCTCCAAGGCACAGAAGAAACAAAACGTGTTTCAAAGCTCAAGGAATGCGTTGTTCCAAATCGCTAATCAATGCTCGATACCAACACCAGCAACTGCAAATAACAAAGAAAGAATCACCTCACTTGAGCTGTAATTATTTCTGACGTGGGTCTCCAGGAGGAGTGTCAAGACTCAGGTTAGCAGCTCAGTGTGATAATAACCCAAGATTACCAGAAATTCACAATGTCTGAAGAAAAGGAGAGCTTGCAGGAAAGGAAGTGGCAATTAGAAATACTTGTCATGGTAATTGCATTGTGAATAGCAGGCATCCACTTTTCAGCAGCCAGTGTAGGTTTTCTTCCGCCTGACTTTAGAAAAACATCTTCCAGGCAGGTAGAGCAGTGGAGGAATACATCAAATTTCCAGAAATAACACAGTGTGGAAAAAGTATTATTTCTGTCCAAATAATGGTGTGCTGGATAATAAAAACCGTTGAATTCCATAAGGCTGAGAATAATAACACTTGACCAGCCAGGGAAGTTGCCTTAAGCCAATCAGCAGCCACTTTTCCTCTCACTCATAGCAGTGACTTCAATTTGTGTCAACATATGGTCTTCTGACAAGACTAAAATGGCTCTCTAAGAATAGTTGAGGCTCTTCAACTTTATTCTTCAATCACTCACTTTGTCAAAACTAGGTACATCCAAAGGTCTCCATGGTGGACCTGGCTTGAACATGTGAACTGAGAATTGGTCAACCAAAGTCTCTCAGATGCTAATCCCATAAGACATGTGGGAGTCCACTCATGGACTTCAATGAATGGGGCAGTGTTTCTCTTCTGTGCTCTTCAGCAAACCATGAAGAAACCAGGAAATTGCAGACATGCACTCAGAGTCTCCAATATTGCCTTAGAAACAGAGTTCTGCCTTAGCTCTAACACTGAATGATGATACAACTACTAGTAAACTTGGAGCTTGAATGAGCATTCTAAAAAGCAATTCTGATCATGTCAATCCCAGGCTTAAAATCTGCCAGTGATTTCCCATTGCTTCTTGGACAAGCTATCGTCCCCTTAGTATGATTTCCTTAAGGTACAAGGCCCTCCATGATCTGGCTTCTCTTCATAGAAGTCTCCTAACAGCCGTGATACGCTCACATCATGTTTTTAAACTCTAGTCAGTTAATCACAGATCTTCAGATGTGCCATGCTCTCCCAGCCTCCATACTCACATAGGAGTTGTTTACTCTGAGAAACCCTTTCACTTAATTAATGCTTAGGAATATTCCAGACTCAGGTCTGGAGTCACGTCCACTCTGAAGCCTTCCTTATTCCCATCCCTCACCCACTGCTGCCAAATCTGGCTTCAGGATCTCTTCCGTGGGCTCACTTTGCATCCAGCACGCTCTTGTGTTACAGCTATCATACCCTATGCCACTTACTTGTCTATTTCCCCCACTAGACTGTGGGCAGTGTGAGGGCCAAGGCTTGCCTTTTATTCCACTTTACCCTACACCAGTTATCATAAAGAGCTCATATACCAAGCTCAAGTTGAATGGAATCCATAGATGACGGAAGAAAGTTAAATTAGATAATGAAGGGGGAACACTTGGCACATTCAGAAGTAATTAAATCTTTTAATAGGTAATGACTTTGCCAACTCTAGGCATCAGAGGCTAAATCCTGAGTCAGAAAGTACCCTCTCTGGTCAGATATCTATACTTTTACAATATTTAAAGAGTTTTTTAAGTTGGGAATTTATGAAGGTTAAAAAGAAGGATTTAAGGCCAGGCACAATGGCTCACCCCCGTAATCCCAGCGGTTTGGGAGGCCGAGGTGAGTGGATCACCTGAGGTCAGGGGTTTGAGACCAACCTGGCCAACATGGTGAAACCCTGTCTCTATTAAAAATACAAAACATTAGCCAGGCGTGGTGGTGTGTGCCTGTAATCCCAGCTACTCCCGAGGCTGAGGCAGGAGAATCACTTGAACCCAGGAGGCGGAGATTACGGTGAACCAAGGTGGTTCCATTGCACTCCAGCCTGGGCAGCAAGAGCGAAACTCTGTCAAAAAAAAAAAAAAAAATAAAAGGATTTAGTGAGCATTGAAACACTCTGGAGAGGCAATGAATTCCAATGTCCCTCTCCTGCCCCTCTCTGAAGAATTGGTGATTAACCCTGGGCCTGACTAGACCTTCTTCAGCAGGTCCCGCATGGTTGTGGTTCTATGGCTTGGTTGGGGCTGGAATGCAGTTGAGAGTTAAAATTGACTCAGTTTCTAGGAAGGTGCTGTTCTCAGCTCTGCAAAATGCCGACTGTGCCTCTATAACCCTGTGGTACTAAACCTCCATCCTCAATTCATGTGGTTTCTCTGAACAGCAGATTATCTGGGAAGGCTCAGTATTCTGGGCAAGGGTAGTTTTAGAGTCTATTTGGTAAAAAGAGTCTTTTTCTGCTCAGATTCAAACTTATTTGGACCATATTTGCATAATGACACATTATTTCTCCCTTAACACCAGTACACATCCCCTGGGCAACGCAATTTGAGACTTGACATTTGTTTAATTACTTGATACCGGGTGATCTTGGCTAAGGCCAAAAAGGGCCTCAGTGAAGCCAGTGACAATCCCACCACATTTGCCAGATACGATCAATAGGAAATGATTTGCACGAGAAGAAAGTGTCCTATAATGAGAGAGGGTCGGGGCTCTGGTAGTGGAGAGATAAGGGAAGTAAAGAAATAGAAGGGATCCTATGTGCAAGAGATCCAGTTGGACCCTGCCTAATATAGGCAGGAGCCAAAGCAGAAGTGAAGGAGCTGTTTTCCCAGGGATATTTCTGATACTCAAGGCACAGCAATGCTGCACCAGAGTACAGAGGACAAAGTACAACCCTGGTGCACTTTATTAGCACAGCAATGTCAGGAGAGTTTGCAGGTGGGCGCCTCAGGAGACAGTACCCTAGTCAGGAAAGCAGCAGCAGCATACCTCTCTCAAGTGCCTGTGGATAAAAGACACCATCAGGAGGCTGGATCAGGAAAATACGCATGAGAGAACCATTCTTGATCATTGAGGAGACACCCCCTAGGAATGCCCAGAAATACCCAGATAGTTGGGTGGGGTGGGCAAGACCTAAAAGAGGCTGAGATGCTGCAGATGCAGATAGGGCTAATGTCTAGCACACACAAATTAGCATTCATGACCCAGAAAAAAATTAACATTACTATCGAAAGAATTCTAGTCATACCTTTCATGTGCAAAATTATCTAAAGCACCTAGAACCATTTCTGGCATAAATCAGGTACTAGATAAATATTATTAAGTTTGCAATTGAAGAGGGATCGTGAGAAAGCATGAGAACAGGTCTGATATGCAGTCAGTACATGAACTGAAATGGCTGTACAAGTGCTTACAACCAATGTCCCTTCTGAATGATGATCACGTTGTTGAGTTTATTCTTTTGAATATTAGCCCCTGTATGAGACAATAAGAAATCTGAGATGACTCTGCCCTACCCTCTGGTAATTGTCAAAGCAAATCTGCGCTGTTCCGAAGCCTACAGTTTCAGCTACCTGCCCTGAAACAAAAGACTCAAGGCAGTTCCCTCATTGCATTGCTTATCTCCACCCTCCCTTTACCTCCCCATCCACAATGTACCAGTGCTAGGCACATCCAAGCCAAGTGCTCTATGGTCCTCTCTCATGGAAAGACTCAACATCTATGACTTGGGAATAACATAGCTCATCTTTTGTAGTGTTTTGTAAGTTTTGCCCTTAACGTGGGTGCCAGCCTATCTGACAGTTGTTTTGTGAAGAGCAGGGAAGGGTGTTTTACAGCTCAGCTTCTGGGAAGCACAGATGTTACAGGCTGTGTCATGGTGAGGTGGTAAAGGCTGCAAGGAAGGTGGGAGAGCATTAATTATCTTCCTGCAGCTGTTCATTAGCCTACAGACGCCTTGTCTTGCCATTTTCAGGACTGACAGCCACACAATTCCAAAGCAAAGCAAACCAGGAGATTTGAAGGAGGAAAAGAAGAACTACCTGAAGGTTAAAATGAAAATCAACGTGCAGAACAGCTGGAGCTGCCCTATCTCAGCTTTCTGGTGCACAGGGTGATCACAGAGCACTCTGAGCTGCCCTGAGGCTCAGTCCCAGTCACCATAGCGGGGAACCCCCAACATAAGCTGCAAGTGAAAAACAAACTTCCAGGGGTATGGGATGAGGATGCAGGGGCAAAGCCTTCTCCTTTGTAAATTTTCACTTTCAAGTGTCGGCGAAAGAAGCTGATTCAACAGCCCTGTAAACTTAAATGCTGAGTCAATTCAGGCTGAGTAGAAACACAATTCTCATCAATGATCTAAAGAGAAGCATTTCAGACCTCAATACAGTTAGCCTGCTGAGATCTCACCTGAACTCCATTTTATTTTACTCCCCACAGGGGAAATACAGATGATAGCCTGAAATACTGATAGAGCAATATTCAAATGGATCCCTGTGAGCTTTAGCCTGCCAATCCTGGCACCAAGTACCTGGTTCTAGGCACAATTAAGTCGAGACCTTCATTCTCTACATAGGGTGCACCTTTGGTCCCAGGACCTTTGCCCAGAGCAAGTGTCTTTCTTGTTTCAAAAATGACCTCAAACTTGCACCCTTTCGTGAATCCTTGAAGTCATGATGGAAAGACAAATACAAGGATTCTTTAAAAAATTCATGAAAAATGTGCATTATGAAAAAACTATGCATGGATTTTTTTAAAATTGGACCAAAATAAACTCATACTAACTTGTTATAACATGTCTGAACAGAATCTAGTTTGAGGCATTAAGAAGGAGAAGACATCAGTTTGAAAAGAGCCCCTATCAGAGCAACATAAATTCTGCAAAAATTGAAGCGAGAACAAACATCAAATTGACAGTGAAGCTTGGGTGAAGGAATGGTAAAATCACCGATGCTTTGTGAAGCTTATGGGGACAATGCCCCAAAGAAATCAGCAGTTTACAAATGGATAGTGCGTTTTAAGAAGGGACAAGACAATGTTGAAGATGAAGCTCACAATGACAGAGCATTCATATCAATTTGTGAGAAAAAAATAATCTTGTTTGTGTCCTAACTGAAGAGGACCAACAATTCACAGCAGCCAACACGATAACCATCTCAGTTCAACCTACACAATTCTTTTTTTTTTTTTTTTGAGACAGAGTCTTGCTGTCGCCCAGGCTGGAGTGCAGTGGCGCGATCTCGGCTCACTGCAGGCTCCGTCCCCCGGGGGTTCATGCCATTCTCCTGCCTCAGCCTCCCGAGTAGCTGGGACTACAGGCGCCCGCCACCTTGCCCGGCTAATTTTTTGTATTTTTAGTAGAGACGGGGTTTCACTGTGTTAGCCAGGATGGTCTCGATCTCCTGACCTCGTGATCCACCCGCCTCGGCCTCCCAAAGTGCTGGGATTACAGGCTTGAGCCACCGCGCCCAGCCAACTTACACAATTCTAACTGAAAAATTGAATGTGAGTGAACTTTCCACTTGATAAGTGCCAAAACAATTATGCTCAGATCAGCTGCAGACACTAGCGAAGCTTTCAATGGAAATTTTAAGCAAGTGGGATCAGGATTCTGAAGCTTTTATTCAAAGCAATGTAACAGGAGACAAACTGTGGCTTTTCCAGTACAATCCTGAAGACTAAGCACAATCAAAGCAATGGCTCCCAACAGGTGGAGGTCCAGTCAAAGCAAAAGTGAATCAGTCAAGAGCAAAGGTTAAGGCAACACTTTTTTGGGACACAAAGGCCAAAGAATGATAACATCTGCTTATTATGAGAGTGTTTTGAGAAAGTTATGCAGCGATTTATCAGAAAAACACCCAGGAAACCTTCACCAGCAAGTCCTTCTCTACTACAACAATGCACCTGCTCATTCCTTTCATCAAACAAGGGCAGTTTTGTGAGAGTTTCTATGGGAAATCACTAGGCATCCACCTTCCAGTCCTGATTTAGCTTATCCTGGCTTCTTTTTGTTTCCTATTCTTAAAAAATATCTTTGAAGGGCACCTATTTTTCTTCCATTAGTAATGTAAAAAAGACTGCATTGACATAAATTCCCAGGACCCTTAGTTCCTTAGGGGTGGACTAAATGGCTATTATTATTGCTTTAAAAAATGTCATGAACTGATGGAGCTTATGTTGAGAAACTGTTTATATTTTTTATCTTTTAATTCCACTTTTCCATGAGTCTTTTGAGGTCTTTTCATGCCTCTTCCTGCCTCAGCCTGTGCCACACACCCTTGCTCCTTGTGTGTGCCACTCAAAGAGAAACCAGAAGAATAATCCAGGATGTGGTATAAATTAAGAGTCTCCCTCTGACCAAATCCAGTAACCTTAAAACTGCAGTCTGTAATATGCCCCCCCGTCCAAGGCTTCAGGCAGGTGCAGCAAGAGAGAATCTCAGCCAGAAGATGGGTGAATGAAGCCCTCCCCTGGCATTTCATGGGAATTCCTGGCAGGTTAGGATATAGCCCCTACATGTCAGGTCTCATGCTGCTTCCCAGCATTGAAGATCGTCCACTCCTTGCTCATAGGTGTCAGATCCCCACTGATGAGCAATGAGCAGGGCCCCGACCTGCCCTGCTTGCTCTCCCTTGCTGCAGCCTCATCCTACTAACTCTCCTCTCATTGCAACTATCACATCACAGATGACCACATGGTTTTACTTGCCACATCCTGCCCACAGAATGCCGCTCACAGGCAATATTTCACAGCTGTTTCTTTGATGACCTTGTCTGTGGTCTTGTGTGTGATCTAAGTGCCACCACATGCCCCAGAATGACAGAAGATATAACCCAAGACAAGGGGAAACCAGAAATGCTGGCTTGTCCCTACCACCACCCCAGACCCAGCCTAAGTCATTTGAGAAAAGTGATTTTCATTTTTTTTAATTTCTAGGCAAATAGATTCTTACTTCCTTTAGTCATCAAGTTTGGCCTTTGCGAAAAGAAAAAAAAAGTTCTTCTTTGTGTCTAACCTGAACTCTCAGCTGAAGCTTCACATCATTTCTCCCAGCATCATTCTTAGAAGCTGTGCACATTCCTCATCTTTATTAAGATTTAATGATCTAATTCACATTTAGTCAATATGAATTAAAGGCCACTCTCTAACAAAAACACAGAAAACGAGGCATTAGAAGGCTTTCTACGTCCGAGGCCAGTCACTGGCCCACTTCTCTGGTCTCAAACTCTAATCAGAGAAGATCTGGGCTCTTGCAAAAGCCAGAGTTGATTCCTCTCCCTTTCCTCTCCTTTGCTCCCTGAGTGGTAACTCACAGCTATCCATTTTTAAATGGCTTTCTTCATTCTCAGTAGTTCTACTTTGGGCATTTTGCTATTTTTATATTATTTATATGGGTGTGATCCTTTTGTGATGATTATCTGTGATTAATCCTCGCAGCTATGGGAAAATCAGTATAACGGCCTGTACCACATCTAACAAGAGTTGATGTCTGTGTAGCTTTTTGTGTTAAGCAGCGTTGCAAGTTCACTTTAATTGACAAGAGAAAAAGAGAATATGCAATTTAAAAGGTGTTTATTATTTATTTTTTAATTTATAATTTATAGGAATTATGTACGCAGTAGACAGATAATAAGGCATGCTTTCAGTGTGATTTAATGAAGCCAGGTGGCACGTCAGCAGGGCCCTAGTGCCCTCCAGCGAAGGGCTTCATGTCCTCTTCTTCCTTGGTCTCAGCTGCCATCAGACTGAAGACACCCTCCACCCAGTCAGAGGCAAGAGAAATGAGGACATTATGCTAGTCCTAGGAATATGATCACAGCATGGGTTTCAAACTACTGTTTAAAACAGGAACTGTGTCTAAATCATCACACCACATTTCTGACAATATGAAACAGGGCGATGCCAGTTCTCCCACTGACAGGTGGCCATCACCCCAGACACTGGCAGTCAGACAAGCACAGCACAGCCCTTGAGTTTAAAGGGTTAAAGGGAAGATTTACAGGACCATATTTCTTTCCCAGAAACATCAGGCAGTTCATATGTACACATTTCTCTCCACTAAGACCTAATTTTCCACCATTTCCCTTGATTTGCAGCTCCCTTTTCCCCATTTCTTTGATTTAATGCCCAATTATTTTTTGTCTCATTGCCAGTAAAACAAAATATTTCATAACTGCTTCTGTGAAGTTTTGGATACTGTTTTAAATACATGACTTACACACCTTATATTGCACAATTTAGAGGAATTTGGTGAACATCTAGATATGGATTCTGCATCTTTCTCCACAAGCTGACCTAAGCTTGACATTTAAAAGCACCATGCCATACTTTAACACATTCCCAGCATGCTCCTGTCTTCCAGCCTCCAGCTAGCACCCTCCTCGGTGTCAAGCTGAGAGGAGGAACACTGGGACCTCGTCTCTTCCAATTCCCTGGCCTCCTTTCCCTCCCCTGGCAGTGAGGGCTAAGCGGACAGGGAACTAGTTGGGTAGTCAAGTAATTGGCATCAAGTTCCACACCTGCCACCAACTGACTGTGCAGCCTTGGCTGGTCACCTCACCAAATGATCCTTAGTTACCTCATGTATAAAATGAGGGTTTTGAATCAAATCCCTCCTAATTTTCTTACAGTTATAAAACTCTGGATTCCCTTCCATGTCCTAGAAACAGGAATTAAACAACCAGACCAATGGGTCTGATTTTGGTGTTAGAGGAGGGAGAAAATAAAAGATCAAGAGGCAAGGCTTCTCTACTATTAAAATCCTTTTTCCTGTTTAAGCTTCTTTTGGCCTAATTTCCAAATGCATATACACAAGGACAGCAGGACAGAAAGAAATCTTACAGAAGTTGTCTCCAATTTGTTTGACAAGCTCATTTCTTTTCTTGCTCATCCTGTTTTACAGTGTATTGTTCTGTTCTCAAAAGGAAAATTAACTTTGTTTTAAGAAGTATGTGTAACTTTGTGAATGCTGCGAAAATACTGGAGCCATCTGGGGTGTTCAAAAACCACTATCACCAAACCCACTCGGGAGATGTGGTGCAGGATGTGGCCACTCAAGTCCCGGCCTATCAATAAGAAAGAAGTGCTTAGTATTCACCAACCTCCTTGCCCCAGTCAGTTTCCAGGTTCTGTCACATCTGATATCAGAGCCCCTGTTTGAACTCCACCATCTCCAGAGATCTACCATCCAAGGGTCCAGGGCTGGGATTGGGTTCTACAGAGGGCACTCCCTACTTGAGACTGAAACCTCTTTTCAAAGATTATGACAGTGAGGGAAGTCTAGCATGGCTGACTCCATCTTGCTTCTGGCCTCACAAGCTGGCTGTCCTCATTCATTCCTTGGCATAGGCCAAGCTAACCATGGGAGAAAATTAGTTTACAGTTTAAACTTGAAGAAAGAATGAAAACAATCCCTCCCTAAAACTATCCCCCAACCCTGTTCAGGGACCAAAACCCGTATATAAAACTAATGAAAAGCCACAAGATTAAGATTATGGGAGGAAAATTGCATTTGAATTCTACTCAAATAAATGTTTCTATAACCTCTTACTGTTCAGGGGTCTTGTGGCCAGAGGTCGCAAGATTTGTGACTTCCCCAATTGTTCCTGTAGATAACATCACTATTGTAGAACTTGAGATTGGTCTTTTGAGATGTTTTTCAGACTTTTACATTCTGTCAACTGACAAACCCCACCTAGACCTAAGACTTATGACTCAGCTGGTCCTGTGGCCCCACACAGAGGTAGACTCAGCACACAAGGACCATTTTCCACACCCCTATGATTTCATCCTCAACCAATCAGCAGTACCCATTCCCTAGCCTCCTGACTGCCAAATGTTTCATAAAAACCCTAGCCTCTGAGTTCTTAGGGAGACTAATTTGAGTAATAACTCCAGTCCTTCTGTTTGGCTAGCTCAGTGTTAATTGAACTCTTTCTCTACTGCAACACCATGGTCTCAGTGAATTGATTTTTTCTGTGCAGTGGGCAGGAAGGCAATTACAAGGCAAGAACTAGAGGGATAATAAACACAGAGCAGGAAAGATCAGATTCAAACCCAAGCCCAGAAACCAAAAGGACCAGAGGCAAGGAAACCAGACATGAAGAGCTGGGTGAAGAAAGCCCAAAGAGAAATTAAAGTGAATCAGATAAGAAGACATTCCTAAGGCTACCAGTACAAGGGAAAACCTCAACAAATTACCAGGTTAAGGAAAAAAAGGTTTCTTAATCCTGAGTTCTAGTTTGATTGCACTGTGGTCTGAGAGACAGTTTGTTATAATTTCTGTTCTTTTACATTTGCTGAGGAGAGCTTTACTTCCAACTATGTGGTCAATTTTGGAATAAGTGCAATGTGGTGCTGAAAAGAATGTATATTCTGTTGATTTGGGGTGGAGAGCTCTGTAGATGTCTATTAGGTCTGCTTGGTGCAGAGCTGAGTTCAATTCCTGGAAATCCTTGTTAACTTTTTGTCTTGTTGATCTGTCTAATGTTGACAGTGGGGTGTTAAAGTCTCCCATTATTATTGTGTGGGAGTCTCTTTGTAAGTATCTAAGGACTTGCTATATGAATCTGGGTGCTCCTGTATTGGGTGCATATATATTTAGGATAGCTAGCTCTTCTTGTTGAAATGATCCCTTACCATTATGTAATGGCCTTCTTTGTCTCTTTTGATCCTTGTTGGTTTAAAGTCTGTTTTATCAGAGACTAGGATTGCAACCCCTGCCTTTTTTGTTTTCCATTTGCTTGGTAGATCTTCCCCCATCCCTTTATTTTGAGCCTATGTGCATCTTTGCACATGAGATGGGTCTCCTGAACCTGGAGGCTTTGTTTGTTTCTTTTTACTCTTTTTTCTCTAAACTTCTCTTCTCACTTCATTTCATTCATTTGATCTTCAATCACTGATACCCTTTCTTCCAGTTGATTGGTTCAACATACACAAATCAATAAATGTAATCCAGCATAAACTGAACCAAAGACAAAAACCACATGATTATCTCAATAGATACAGAAAAGGCCTTTGACAAAATTCAACAACGCTTCATGCTAAAAACTCTCAATAAATTCGGTATTGATGGGACGTATCTCAAAATAATAAGAGCTATTTATGACAAACCCACAGCCAATATCATACTGAATGGGCAAAAACTGGAAGCATTCCCTTTGAAAACTGGCACAAGACAGGGATGCCCTCTCTCACCACTCCTATTCAACATAGTGTTGGAAGTTCTGGCCAGGGCAATCAGGCAGGAGAAAGAAATAAAGGGTATTCAATTAGGAAAAGAGGAAGTCAAACTGTCCCTGTTTGCAGATGGCATGATTGTATATTTAGAAAATCCCACCATCTCAGCCCAAAATCTCCTTAAGCTGATAAGCAACTTCAGCAAAGTCTCAGGATACAAAATCAATGTACAAAAATCACAAGCATTCTTGTACACCAGTAACAGACAAACAGAGAGCCAAATCATGAGTGAACTCCCATTCACAATTGCTTCAAAGAGAATCAAATACCTAGGAATCCAACTTACAAGGGATGTGAAGGACCTCTTCAAGGAGAACTACAAACCACTGCTCAATGAAATAAAAGAGGACACAAACAAATGGAAGAACATTCCATGCTCATGGATAGGAAGAATCAATATTGTGAAAATGGCCATACTGCCCAAGGTAATTTACAGATTCAATGCCATCCCCATCAAGCTACCAATGATTTTCTTCACAGAATTGAAGTTCTTTAAAGTTCATATGGAACCAAAAAAGAGCCTGCATTGCCGAGACAATCCTAAGCCAAAAGAACAAAGCTGGAGGCATCACACTACCTGACTTCAAACTATACTACAAGGCTACAGTAACCAAAACAGCATGGTACTGGTACCTAAACAGAGATATAGACCAATGGAACAGAACAGAGCCCTCAGAAATGATACCACACATCTACAACCATCTGATCTTTGACATATCTGCCAAAAACAAGAAACGGGGAAAGGATTTCCCTATTTAATAAATGGTGTTGAGAAAACTGGCTAGCCATATGTAGAAAGCTGAAACTGGATCCCTTCCTTACACCTTATACAAAAAATTAATTCAAGATGGCTTAAACACTTAAATGTTAGACCTAAAACCATAAAAACCCTAGAAGAAAACCTAGGCAATACCATTCAGGACATAGGCATGGGCAAGGACTTCATGTCGAAAACACCAAAAGCAATGGCAACAAAAGCCAAAATTGACAAATGGGATCTAATTAAACTAAAGAGCTTCTGCACAGCAAAAGAAACTACCATCAGAGTGAACAGGCAACCTACAGAATGGGAGAAAATTTTTGCAATCTACTCGTCTGACAAAGGGCTAATATCCAGAATCTACAATGAACTCAAACAAACTTACAAGAAAAAAACAAACAACCCCATCAACAAGTGGGTGAAGGATATGAACAGACACTTCTCAAAAGCAGACATTTATGCAGCCAAAAGACACATGAAAAAATGCTCATCATCACTGGCCATCAGAGAAATGCAAATCAAAACCACAATGAGATACCATCTCATACCACTTAGAATGGCGATCATTAAAAAGTCAGGAAACAACAGGTGCTGGAGAGGATGTGGAGAAATAGGAACACTTTTACACTGTTGGTGGGACTGTAAACTAGTTCAACCATTGTGGAAGTCAGTGTGGCAATTCCTCAAGGATCTAGAACTAGAAATACCATTTGACCCAGCCTTCCCATTACTGGGTATATACCCAAAGGATTATAAATCATGCTGCTATAAAGACATATGCACACGTATGTTTATTGGGGCACTATTCACAATAGCAAAGACTTGGGACCAACCCAAATGTCCAACAATGATAGACTGGATTAAGAAAATGTGGCACATATACACCATGGAATACTATGCAGCCATAAAAAGGATGAGTTCATGTCCTTTGTAGGGACATGGATGAAGCAGGAAACTATCATTCTCAGCAAACTATTGCAAGGACAAAAACCAAACACCACATGTTCTCTCTCATAGGTGGGAATTGTACAATGAGAACACTTGGACACAGGAAGGGGAACATCACACACTGGGGCCTGTCATCGGGTGGGGGGAGTAGGGAGGGACAGCATTAGGAGATATACCTAATGTAAATGACAAGTTAATGGGTGCAGCACACCAGCATGGCACATGTATACATAGGTAACAAACCTGCACGTTGTGCACGTGTACCCTAGAACTTAAAGTATAATTTTTAAAAAATGGGGTCAGATTATGTTGCATAGTAATTCAAATCAGCCCTTGCTGGAGGTTTTGAATTCCCTCCATCCCCCACTGAGACTGAACATACTTTCAAGTGCCCTGGGGTTTCCAAAGTAATTTCTATAAACCACAATATTATTTGCTTCCTGAAAGCAGGCAAGGGCCTGTTATCTGGTCTGGATAGGTTGGAGTCAAGAGAATTCTGGAAAGATGGTGGCTTCACCACATGATGCTATCCCTGTACTTTGATCTTCAATTTATCCCTATTTTCTCAATTAAGTAGCTATCGGTGCTGACAGGCACCAGGATGAATAGGGAGAACTCTTATGAACTCAGTGGCAGACACTGGTGGGACTCTCTCCATTGTGTGCCTGCTGAGAGCCTGGAGACCTAGCTACAGAATGCCCTGATTAGAACCTGTAGCTCTTGGTAGAGTTCCATGTGCATGGGATACCCTCCTCCCACACAAACATATGCATCCCCCCAGAAGGAATTCGTTGTCTGTCCAGGGTTCTTCTCAGACACCAAGGACAGGTGGGCTGAGTCCTCCCTCCTCCTAGGGTTGGAAGACAGGGATTCTTCCCAGAGTTCAGCCCTCACTTGCCCTCAGGGGTAGAGATCCTTTGGCCTCTTTCCAGAATACCTCACTTAAGGTTCTCCAACAGCTAAACCTGAGTCTCAGTGAGGAGACAAAGAGAAATAGCAACACATCCCACAGTGAAGGAAGGTACAATCACATTGAACAACGTGGTCCTACCCTTTAGGAGCTTATGATATAGGGGAAAATAAGAATTGCAGCAAAAAGCTCTGTTTCCATCAATTCTAAAAATAACCCATCATGTGAAAATTACACTCTTGCAAGGGACAGGTAGAGTTACTCACAGCCCCATTCCACAAGCAGGGAATAGGCATTTTCCTTTTTTTCCATATCTTCTGGAAGAATTTTTAAAGCTAATTAAGTAAAGGGATAGGGCCAAAGAAGACTCTGTCTTGTGGCTCCTTACTTTTTACTATGCCAGGCATAACTATAAAGCAAGGAATGTGGTCTCATAATAAAGGCAACAGAAATTTATACATCCAAATGAACATAGTTGATGGAGTTTTAGAGGGCTAATAAATAATACCTCTTTCTCCTTCACCTGGAGATTAAAATCAAATGAGAGAAATACACAGGAGTCACATAGATAGAATTCAAAATACTGCCAATATCTTTGACCATGAGGTTTTAAATCTGTGGCCAAAAGGGTTTGCTAAAACTTTATCTCCAAATATGTAGGAGCCACCCACGCAGACTTCCCCACTGAACAGAACAAGAGATCTTCAGGTTGGCAAATTTGAAAATACAGCCCAGTCCTTCTCCCTTACTCACCATCAGATTCAGTCACTCTTGCCTCCCGGGAGAAGTGAGAAGATAAAGAATGGCCATAAATGTTACTCTAGGGGATAGCTCTTCACATAGGTACACAAAGCCAGGGAAAGATGGCTCCTCAGCCCCCAATCCAACAGCCATATCCTTCAAGTGGAACCCGTGGGACATGGTCTCTTTTTGTGAAACTGCCATTATTCAGAATGCTTTTGAGCTCTTCTCTGAAAATCCTATTCAGAGTCTATAGCTCGCTCTTTGAATACCCTTTGGTTACGGCAACGTTTCATCTGCACACATGAAACAGTCAAGAGTCCTTGGAGTAAAGCAGGCAAAAACCTTTTGGGTCAATGTGAGGGCGACAGTGGAAAGATGAATGTGCTTTTCCTGTGTGACATGTAAACTGATACTGAAGCGTGATCACTGCTTTCACCTAATGGCAGCATCCTGGGGAGGAAGTTATGGTTACTGTGGTGACGCTTTCTGAAGCTAAAAATTGGAACATGTGATCTGACAAAGACTTTTTAAGCCACTTGCAAGAATAAGACACTATCTTGCAAATATAATTTTGATGCTGAAACCCTGGACTTTCTGACATATTTCAATTGTTTATGAATGGAACCAGATGAAACTTTGATGGAGAATCTTTGTATCATCAATTCTAAACACACAGCTGACATGTGCAAAGTACTTACAAGTTGACAAAAACTTTGAAGAGGATTATTTTCACTTCACGAAATTCTGGTACACTTAAGAAAAAAAATCATACTGACTGCTTTATGGTAAAACTTCAAACATGAACTTTGGTGAGAGGTTCGGCTGCTCGTATTGACTGTCACCCGAAGCAAAGCAGCTATATACCGGCTCAGCTGTTAATTAGAAAAGAATTGGACTTCAAATAAACAACCCATTTTTTGCTGCACTTTAGCTTTAGAAGAGGGATTGATAATCTTTCGTACTACATTTACATTTTCCATTGCTTTGCAGTTAATTTGGTGAGACACCTCTTCTACAATGCCAGAAACAAGCAATGGGATTCAAAAGTTGGGTAGGAAAAGAAGGTGAGACATTGAAAGGTAATTAAAATTTAAAAACCCAAGAGCCAAAAGCAGGTTCAGGAGCCACATCTTTAAAACTATGGTAGTTAGAGGGGCTTTCTCCATCCCAGTGGAGAGAAAGAGCCTTGCACAGAGAATCAGAGGAAGAGAGGGAAAGGACTGAGGGGCTGGGGAGAGCAAGTGTCTTAGTCCACCTTGTTTCACTATAAAGGAATACCTGAGATTGGGAAAGTTATAAAGAAAACAGGTTTATTTGGTTCCTGATGCTGCTGGCTGGAAGATCAGGCATCTGGTGAAGGCCTCAGGCTGCTTCCTCTCCTGGCAGAAGGTGAAGGGCACCCAGTGTGTGCAGTGGTCACATGGTGGGAGGGAAACAGAGGGTGGAGGGGCAGGCTGTTTTTAACAACCAGCTCTGGAGGCAACTAATAGAGTGAGAACTCACTCACCCCTGCCCCCGAGGGTGGGCATTCATCTATCCTTTGAGGGGTTCCGTCCCCATGACCCAAATACCTTCCATTAGGCCCCACCTCCAACATTAGGATCAAATTTCAACCTGTGATTTGGTGGGAACAAATATGCAAAGTTCGCCATTATCAGAAAGAAATGAGGCATTTTTTTTTTGCTTCTACTTCCTCATAATGAGGATAAGGTGGAGATAAGGGGTAAGGGAAGTAAGGCAGTGGGAGGCCCAAATAAATGACACTCCTGTAATACCGGTCTTAAATCTTAAGAAATATGGGACTTACTCCTAGCACAAGATAGTGACATTTAGGACATCACTCCCAACACAGTTGAGCTTAGTAGTTCCCATCTGCATTGTGTGGGAAGGGAACACAGAGGACCCCAGGGCCACATTACCATAACATACTGCTCTTCTATCACATCCCAGAGGACTCTCATTAGAACTTCAGACTGTTCGCCCCTCTGCTCGGAAGATATTTTGACTGCTGTCCGGAATACAGGAACAGCTGGGCTGTTAAAGTCAATAGGCTCCCACTTCCACACCGACATAATTGTGTCATAATTCACATAAATGTGAAATACGCCTTCCACTGCTCCCACTCCCAGGACTGGGCAAGGCCAGCTTGTGTTTCCTCCAAACCCCAGAAAGGGCCAGTCCCAGTCTTGAGTGAATTCTCCATTCTTGTTGGTAAGAAGAGGGGTCCATGGTCCCTGCCACGTCCCTAGAAAAGCTGTGGGCTGAGCAGCCCTGTTTGGGGGAAAGGCAGAGGAGGGGGGAAAGGCAGAGGACAGGGGAAAGAAAAATGCAGGAGAGGCTTGAACCTAAAAAGGGCCATATGAACCACATTAGCCTTGCACAGGAAATGTCCTCACCAGCTGCATCCACCTTGGTCCTTCAAGGTTTGGCTCAAATCCTGCCTGTTCCATGAGGCATTCCTGGTCACCTCAAGATTCTCTCACTTCCCCAAGGCTAAGCTTCCATAACACCTTCAATCTGCACACAGACATTCCCTGGGACCCAAAGGGATCTTCTGTCAGACCAAGCCCTCCTTCCCTAAGCTGCTTTTTCTTTTTCTTTAGTCCCTTCTAACCACTTCCTGAAGTTGCCCCTCCATTCTTACTCTCCCTCCACCCACCCACTTTAGAATCCACTCCCTTCCTCCGTGCATCATGTAGCTCTGCTACCTGTGATGAGTCAAAGATGGGTCTACTCTGCCCCCAATTTGCACTGTTGGGTATGTGTCTGGGGCGTCAGGGTCCCTGTGTGGGAGGAAGTGAGAGACAGGACTAGCTGGATTTCCTAGGCCGATTAAGAATTCCTAAGCCTAGCTGGGAAGGTGACCGTATCCACCTTTAAACAACGGGCTTGCAACTTAGCTCACACGCAACCAATCAGGTAGTAAAGAGAGCTCAATAAAATGCTAATTAGGCAAAAACAGGAGGTAAAGAAATAGCCAATCATCTATCGCCTGAGAGCACAGGGGGAGGTACAATGATCAGGACATAAACTCAGGCATTCGAGCCAGCAATGGCAACCCCCTTCGGGTCCCCTGCCATTGTATGGGAGCTCTGTTTTCACTCTATTAGATCTTGCAGCTGCACACTCTTCTGGTCGATGTTTGTTACCGCTCGAGCTGAGCTTTCACTCACCATCCACCATGGCTGTTTGCCACCATCACAGACCTGCCGCTGACTTCCACCCCTCCAGATCCAGCAGTGTGTCCGCTGTGCTCCTGATCCAGTGAGGCGCCCATTGCTGCTCCCAATAGGGCTAAAGGCTTGCCATTGTCCCCGCATGGCTAAGTGCCCGGGTTCATCCTAATCTAGCCAAACACTAGTCACTGGGTTCCATGGTTCTCTTCTGTGACCCACGGCTTCTAATAGAGCTATAACGCTCATTGCATGGCCCAAGATTCCATTCCTTGAGGCCAAGAACCCCAGGTCAGAGGACAAGAGGCTTGCTGCCATCTTGGGAGTGGCCCACCACCGTTTTGGGACCTCTGGGAGCAAGGACCCCCAGTAACAGAAGGACTTTGGATTCCACTATTCCAGTTTGCAGTTTATTCTTTCCCCAAATATCTAAACGTATCAGACACATCTCAAACTGCAAGGATACCCTTCCTGCCAAAACCCATCACCAGGGCTATTATTTCTCCTGTTAATATAATTTTGAACTAATTACTCTACCAAAGCCTTTGTCCCCTCCCAACCTTCCTGAACAGTGAGGGATACTGTGCCCAGGTTTTCCTTCCCAATTCCTGGGGTTCTCTCTGGCTTGTTTTGGGGGAGAAGATAAGGAGAGTAAGAGAACTATCTTACCATCCAAACAAGTTAGGACTTGTTTCTCCCCAACAGGATTCCAAATCCCTTTTTGTCCCTGACAAGGTCTGACATAGCACCAAGCACACATAGTTGCTTAAGAGCTAGCTAAGCAATGGAGCTGGGACTCAACCCCAGGTCTGCAGGGACTCCAGACTTCCACACTGCCTCCGCTCCATGCTACATCCTTCCCCTGTTCCACAGTCTTCCAGGGCGGGGTGTCACCTTTCCAAAGGCAGATCAGAAGGTCCTCTGGGAAAACAATTAAGATACTACTAGGTCTGGGGGAGGAGCGTGGAGGTGTTCAGAGTCAGCAGAGATTCCTTTCCCATCCTGCTGTACATGCCACATAGCAAGCACCCAGGCCCTTGGGCAAGGAAGTGGGTTCCACAGCCATTTAACATCTGTAGCAATGCTATCAACAGCTCTGTCCTAGCCTTTGCCAAGGCATTTGATCCCTGGCCAAAACCCAGCCTGTAGCCAGGGAGAAATGGTGAAGAGGCCAATATCGGAAGCCTACTCCTCACTAAGAGCAGGAAGCATTAATAATTTGTGTTCCTTTTTATTGATGAGATTCAGGCCCCAGAGTCAGTACAACCAGCCAGGGCCCCACACCCAGGCCAAGCTCTACCTCCAAATGCTGTTATGCATTTATTAGCATCACAACACTTCTTCCCAGTAAGATCTTACGCAGAATCCCAATATGGAAAATCCATGAAAGTGGTGGAAGTGGGAGAGGGGTCCCAGAGCCTCCATTGCCCTGGTCCTCCTCATTGGTCCTCTTCCCAACTCATTCTCCCTCCACCCACCCTGGACATGGAGCAGTCAGAGAACAGCTGCAGTGGTGCAACAGGGCTGCCCAGGGGGAGGAGGGGCAGGCAGAAAAGTTGAGTAGCAAATTTGTTCTGCATAAGACCCCTTGAAGTGAGCTACTTTCTTTTCTACAGAGCAAATAATGGGCCTAGAAATCAGAATGAAGGCTGACACCAGGCCCGTCAACATTTCCAGCATCCATGGTCTTTAAATATTCAAACACCAAGATTTTGAAGGATCTTTGACTTTTCTCTTCATTTTTTTTCCCCAAATGTCAACAAACACTGCTTTTGCTGAGTGAAGAGTCTGGCCTTGCCTTTCCTGGTGGAAAAAAATAAAATAAAACAGGTGAAGTGAGAGAGAAAGTGAGAAAATAATAGGATAAAGGATGAGGATGCTTAAGTGTGTCCTGAGAGACCCAGAACTTAGAAAAGGAGGTGGTGGCGAGGGGCGTGGGGGATACAGCCTGCCCTTTCATCATATGTTGGGCTCTTCAGTCATGTCCTGCATTTTACAGATAAGGGAACTAAGGCCCCGAGAGGTGAACAGAGTTAAGTATATCATAAAGCCAAGTTTAAAAAAAATAAATAAATAAGTCAAACTAGAGGTCTCAGTTTCTGGTGCCCAGACCGAAGCTTTTTCCACTATGGTCTCCTTAAACGGGAAAGGCAGCTCTCACAGACTAAGGAAAAAGGAACGATTGATGTAAATTTGTTCTTTCAGCAAGCATTTATTGAGCTCCTACTATATCATTCATTCCCTGGATGTTGTGGAATAGAAATGAACAAGAGACATTGTCTGCCCTCAGAGAGTCCACAGAGAGACAAATAACAACTTCAGCCCAACCTAAGAAGTGCCAGCACTGTACTGGGTGTATGTTGCCGTGGGGGTCAGAAGTGTCAGCTGGACTAGATGCATGACTTATGGGCTCCAGTGCAAAATAAACATGCAGGGTCCCTTGTTCAAAAACGATTAAGAATTTTTAAATGGTGACAACAGAGCATTAAACCAAATGCAGAATCCTTCTGAGTGTGGGACTCTGTGCAACTACACAGTTCACATGTCCATGAGGCCAGCGTTGGGTGTCAGATACCATTTCACAGAAAAGGTGCTGCTATATCCGAGTCTGAAAAGGCAGGAAGTCACCAGCAGATCAAAGAGGAAGAGCACTCCAGAGAAAGAGAACAACATGTCTGAAGGCATGGAGAAGGACACGGGATATTTGAGAAACGGAAACTAGTTCGGTGAGGCCAGGGTACAAGATATAGATGAAGGAGAAACAAGAAATAAGGCTAGCAAGGAAGAAGGCCCCAGTATCAAGGTTCTTTTCAGCCACACTAAGCAGTTATTATGCAGATGTGGCGAGTCCTTGAAGCTGCCCGGGGATATGACCTCGTGGGTAATTTAGAAAGGAAACTTGGGCAGCGGGGGGGGAGTGGGGACTGAAGGAGAGTGAGCTGAGAGCTGGACCCTAGTTAGGAGATCAGTGGAACAATCCTCGCAATCCTTACAAGAACCAAAGAGGAAATATCCAGAGGGCATCCAAATATTTAAGAAAGAGAGATTCAGGGCTCATGAGGGGTCCTTGAGGAGTGTGGATGAGTGAAAATGAGAATAGGCACCAAAAATGAAGATGCAGGTCGAGGAAAGAGACTTTGAAGGAAGGGCTTTAGAGGGAAGAGGACAACAAATAGCAACATCACATTATTCAAGAGCCAAGAGAGTATCAGGAAGGAGGGCATGGCCAGCTTGTAAAATAATGCAAGCGTCAAGATAAGGACTATAGTGTCTGACATAGCTGATGGAAGTAAGGGCAGGTATAATGTCCACAGATATAGATGTGGTGAGTGATTGTTTCCCAGGCAATGGCAGTCTAAAAAAGCACAAGGAAAATAGAGGGCTCCAGCTCTGCATCTCCACCTGCCCTGGTGCTGGATCCCCAGCCCCAGCCCCAGCCCAGGTGCTCCAGGGGACAGCAGTAGCCTGAATCACAGTTTCTCCTAAAGCTGCAGTGAAGATGGTCCTTGCTATGGTCTGAAAGTTTACATATCCCAACATTCCTGTGTTAAAATTCTCACCCTCACGGTGATGATATTAGGAGGTGGGGCTTGGGAGGTGATTAGGTCATACAGCAGAGCCCTCATGGATGGGATTAGTGCCCTTATGAAAGGGGCCCCAGAGAGCTACTTTGCTTCTTCCACCGTGTGGGGATGCAGTGAGACAGCACCATCTACAAACCAGGCAACAGGCCTTCATCAGACACCAATTCTGCCAGCACCTTGATTTTGGACTTCCCAGCCTCCAGAACTATAAGAAATAAATATCTGTTCTTCAGAAGACACCCAGTCTATGGTATTTTGTTATAGCAGCCTGAACGAACTGAGACCCTCCTCCTCCAACTTGTTCCCTCATGGCTGCCACACTTCCCTGCAAGAGTGGTCAGAGGTCACATCTGACCTTGGGATGACATCGGGATGTCCATATGCCCTATGGCCAGCCTCCCTCATCCTCACAGACACTGACCCACTCGCTCTCCCAGTTGCTAGCCGTGGCCTAGCCTCTATGGCCACCCACGCTGCTTGCACTGAGGTTATACTCCTCCCACCAACCTTGTAACTCTCTGACAAGACCCTAGACAGGAAGACCTCCTCTATACTGCTTGATGGAATTCACCCAACATAACAACATTTTCATTTACTTACTCTCCCAGATTAACAACTACCTCATCTGTCTAAGAATTTGATACAAGTTTCCCATAAGGACTGACTCAGGAGTCAATGAACTAAGTCCATGCAGCATTGCAAGTAAAATCCCCCTTGCTCCACTGGCCCTCAAACAGTAGACTGATCCCTCCTGAGCCTTAAAGCGCTCCTTCCCATTAGGCACAGGCCTAGGAAATTAATGGTCCTATGTAATGGTCCTACATACAGCTTCCCTTTGTTGTGGTCCTACTATGTGCCAGTTGTTTCACACCATTATCTCATTTCCTTCTCAATTCAAGCCAATGAGGCAGGTACTATTATTGTCCTATTTCCCAGAAAATGTTACCCAGGGCAGCCAATGGTTGTACAGCCATGCAAGAAATATTCAGTTCCTCCCCACTGTGTCTGGATTGAGAGAACTTTACCCAATCTTTTGTACTTTTCAATATATCAGATAGTAATTGCTTCTGGCCTTATACCTCCCCAAAGATAGCATGGTAAGAAATGCCAGCCAGTGAAACCATCTCTCTTAGTCTTGACTTCACATCCACCAGCTACCTGTAGAAAAGAGGTGGGGCAGGCCAAAGCAGTTGTGACCTAGGTCTTCCAACAAAGGCAACTCTCCTGGTCCTGAAACAGCCAGAGAATACGTGTGGCCTCACTGTTGGGAAAGCTTCCTGCTGTTCTCTGAGTGCACACATACACATACACACCCCAACCTCCTCCTCACTTAGTAAAATCTGTTTTCCCTGCATAGAGATAAACCATGCATGAGACCCACATCATTCTGGAAATGCAAGCCAGGAGTCCATCTCGGTTCTGGCTTGTTTACAGCTGGCGTTTTGCTTCTGATCTGGCCTCTATCCATTCTGACTAGTGGGTGCCTCTGCTATTTCTACTGTTTAAATATTTTTTTATATCAGCCCTGATTCTGGAGAAAATGAGACTCAGACAGGCTAAGTAATATGCCCATAGACCCTCAGCTGTCAAACGGCAGAGCCAGGATTCATAACCGGCTCCATTTAACTCCACAGCCCAGTGCTCCTGATGCCAGTGCTCCATATATCATGAGTTTCTCTCTACCACAATGCCTAGTGGGTTTCTATGCAGACAGGACCCCTAGTGGTCCATCCAAACATGCTGTATGCCCCATGATGGATATTCAAATGTGACCCATTTTGGAACCTGGCCTATACACAATAAAGAAAGAACTCCAGGGAAAAGCAAATGATTAATCCCATTGTTTGCAAATCTCAGCAATTCCAGATAAGCCATCTAGTTGAGTGAATGAGGGCTTTTTTTTTTTTTTTTTTTTATTCTCTGAACTAGAGTACTGGTTCCTGGGAAATGCCCATAAATAAACATGCTTTCTCTTTCCAGGCCTTTACTTATGTGATGGAATGTTTTTCAAATCTTCAGCTTGTTACCAGGCGACCCTTATAAGTTTAGGGCAATGGCCCAGCCTAAACACTGCCCAGATAAGGGTAGATACAGAACTGAAACATGCAAATAACCAATGCTCTGCTATATTGAGAAAGAACACTCAGGAAGCAATAAATGAGCTTGTTACCACAGCATTGCCCTGCGACAGCCATGGGGCAGAGGTGATGGGAATAGCAGTGGCTTTGCTGCCCACACTTCTCAGCTTCCCTGCTTCCCTGCTTAACCAGGGCAATGGTTCTCAAAGTGTGGCCTGTTCCAGGAGCAGCATCTGGAAACTTGTTAGAAGGGCAAATGCTCCAGCCCCACCCCAGAACTGCTGAAACAGTGTTTTACCAAGCCCTCCTGCTGATTCTGATGTATGCTAAAATTAACCACTACACTTGACATTCATGAGGATTCGAAGTTGAGTGACTCTGTCCCTTTAACCAAGAGAAATTAGAAATGCTAAGCCTTAAAAAAGGAGGTGATGTGGGAAAGGTGTCACCTTTAGAGTCAGACAAACATGGAATTGTATCCCAGCTTATCCACTTACCATGTAGCCCTGAGCAAGTCACTTAACATTTCTAGGAATCAGTTTCATCATCATCTGTAAAATGAGAATTATAAAACCTAGCATGGTCCCTGGCATACAGAAGGTATTAGATGAAAAGTAACTGTTACAGTGATGCTTCGTGTCAATCACCGACTGAGCATAACACCCAATAGCTGTTGAGTACCTTTCCCTCTGCAGACAGACAATGGGGGAACACCAGCACAAGGGCAGTGGTAGCCTCCCTAGGTGGGTAGGGAGAGGGGCCAGGCTCTTATGGGCTTTGTGTGTGCTCAGTCAGAATAACAGGATCACAGAGATTGGATCTGATCAGCACAGTTGGGGAGCAACAGATATGGAGCCCAGTGTCAGATCTTCGGGGACAGAATGTCACCAAGGAAAAGCTGCCTGGCTCCTTCACACCAATGATTTTCTGACAAACCACTCATTTGAGAAACTTCAAGTGCCACACTGACATGCAATGCAAAACTAAATATAGACTTAGAAGTGCAAGCCTCTGGTCATCACAGAGCAGAGCAGGTCTTTAGGAGGTAAACCAAACAATGCCCAAGCCCAATAGGGAAGGGCTGGAGGACAGGAGAGGAAGCAAAGAATGAAGGGCAGAGTGGACCCTTCACACATGGTGAGAAGGTAGGGGATGAGCAGACGTAATGTCCAGCAGAGCATCTCAACTTTAATGAGTGCATTAGGCACCCTCATTAAAATGCAGATTCTGATGCAGTAAATGTTGGATGAAGCCTGACACACTGCATTTCTACAAGCTCCTAGGAGAGGCTAATGTTGCCCTTCCAGTAGTTCTTTAAGACAAGAATAGCAATGCTTAACATGGGTTCAAAAGCCTGGATTCCAATCCGAATTCTGACTCAGCTTGTGAGACATGACACAAGAGCCTTGAGAAAGCTATTTAACCTCTCTGAACTTGTTCTCTGCTCTGTAAAATGGGAATACTATGCCTGTCTTATGGAATTCTTTTAAGAATTTCATGAGATAGGCCAGGCGTAGTGGCTAACACCTGTAATCCCAGCACTTGGGGAGGCCAAGGCAGGCAGATAGCTTGTGCTCAAGAGTTTGAGACCAGCCTGGGCAACATGGTGAAACCCTGTATCCACTAAAAATACAAAAAATTCATGGGTATGATGACACACACCTGTAGTCCCAGCTACTTGGGAGGCTGAGGTAGGAGGATCACTTGAGCCTGGGAGGTTGAGGCTACAGTGAACTGAGATCGTGCCACTGGACTCCAGCCTGGGTGACAAACTGAGAGCCTGTCTCAAAAAAACAAAAATATTGGCAGATGCTAGGCTAAGCACTAGTTTACATTATCTTGTACATTGTGTAGTGTACCTTATCTTGTACACTAGTGCTTAGCCTAGCGTCTGCCATCTGGCAATTACTTAAGGCAGCAGCTATGATGAATAACATGTGCAGTAATAGCAGTACAAAGCGAGGGCGGGCTGCATACTCTTCAGCTGGACACCAGGAGGCCCCAGGGTCTGCTGGTACCTAGATGCAGGTTGCAGGGACGTACCGCTGGTTCTCTATCTCCTTCTCTGGCCCTCCTGCCATTTTCTGCCCCCAAGCTCGGGTATTCTCAGGTTTGCTCTTGGGCCTTCTGCCCTCCTCTCTCCTCTCCCTTCCCTGGCCTCACTCCCATTCACAGCTCCAACTCTCACTTCCAAGGAGATGATGCCCACATCTCTACCTACTCCTGATTCCCCTTCCTGATCCTAGACACTCATTACTTTGTTTCTATTTGAAAACCCCCTGTCAGCTCTACTCAACTTGTCTAAAAACAATCTCCTCATCAGATTACTCCACAACCAACACAGCTCCTCACCTCCCTGACTCTGCCAGTGCCACCGCCTTCCCAGCTCAGACCCACTTCTCCAGCCAGCCGTCCAGGTCAGAAGGGTTGGATGTCCCCGAGGTGCTCTAAAGCACCTGGCACATATCCCTGGCACAGCACGCACCATACAATGCTGTGATTTCCTGTGCACTTGTCCCTCTCCACCTCTGGACAGGGACCTCCTGGAGGGTTGGATCCACTGTCTTGATCACCACTGACCCCGGTGCTTGACACAGGGTGACCTAAATTCCAGCCTGATAATTGCTCTTTATTCAGGAATTCTTGAGGGAGCTGTGCATGTGAGGAATCATGGCCCAGTGGGACAGAGGAACCACTTTATTATTAGCTGGGCCCATGCGCAGTTCCCCCACAGCAGAGCCCAGGCGGAGCCAAGTGGGATGTGAAACTCAGGCTTGGAGTCCCAGTGGAGGCTCTTGATTCTCCAGACACTGAATCCAGACCTTGGGTGTCTTATCACCTCTGGCTAGATCATGAGGGAAAGAAGCCCAAAGCTCTGAAGAGAATGCCTGGGAAGGGGAGGGAAGGAAAGGGAGAGAAAGAGAGGAGAAATTGGAGGAAGGAGGGAGAAGGGGAGGCAGGGAAGCCGGGTAAGGGAGGGTGGGAAGGGGAGTGAGCAAGGGACACTTTCTTCCAAATCCTCTTGCCCTCTCCCTCAGCACTTTATGATATAGATTAATTTAAGCTTTCTCTCAACAAATAAGAATCCTTTCTCTCTGGGAAAAAAAAAAGGAGAGAAAATGGGGCTAGATAGCAAGATGATTTTGATGGGCTGGAGAAAAAGGAAAATGTATAAACACTCTCAATTTAATCAATTTTGTCCCCTTACATAGGAACATGTCCAACTATGCCTCACAAAATGTCATTGCTTGATAAAATGAAGAATAAATTATAAAATAAAATAGTCTGTGGGAAAAAATCTTGTAAATGAAGCATTATGATCATAATAATCATGTTATTTTGGGCTCTCCCTAGTGTGTGATGCCTTGGAATCCCCAATCAGTCTTCATTTATTCAACATTCTGAGGCTCTGAGGGCCTCAAAATGAACCCTAATTTTAGCTGAGAATTCACTCTGACTCCACACTACCACTGTTCATTTCACAAATACATTCCAGTCCGGCAGGACAGTATTTTGAAACATCATGCTATGTATTTTTCATCCCTGGTTATTTAGTAGCCTGTGTTGCCCAAAGGCCCTCCTCCCTCAGGGTCTCAGTTATCCATGGCTTGGGAAGTGGGGCAGGGTGGAGTGGGAGACAGAACGAAGCATTCAGTCTTCAAGAAACAATGGGTTTGATATTCAAGCTCAACTTTTTAAATCCACAGAAAACACAATAATCTTGAAAGCCCTGGTTTCCCAGTGTCAGAGCCAAGATCTTCAGAAAATGGGTCTTTCTGAACTCCATAGAGTAGACAGAATGGAAGATATGAAGTGGTAGCAATTTTCCTCTACTGGAGGAGGAAATGCTCAAAGAAAATCACAGAAGAGAGTTACAAGTGGGTGAATGTCCTGAAAGGACCCCACCTGTCCCTTCCAGGGTACCTGCCAGGTGGTTGCCTTTCAGAATTCTAAGTCAGGGGAAAGGGCCCCTTCTCTCATCAAAGGATCCTCCACTCTATTGAGGGCGCAGCTTTCTTCACTGCACACACAGACACACACACACGCACGCACACACATACATGTAAGCCTGGAAATTTCAGAGGATCACGGTGGATAGCAAGAACTGAGTAAAGCCACAAGTTGGTTGGGCAGTGGGCAGGGTCACATGGACTGAACCAACAAGACAGACCATGTGTTACACCAACCAGAGCCACTTAGACCATCAATGCAGTGAGAACAGAGGATGATGCCCCCAGATCAGACAGGACCAACTACTGCACACCACGATTTAGCCAGGACCAAAACCAAAACCAACACACAAACCAGACAGAAACCTTCTCCCCACCTTTGTTGCTTTGATTCCATAAGCTTCTACCTGCACACCAGGTGCCATCCCAGATAGGAGAAGAGAAAAGAACACTTGAGAAGGGAAGATGATCCTGATATGAAGTTAGAATTTTAAAGTGACTGAGTTTTAATTGTTTGAGCAATTAGTGAAAAGAGACTACACATTCAGCCAGAATTTGACTAAGCTATCTTTAAGTGTCAAGATTAAATCTTTCCACAATAGCAAAAATGGGGCTAGTGACAGTTACACAAAAACACTGTCACATTTCTGCACATTTGAGTTGTGACTAAGCTTCAATTCCACTACATGTTTTGGTTTTGGGCAACAGTAAGAGCAAAACAGTTGAAGTCTACTTCTCACGGAGCTTCTAGTCCTGTGGGAAGCCAGTCATTAAACAGACAGTCCTACAAATAACTGCAGAACCACACCTGTGCCTGGGCTATGACGGGAAAGCACCGGGAGGAAAGCGAGGACCCCTGATCTAAACCACCTCTCCTGCCTGCTGACAGTCATGTCAACACTGCAGCATTTCTAAATGAATTCCGTTGGTCGGTCATTGCTTTCTCTCTTAATCCTTTTTTAAATGCAGAGATCTGTGGGAGGAGGTCCTGAATTTGCTAACACATAAATTTTTAGAGTTTAATAACTCTCGTTCTGTTTAAACATCAAAAAGCAGGAAAGTTCTGAAAGGGCCCTGGGGAAGGCAGGACAGGAATTAAGTAGGGAATGCTCAGAGCTGGAGCTCTCACCCCAGCCCGACTGTGTGCAAGTTTGCCCAGGGTTGCTGTGGCCTGTTTGTCACCCTGTGGGTATGACCTGATACCTTAGGAACTAGGTGATACAGACAGCACCCAGCTGTTGGGATATCTGTGACTTCTAGAAAGAATTTTAGTCTGTTTCCTAAACTCAGAGGACCTCAGCTTTGATACTAGTGTCCAGTGGAATGCGAGGTCCTTCTTCCAGGGAGAAGAGAAGAGTCAGCCAGAAAACTCTCTCACTTTCAGGAAGGAGAGAGATTTAACCATTGTGGTTGAATTCATTGCTCTGAATTTCAGCTAAACTTGGACTTAGCCACTTACCAAATGAACTTTGGGCAAGCTAGTTAACCTCTCCAAACCTAAAATGGGAATAATAAATGTAGTTATCTCATAGGGTCATTGTGGGATGAAATGAATCACTCTCTGCAACAGCTTACAACAAGCTTTACCTGCTGCTTACCACACTTCAGAGAGGCAGTGATATGGCAGCCAGCCTCGGCCACCCAGTCAGGGCTGGGGTTGTCCATGCCAGAGCCACACAGGATCAGTGTCGCCTGGGAGCTTATTAGAACTGCGAAGTTTCCGACCCCACCGCAGACCTGTGGAATAAGAATCTCTGAGAATCTGTGTTTTACAAGCTTACCAAGCTTCCTGGTGATTTTTATGCACTCAGGTTTGAGGAGCACAGCTCTCTGTAATCACAGATAAGCTTGAAGTCATCCATAGTGTGTGAGTAAAGCATTTGAGAAGGGACAGGGTGTTGATTTCTTACTAGCAGAGTAGTCTTAGACAAGCCCTTTATTCTCTGAAGGCAGTGATATCTGTCTCGGGTATCTAAGAAGATTGATGAGAGCACCCAATAATATGCCTAAAAGGCCTTCACAATTTATAAACAACGTGGAAGTGTAACAGTGCATTATTATTACCCCTGCATTTGTAACAGGGCTCTTTAAAGGGAAAATAGCCGACTCTTTGGCAGTTCTTCCCCTGCTTGGCAAAACCTCCTTCTACTTTAGGAAGATTGTAAGAACATTGACCCAGAATTCCCTGCGTGTTTCCTTGGAAAAGCGAGCTAACTCTGACAGCTAAAATCACTACACAGTGTGTCATAAGATCCCCGCAGCTCAAGCCCGACAGCTACTCCCTCCGTGCTCCACTGTGCACAGTCAGCCCGGAATGGCGGGGCTCTGTGTGCCTCAGGTGGTTTCTGCTGATGGAGCATCACTTTCAGGGGGCCCTGGATTTCAATAAAGACCAATGGGTAGAAGCCACAAGGTGTTGAGTTTCATATCCGAAAAAGAAAGCACTTTGCAGCTATCAGAGCTGCCCAAACATGGCGTGAACTTCCCTTGCAAGCAGGGAGTAGGATCCCTGGGCCAGGGGATGGTCGCTCATAGGCCCTGGCCCTCCCTTAGGGCTACTTTATCACTCCCTTTCACTCATATTTCTTGGTTGCAGTGTGCTCTGCCTGACACCTGAGGGGTCTTCTTCAAAATACCTCTAATTCCCTTCTTTAATTCAGGCAGTATTTGTTCATCACTTGCCATGTGGAGGCACGGTCCTAGCTGCTCAGGATGAAGGGCTTTGTGCTGACAGCTGAGCTCTGAATCACAAGAAGAGAAGCCAGCCATGGGACAACATGTGGATGAGTATTTCGGGCCAAGGGGACAGCAGTGATGAGGCACTGACTGAGGTGGGAACCCAGGAGCTCAGTGAGAGGAGACAAGGGGCAAGAGGGAAGAAACGAAGGAGAAAAATGCAGGGAGGGAGCAAGTCCTGTAGGGAAGCCTTTGTGAGCCAGTGGAAAGGTCTAGGATTTTTTCTCTCTCTCGGAGTTTCCACTGCAGCACTTTAGCAGGCCTGCCAATTGCCAGTATCATCAAGGTTTCTTTGTGGAGCACCTACTTCCTGCGCAAGCCTCGGAAACCAGGGCCCTGTCCTCCCAACCAGCTGCTGCTTCCTCTAAACGCCTTCAAGTCTGCCCTGTGCTTTCAGAATCTTTCTTCATCCAGCACCATTGAAAACCTCAGGTTTGACAGCAGATTGCTTTCCTTCAGATCTACTGGCTGGTCAGAGAATTGGTCTCTCTCTTTTCTCAGTCCTTTCCTTGTGATGAAACATGGGCATATTGGACATGGGTCCAAAGGCAGCTGGGGAAAAGGAAGGCCCATCTGTGTGGGAGGCAACATTACACAGCAGTGATGAGCCCAGGTCTGGGGCCTCATTGCCTGTGTTCCAGTGCAGACACCTCTCACTTACCAGCTGTGTGGCCTTGACCAATTCACTCATGCCCTTGGTGCCTCAGTTTTGCTATATATAAAATAAGAATAACAATAGCTCCTGCTTCATGCGAGCTGATATTTCTCATGGGAGATTTTCATGGGAGACTGATATTTTTCACATAACGAACTTAGAACAATGGCTGGCACTTAGTATGTGCTTAATAAGCATGAAGGCTTATTCCGCCCAGACTTTGGCTCTTCCCAAGTTTCAGCATTCATTCAATACCAGACAAATATCTGCTAAGCATCTGGTATGCACCAGGCACCCTCCTGGGTATGGTTTCATGGAAAGGGCTTTGGACTAGAATCAGAAGGCCACATTCTGCTCTAAGTTTTGCTGCAAGCTAGGCATCCAAGGTCTAACCACATCATCGCTCCATCTTCAGGATTCTTCTCCTTTATAGGAGTGCGCTGAACCACGTGATCTCTGAGGCCCATTCTGGTCCTGGCAAGCAATAAATGACTGTCTTCAAGAAGAACACTGCCCGCAGTCCTCCCCAGAATCCGGATGGCCCTCTGGCCACTCACGTCCACTGGGTCCCAGTGTGTGAGTACATGCCCCTGCGAGAAGAAGTCCTGATCACTGCCTTGTGCTGGGGATAAAATATTGATTAGGGAATTTAAAATTTCAAAATGATTTAGGAGCCCCAAGATGGGGACTTAATGTGCTGTGCCTATCTACGTTATGAGCCATCTATCTCCTGTCAGCAAGCAGCCAGAAACTGACAGAATCAATACAAACGTGTCTGAAGACAGGCTTAACTCATTTCCTTCCCCTTGGGGCTCTGGTTGGAGTCGGGCAGCCCTGAGAGATCCACGCTGAGGCCAGGACCTTCACGCCCACCTGCCTGTCACCGGGAGGCAGAGCTGGGCAGTGCCGCCTATTTTCACTGCCTCCTCTGCTGATGCAGGTATCTCTGCTAGTGCATCTGGAAATCTAAAACTTCCATTGTCTTCTTTCCCTCTCTAACAGTCTAAATAAGATGTCTGGCCTGTGGCCTGGAAATAAAATAATAATAATAGCTTTCTCATATTAAGCACTTAAAATGTGCCAAGCATCTTAAAAGAGTCATCATTACTTAACTTCTCAGAACCTCAGCTTCCTAATCTGTGAAAGAAAGATAATAATAACACCTTCCTCATAGGATTGATGTAAGAATAAGGCAGATACATGGTGACTGTAGTTAATGCCACTGAGAGTGGTTAAAATTGTAAATTTTATGGTATGTATAACTTACCACAATAAAAAAATAACAAAAAAGGTAAAAGCAGATAAACTACATCATATAGTGCAAAGAAAGTTCTCCATAAATGGAAGCTGCTGAGAAAACTGGAATGCAGAGCTTCAGCAACCTGAAACATGTCCAAGATAACAGCTTCAAAGTGGCAGAACCAGCATTTGAACACACATCTGCCTGATGCTGAAATCAGACCATTGTCCTCCAAGCTGCACTGTATCACAGAGAAAGAAGAGGGGTGCTGCATGGACATGCTCTTGTCTGCCAGGTTCTCTTGCTGCTGCTCCCATTTCCCCACCAGCATCCCAGGTGCAAGGCTTGCATTACTCCATGAAGTTAATAAAGATGTCATTCCCAGGGAATGCCCTTGCTCCTCCCTGCCTCAAACATGGTTCTTTCCACCTGAAACATTTATTAAACATGTTGAAAGGCTTAAATAGAAATTTAATTTTTCTAGCTAAACAATGGCGTGTGCAGCAGACAAATAGAATTACTTGTTTAATCTTACTCTTGCACTCCTACTCAGCTTCACATGGCTGGTTAATCCCAGGATCAGCATGACATGTCAAGATTTAGTATACTAAGGAGCACTTCTATTAAAAAAAAAAAAACCTACTTATTATATTAAGAAAATGCCCATCGGTAGGTTCTTTTAACTCAGGATTTTTTTTCATGATGAATTTATCTTCCTAAGGACTAAGGTACTAAAGCCAGTTTTACCCAAGGCTGTGTTGACCCACTTACCATACAAGATAGAGAACTACTCTGGTTTCTCACTCTAGGCCTGACCCCTCTAGGAGAACTAACTTCTTCCTCCACTGATGCCCCCTGAATCATGCCACTTCTAATGCTGGATTGCCTTCTCTTTTTTGTGCTTCTGTTTTGTACTCTGTTTTCTCACTCTGCACCTCGAATCTTCAAATCTTAGTGTAGCAATTTCTGCTCTGTTTTCTCACTCTAAGCCTCAAATCTTCAAATCTTAATGTAGCCTTTGCTTAATCATAACCTATCTTTTATTCAACCTCTTCCTACTCTCTTTTTTTCTATTTGTCATGTCCATTCATTTAAAAAGCATTTATTGACCACCTACTACCTACTAGGCACTGTGGTCCATATAGAGAGATAATTAAGGTGGAGTCTTTGCCCTCATACAGCTCATAGTAGCAGGAAAGAAAAGTACAAAAAAAGAGAAGGCAATCCAGCACTAGAAGTGGCATGATTCAGGGGGTGTCAATGGAGGAAGCAGTTAGTTCTCCTAGAGGGGTCAGGAGCAACATCAGACTGTGGGAGACTTTGAAACACATCTTCATTCTAACGAGGGGGGCCCAGGTGCACTCAGTGAGGAATAAATTCCAGAGATCAGCATGTAGGCAGTGCTGTGGACTGAAGAACAGGATGTCTGATTAGGGAACTGAGGATAGTTTGGCAAAGCTATAGCATAGGGTGCAGGTAGAGATAGTAGGGTGGGGATGGGCAGTCAAATATAGCTGATGAAGTTGTTAACAACCAGACCTGGAGGGCCTGGTAGGTGTTGATAAAGGACTCTGGATTTTATCATGGTAATAATCATTAGCTGCCATTTATTGAGATACTGTGTTAGGTGCTTTACATATAATTCTTTTTATCCTCATACCCATCCCTACGAAGCAGATATTATCCCATTTTTCCAGCAATTGAATTGTGGCTGAAACAGGTAGAAACTGGGGAATAATTTTTACAGAGTGGTAACATGATTTAGTTTATACTTTAGAAAAGTCACTGGAGTGGAGAAAAGATAGATTATCAGTGTATAAATATGAAGGCAGAGAAACCAATTAGAAGACTATTGTAATAGTCCAAGTGAAAAATGTTAATGGCCTAAATTAAAGCAGAAGCAGAGGGAATGGAGAGTTTTTGGGGAAAGGCAATAATGAGTACATTTTGTATTTCTGGGCCATTCCCTTGAATCTCCATTTCTACAGTTCAATGACAGGGCATTGTCTACACTTGCATCTAAGCTCAGAGACACAACAGGTGGAGATTTCACAATGCAGGCACCAGAGGTGAAGGAGAAAATGCATGTTAGCCAGACCTCTCAATCACTACTTCTTTCCTTTGTGGGACACCAAGGACAACAAGGAAGTGTGAGTAGTGACTGTGGGTTTATTTTGTTTCTATTTGGTGAAGGGTGGTGTTCTTTCATTTTCCTGTGTTTTCCTAATTCCATGGCAGAAACACCAAGACCCATCTTTGATGCTGAAAAATGATCTAGAACTGTGCTCTAGCAGGCCTGTAACCATAGCTTTTAATTTTGTGATCCCCTTTCCACTTTAGATGTTACAAAGTAAAATAAACTTGGTAGAGAGAAAAATTCATGTATACAATATCCTGCAAAGAAAGAATAGTGAGCTAGATTGTATTATCATTCTGAATTGTTCACTCTTCCTTTCTGAGAAATATGCATCCCTGCCTATTGCCAAATGTTATACAGAAACTGCTTGTGAGAAGGAGCTATTCCCTGCCCCACTGACCTCAAGCTGCATGTGACATGCTTTGGCCAACTGAATGAGAACCAAAGTGACATATGCCACATTCTACATAAGAGCCATTGTATGATTCAACCATGTGTCTGTTTCATTTTCCATAAGAAAGATTATCCCAGATGATGGCTGCTTCTGCAACCTTGATTTTTTTTTTGGTGGGGGGGGACAGAGTTTCACTCTTGTTTCCCAGGCAATGGTGCGATCTTGGCTCACTGCAACCTCCACCTCCCAGGTTCAAGCAATTATCCTGCCTCAGCCTCCCAAGTAGCTGGGATTACAGGCATGCATCACCACGCCTGACTAATTTTGTATTTTTTAGTAGAGACAGGGTTTTTCCATGTTGGTCAGGCTGGTCTCAAACTCTTGACCTCAGGTGATCCTCCCGTCTCAGCCTCCCAAAGTGCTGGGATTGCAGGGGTGAGCCACCATGCCTGGCCTTCAACCGTGATTCTTAAAGGAAGAAGATAGCTGGAGCAGTAGCAGTGCCATTCCAACCCACAGTCAATCTGAAATGTGACCATGAGATAAACTTTTGTTGTAAGCCACTAAGATTTGGGGGTTGCTTGGTACTGTAACATAACCTGCAGAAAATTAATACATGTGGGAAGCTATCCATACAAGGCCCCAAGAAACAGGCATATGGGGTTTGAATACTTAAGACTTTGCCAATCAGAACAGAAGTTGTGGACAAATGACTAAAAGAAAAGGGGCACTCATTTTTTCCAAAGTCATGGCCCATTTAGAGCAATGAAACGAGTTTTCAAGCTTGCATTCACTGCACAAAGTCCCTCAGATTTCTCACAAAAGAACTTTGATCATCATCTTTCTGTTGGGGGAGAGAAACTGGTAGGGTTTCCAAGTTCCCTAAATTAAAATTATTCAGTTGAAGCCTGATACTAAATAAATCTAGGAAAAATACATTGAGTTGACTTCATACTTTACATTTTTTTCATTCACAAACTTGACCATTTCTAACTGTGAAACACACCAACGCAGTAGACCATCTGCCACTGAAGTTTCTGCAAGAGTTGCTCTTAAAGCGGACAGTGATTTTTGCCTGAGGAGAATTATCTTCTTTCATGTGTTAGCTTATCTAAGAGAGACAAAGAGAAGAGTTTTTGTATTATCCTGAGGAAGACATTGCTGGAAGGGGTTTCACAGTTTGTCCGAGCTTCCTTTTTAGAGATGAAAAAATTGCAGACATAATTTGACTTACACAAAGTCAGGCCTGATGCATAATAGGCACTCAATAAATAACTGTTGAATAAATGAATGAATTGAAAATTGAATGAATAAAAGCTCATCCAAATTGCTGATGGCAGGACTAGCCCTAATTAGACCTTGTATATCGTATCAAATGTACATTTCACTCTGGTGAATTGTATTTTACCATTCACTCATCAGTTTATTCAATACCCAAATTTCATTGAGCTGCTCCTATGTGCTAGATATAATGCTGGACACTGGAGAGACAAAGATAGCTCGGGGAGGTCGCAGCCTCTGCCCTCCAAGAGCCTTCCATCCAATGGGAGCCCCTCACCACTCTACCTTCCTCCACCAATGCTATCTTTGGATTCTATTCCTTCAATTCTTCAATTATTCTCCCCTTCACAAATAAAATGTTACTACTGATACGCTAGAAGTTTTGAAGAAATGATTGTCAAACTATTTGGTTTCAGTACCTCTTTATATTCTTAAAGAAATTAGTGAGGACCCCAAAGGGCTTTTGTTTAATGCAGTCTCTTTTTCATTCTTATAAAAACTGTTAACACTAACAATATTTACCATAATCAAAATTTAAAATGAGAAATATTTAAAATATTTATGTATCCATTCATTTAAATAACTATAAAAAACCCACTACACATTAACAGTTTGATTTTTTAAGTGTATTTTTCAAAATACAAATAATTTTAGGAAAAAAGTGGCATTGTTTTTACATTTTTTAATATCTGCTTCTGTATTCAGTCTCTTGAGATATTATAGATGAGGTAGCCTCTGGGGAACTTCTCTTGGTCACCATGGGATTATGGAAATAAAAAAATACCACTTTAATGTTATTTTGAAAATAGTTTTGACTCATGGACCCCTGGGAGGTCTTAAGGACTCCCAAAGATCCCTGACCCACACTTAGAGAACCAGTGAATACTATTTATCTTTTCTTGAAATGTAAAAAAAGGTGGGAGAGGGAGATTGGAAAGTTATAAGAGAAAAGAAAATGCTAACACCTAGGTGTGTCAAACCTCTGAACAGCTGCCCATTCAGCATGTAAAGAGTCAAACTGAGACACAACCTCTCTCTATAACCACTTTTTAAGGTTGGACAGCAACTGTCCAGAAATTTTTAATACTCTACATCAGGCCTTGTGAGAGTTGAGGAAGAATCATTGCTACCCCAGTATTTCCCACCCCATTAATCCAGTATGGTCCTCTTGAGGACCAAATGACTCATAAGAATAAAGGAAACTGGTTTAAAGAAAAAGGTACAATTAACCATATACCAATTTCATGTCAAATAAACAGTGTCGCCTTTGCAGTAATGAAAACAAGAATAATACACCCCAAAGATATTTCTAAGCCTATGGAACCTTTCTCTCATGTATATGTTAATCAAAGGGTACCCCCTTGTAACAAAAAGGATTTGTGAGAGATTATAAAAACAAATAATGTATAGAATAATAAAAACAAGAATAACAACATTAAAATAAAAAAAAATCAACATCTAATAGTAATATGAAGCCAGGGAGTGATAACAGAGAGAAATGCAAGATGAAGAGAGTGGAACAATTATTTAAATCATTCAAATTTGATGTCCAGATCCCTTTTAGCCCTAGCATAGGCAGAAACACAATTTTACAAGATAATTATGTGCAAACTTTATCTAACATCACTCTGCCAGCATGGACACTATGAGTCCTCATAGAGGGCACAGTAAGTAGCACAGAGAAAAAAGTGTTTCTTACAACTTCCCTCAATGCAAGCTGAGGGCATAACAGTAAGGCCATTTGACCATATATCTAATATCTGTAATATATTAAGGGTTTTATGATTCTTGGTAATCCCCAAACTACCTTTTGCAAAGATTTTTAGTGTCTTTTCACCTTCAATGATTCCCATCCACACTCCCCGATTTGGCATTCAGGGCCTGTATTAGTCTGTTCTCACACCACTATAAAGATACTACCTGAGACTAGGTAATTTATAAAGAAAGGAAGTTTAATTGACTCACAGTTCCACATGGTTAGGAGGCCTCAGGAACCTTGAGATCATGGCAGAAGGCAAAGGGGAAGCAAGGCACATCTTACATGGCAGCGAGAGAGAGAGAGAGTGCAGGGGAAACTGCCACTTTTAAAACCATCAGATCTTGTGAGAACTCTCTATCACAAGAACAGCATGAGAAAAACCACCCCCATGATCCAGTCACTTCCCACCAGATCCCTCCCTCAACATGTGCAGATTACAATTCGAGATGAGATTTGGGTGGGGACACAGAGCCAAGCTGTATCAGTGCCCTAATCTGGTTTTTTGAAGCTGTTTTTCACTGCACTCACATCCAAACCCCCTACCCCAGACAGGCTGGTATAGTCACATCAAACCCCGATTCCTGCCTCCACCCTTTCATCTATGCCATTTCTCCCACTGAGTATGTGCCCAATAGATATTTGTTACTTTAGGGCATAGGCTATGATAGAGAAATATTTACAAGTAACCAATCTTCTCCTTAAGCTCATTTCCACTCTTTTTTGTTTACTTTGTTTTATTGTTGTTGTTTCTGGAGGAGTAGAATGGAATAGAACAAATCATGTGGACATGGGCACCACATCTATGATTTATTTAGTGTCTCCAAGAAGATACCCTCCCACCCCTTCCCTTCCCTCGCCCAAGGTCATTGACTAAATTCCATGGGAGGTAATCATCATCTTTGAAGAGTGATGTCTAAGCAAAGATCTAAAAAACTGAGGAAGTTGTCACATGAAAGGGAGAAAGAGCATTCAGATGAGTACATTGTGAGTGAATTTCGTCATCTATTACATGGAAGAATAACAGTTCCTACCTTGGGTGGGTGATATGAAAATTTAATCTGTTAATCCAGAGAAAGCACTTGAAATTCACCTGGCTCATAATAAGTGCCATTAAGTTAATAGTAATTACAAAATTACTATTCCAGGCAAAAAAGACAGCGTGTGCAAAACCTTGATATGTAAGGAAGTATGGTATGTCCAAGGGATGAAAGAAGATTGGCATGACTGCAGCATGGTGAATGAGGAGGAAAGGGTGGTAAGAAATTACTGGAAAGGTAATAAGGGCCCCAGCAGGCAAAGTTTTGTGAGCATGACAAGGAGTTTGGGTTTATTCTAGGGGCAATGTGAAAATTTGGAAGGTTGGATGCAAGACAGTTGCTGCTGTATGTAAAACAGACTGTAGCATAGAGTAAGACCAAAAGAAAAAAAAGATCAATTAGGAAGTGGTTGTACTATCCCAGGTAGAAAATGAAATAAGCCAAGATTAAGGATAGCAATGGACATTGCAAGGTCTATCGTAGAATTTGAATGGACAGGCTCTGTTAATGAATATGATGTTGAGGGGTTGGGAGAGGAGTTGGGAAATAGATGCCATGTTGGTACTCTTGGTACCTTGGTGATACCAAGCAGACAATTGGACTTATAAATCTAGAACTCAGAGGAGAGGCCTAGACTGAAAATAAAAATATTGGAGGCATCAATGTAAAAGCTGTATTTAAATACATGAAACTTGAGTAGATCAGCTAGGAGGAGAATCTGGAGAAAAAAAGATTGAAGAACTAAGAACAAGCTCTAATGAATTAGAGGTTGGGTGGAGAAGAAAGAATCAGCCAAAGAGACAAGGGGGTATGATCAATGAAGTCAAAGAACCAGGAAAAAAATATTGTTATGGAAGATAAGAACAAAGAGTGTTTCAAAGAGAAGGAAATCATCAACATTGCCCCTAAGCTGTTGAGAGTTCAAACAAGATGAGAGGAGAGAATCAACCATTGGATTTGGTAACTTGGAGATCATTGGAAATCTTGGCAAAATCGAGTTCAATCAGTTGGCAGGGTCAAAGACTTGATGTGAATAGGTTGAAGAGAGATCAGGAAGTGAAGATGTGAAAAGAATGTTTGTAGGCAGCACATGGGATCAGGGAAGGAGTTCTGTCATGATGGATTACTGGTATTTATAAGGAGTAAACTTGAAGTTCCATGATTTTATCTTGCAAATTTCTAAGCTCAGTCACCAAAGCCAAAATGGATTATGTCTTTTGTCCCCTAAGAGGGACCATGAAATTGTAGGAAAACACTGACAGGGCAAGTGCTAGTAGTCTCACCTGGACGTTCCTCCTTATTTTCCCCCCTCTAGCTATTATTTTACTTTTCTAGCCTCAGTAGCACATTCTTAAAGCACCCCCCATCCCAACATCAAAATAACTTTCTATGATATATCACAGAAATTAATTTAATTTGCACAATTTTTGGCTGGAAGACACGTGTTCCATATGTCTTCAACCCAGCCTGAATGCCGTAACATACCCCTCTCTCACCTGGATGCAGAATAAATCGTTAAATTTCAATGCACCAAATCACTATTCATTTAGATAGATGCTAGAATGAGCCAAATATACTCATTTAAACATCAATAAACCTGACCTCCAGCTGAGTTCATTTGTGCAGAGGGAGGTAGGATGAATTCAAGCAACATCAGAGAATCCCGTTAGCTCTCAAGATGTTATTAAGGAGAAGGAAGCACCAGCCTCCCACCAACAGCTCCTAAATGTGATCACTTTCAATTTGCTCAATTCAGTGGATAAGTGATATACAGATTTGAGGCTTGGAACAAATCGTAACAAGAATTTCAATGCTGTAATGTTCTAGCAAGAACCGAGAGCACATATCCCCATTCCGCCCTGCTGAATTAATTTGGACCCATTGTGGCTGGTTAGTCTGCAAAAACCAAGATCTGCTTCTATCATCAATTCACCAAAATATACTGGCCCTCCAACCTCCAAATGCTGTTTGGTTATTGATTTTTTTTCTCTACTTTATCTAAGGGCTGTAGAATGCCCACTGTGCATAATGTCATCACAGAAGAGAATAGAAAGCCAATTCTCAAGATTCTGTTTAAACTTTATATATTAAGGTAATCATTGGTTGATTTGAAAATAGAGGTTTTTCCTTGAATTAAGTCATTAGTGGCCGTAAAGTAAAATGCTAATATAGATTTCCACAAGAATATTCAGGTTTCGAGCTCCTTTTATGCCACCCAAAACTGGAGGCTTAGTAAGCATTTTCATTAAAGTACTTTATCAAGGCTTTCTTTTTAACTTAACAAATTCTTTCTAACTGAACAAATGAGTAAAACCATAATTAATGAATGTCCTAGCTGTTTATCCTTGTTCTAAACATTAATCATTTAAAAATAATAGAGTGGGGAGGGAGACAGAAAGGAATCTAATGTTTACTTGGGTTTTCAATGTGGGCTAGGAGTTGTGTTAGGTCCTCTCCTTTCCGTAACTGATTTAATTCATATGCCTTTCATAAAAGGTAAGTATTATCACCACTGTTTACTAATATGTAAGCAGGATCTGGCATGTTAAGTGATTTGCCCAAGGTCACACATCTAGTAAAAATTGAATCAAGATTTGGCTGATCCTAAAGCCCATACGCTCTTCTCATCCCACTGAGCAGCCTCTCTCACAAGATGACCCAAAACATATTTTAAATGAGAAAGGGGAGGGAGTCAAAACAATTATTTGTAGGGTCTAGCCTCTAGAGCAATCACCTTTACAAGAAATAAATCATGTTACCACACTGATCCATGCCAGTGAGTTAACTTCTCATGTATTCATTACAAAAAATAATCTAATTATTTCAAGCCACTAGGGATCACAGAATTACAGCTCCAATGCACTAAATTGCTTGCTAGTAACCTTAAAAAGCTAACCAAAAGGTTTAAGCTATTCATGGAAAGCCCATCAGTTTATTAATCGGGGAGAATCCATCTCTTCCTATTGAGCTCCTGAAATTTCCCACACTATAAATAGGCTAGATCTGCACAGCCATAATACCATGTAGAGCCTTCTCCATCTTTTCTCAAAGGAGTTATTTGATCGGTCCTACCTACCTAACCCTGAAGATGGGGAAAGAGGGAGGGAGAGAGCAACACCAAGAAAAAGACCCCAGTAGGCTGCATGTGTATAATCTACTGTGTATTTTTCTCTGTATTGGTATGTTTAACCATCTCTAATGACACCATAAATGCTTTTCAAATCCAGTTTCAATGGTCTATTTGCTGCCTACTATAGTATATAATCTTTTCCAAAAGTGGTATTGAACTTGTTAAGTCTCCTCATCATCTAGACTTTGAGCATCCCTCAGCAGCATCATTCCTACAAACAGACCACATGTTCCTTTCACACAGCTGCCCATAACAGTGTCTGAGAGTGCTTGCCTGGGAAAATGGATTAGGAGTTAGGGGCACAGTCATAATAATAGCCAGCAGGTATTCAGATGTCCTGTGTAAACACTTTACATATATTTTCACCCATGAACCTCACAACAGCCCTATGAGGAAAGTAGTGTTATCCCCATTTTAGGTCAGGAATTACATGTTATCCCTATTTAAGACAGCGCATTCATTCTATTCAAAGGTATTCTGTAATGGCTCCTCCCCATTGTCCTTTCTTCCCCTAAGGCCCATCACCCCCAGTTTTTTGTGGCATCAAAGAGAACTGTGTAATTCATTATGTATTTCCTTCCTCAGCACCAAGGACAGCATCCAATTCCCTTGAGAATTCTGTGACAAGAGGTGAAATGGAAGGTGAAGAACCATTCTGTCCCCTCACTCATAGATGAATACAGAATGAAATCTAAACTCCTGTGCCTGTGCCCAGTCTTTTCTCCCAACCAAATGTTCTCTCTCTTTCCCTCCCTCTGTCTCTCTCTCTCTCACACATGCACACACTCCTCATGTGCCCCAGTTATATCTGACCAAGTCCAGACTCCAGTACTGTCTACGTCTCCCGTCTGTCAGAATTCATACTCTTTCCTAGCCTACATAGCCTTTTCCCCATGATTTCGACCTCTCCAAAGGCTATTCCTCCTTCAAGGCCTGCTCTTTCTCAAGGAAGTACTTGTTCCTCTCAAGTCAAGGCTGATCTTTCTCCTCCTGTTCTTACTCTGTCCCTTTAACTCTTTTTCATGGCTGGCTTTGTATTAAAGTCTCTCTTCTCAGCTAAGTTGTTATTCCCCAGATGCAACAGGTCACATCTTATTTATCTCTGAAGCCACTCTTCTGCCTGCCTCAATTCACAGTAGTCAACACATGGCTTTACAAGAAGTAAATCATCACTGTGTGTTTAATGAATCAAATTGACTGTTGGGGCAAGAGATCTGCAGTGGCTATTGAAGGCAGGAACCCAGAGAAGCCCCCAACTCAGAATAAAGGATAACTGTTCAAAGGAAAATTTTACTTTAGGTAGAATGAAAAAGGAAATTGCAAGTGAGCAATTACCACCCAGAATTTATGCCTCCAAATGCTATCAAGCATTTGGATCTTTTTGGAGTGGAGTTTCCAACACTGTGGGCCATCCTCAGGGGCTTCGGAATGCCCCGTCCAGTCCTTCCTAGGGAGTATGCTGAGGCATGCACTCCTCCTCAAGGAGGGAAGTTTGGGAGTCATCAGTAAGATACTCTACCAATTCTTGATGAAATGAGACATGGGGTGCATTTTCATATAAAAAGAAATACAGCCATTGTACAGGCTGATCAACAAGGCCTGAGAGGAGGTTCTGGGTGAAAGCCCAGAGATCAGGTGAGCTCCCTGAGTGTTAGGCAGGACTGATGAGAAAGTGTGAATCAGCAAGGCAAGCCTGGAGACAGATGAAGTTGAAGGTTAAAGACAAAGTTTGCCCTGGTTCTTTGCCTAGGACAGGCTTTCTTTGCAAGGTAACCCAGCTGTCACCCTTGAGATAGCAGGATGCTCTGCAGACAGCCTGCTTTCTTGCCCTGTGCCACTTATGGGGAAGATTCACAAGGCCTGGGGAGGAGCAGCAACCTGCCTCCTATCTCTATGATCCCCAGCAACACAGTATGTCCGTGGTGGAGAGGGAGGGGGAGTCAACAGGGGAGCAGCCACCAGCCTCACCCCCGCGACATTCATGTGACCCGATTGTGTCAGCGTCACTTGTCCCCCCATCTGTCACAATGTCAGTTCCTGCTGGGGCCCTGGGATCCACAGAGGTTGCTCCACATGTCGCCCCATTTATCTTTGCAGGCGGCAGCACTGATGGGTTTGACAGTTCTATTTGTTATCCTACAAAGCAGGGTCCCCACTCCTCAAAGCAAAGGGAAGAAAAGTCAGCGTGGAACAGGACCAGGACAGAAATAGGCAGTAGGAGAAATCTGGAGGAGGAAGTTTGTACCAGCTGATGGAGATGGGAAGAAGAGAGGTCGGGCAATTGGGAAAAGCAGGCCCTGCACCTTGCCTTCTGGAGGATGGTGGAAACAGCAGAAAGTGGTGGTGTGTGTGTGTGTGTGTGTGTATGTATGTATAAAAAATACATAAGCAGTGTGACTAGCAGATAACAAAAATGGCCTGCTGTGCCTTTGTAAAACTGACCCCAACATTTGGACCCACCATATTCGTGCTCCCCCTTCCCACCTTCTCCTCTCCACCCCGACACCTTCTTCAAGGAGAGGAACTCATGGAGACATGGGTCCTAGGCCTGCTGACACCTCAGGCTCCACTCCTCAGGCCATGATGTTTATCATAGCTTGTGCTCAGAATACAGACTCCATCTTTGGGAAAGATGCTAACCCTGGAGCAGTCTGGCCCACCCCCACTCCCATAGCGCTCAGTCTCACACAAGCCCTCCAACCAGTTAAGAAACACCCCTCAGGAAGCTGCAAATGGCCATGCATATGTCACCGTGAACCAAACACTGACAATAAAACCACCTTTGCAAACTCATGACAGGGAGAGGAACCTGACACGGCTGACTCCATTGTGCTTCTATCCTCACAGGCTGGCTGTCTTCACTCATTCCTGGTTGTGGACCAAGCTAACTTTGGGAGAATTTTGGTTTATAGTTTAAATGATAATAGCCCTTCCCAAAAACTAAACTGTTTTTATAAACCTAATGAAAGTCCACCAAGTTGGAAGGATGAGAGGGACCTGAATCTACTGAGATGCAGGCGTGGTTAAATAATTACCAACCATTATTCCAGAGATCACAAGATTTGCAACTTCCTCAATTACTCCTGCAGATAACATCACTATTGTAGACCCTAAGATTGGTCTTTTGAGATGTCTTTTCAGGTTTTTGCATTTCTGACAAGCTGATGGTCCCAACCAGACTCACCAACCAGTCCTGTGGCCCTCCACCCAGAAACCAACTCAACAGAAGAGGGCAGCTCCTACTCCCTAGGATTTCATCTCTGACCCAACCAATCAGCACTCCCCATTATCTGGCCACCTAACAAACAAACTATCCTTGAAAAACCCTAGTCTTCGATTCGGGGAGACTGACTTGAGTAATAAAAAATCTCTAGTCTTCCATTCAGCCAGCTCTGTGTAAACTAAACCCTTTCTTTATTGTGATTCCCCTGTCTTGAGAAGTGGGCTATATCTGGGCAGCAGGCAAAACGAATCCACTGGGCAGTTACAACCCTAGGGGGTCTTGAATAGACTAGACTCAAAACACAGTGCCCATGTAGGTGGGCTGTGCTCCCAGGTAATCACATAATGGCTGCCAGTTATTGAAACTCCTCTACATGTCAGGGGCTTTACTGTGATATGTCATTTAATCTGTACAACAACCCTATGAAGTAGATACAATTAGTATCCCCACCTACAGATGAGGAAACAGAGGCACAGGGTCTATCATGCCCAGAGTCTCAGTATGTGAGAACCTAGGCAGTCTGACCACAACTCCTAAATTATTAACCACAACAGTGCATTGCTTCCCAGAATAATAACTGAATAAGTGTGATGCCCTTTCTAAAGCTAAAGTGACCAGCCACCCTGGTTTGCTTAGGACTGGTAAACTTGAATGATGGGTCATCTACCTGCAACACAATTCGCCATTCCCCTTCCCCAACCCACACCCACATAAACATACATTAGCCTTTTAACCACTCATGAGTACTACTATATGAGCATAACCAAGTCAGAAGCTCTCTTCCTGCTTGCGCTTTAAGGAAGGAGGCCAACCTCTGGAAGACCAGGCCCAGGAAAGTTTTGAGATTTTTGCCCAAGGGAATCTCTTTCTCTTAGGAGATCCTCTCTCCAGGCCCCTGCTGCTAAGCCTGACTATGCTGCTGAAGGTCATAGGGAAACTCAGGGGCCTGAGAATAACTGGGAAGCTTTGGAGGGCTCCCTCATAAGACAATACATTTTATTATTTATGGAATACTCATAGAGAGTCCAACAGGCTGTGGGGATGTTGATTGATGTAAAAAGGTAACTAGCTGTGATTGTTAGGTAATGAGACTGTTTTTTGTGGCTCCTTGGCTAGCTCCAAATGAATAAATGACTGAAACCTCAGGCCTCGGGACTCCTTCAAAATGCATGGTGAATGAAGAAAGGCAGGATGATCAGGTCCCTGTGTTTGGTCAAGGTTTTGTGAACAAGCAAGGTCTTGGAGTTGAAAGTAATACAATAAGGATTAAATAAAATGATATGAGAGAGCACCAAACAGATAGCAGATATTCTCATGGGTTTTCACCACCAAGTTTTTTACCATGATTATTATTAAAACCATCTGCTGCCTAGCGAAAAAAGGGCTTTTGCCTGGGCACCAACCAACCCACTCTCTTTATTGCTTTTATATGGAGCCTGGGTAGGGAGATGGATGGGATGAGTGGCCACAACTCCATTTGGGAGTGTCTCAGACATGGCATGTTGTATTGCGTTCAGAGAGCTGGGTGACTGTATTTATCAAGGTGACAAGAATAAGCAGCACCCTCAAGGAACCATCAAGTGGAGTTCAGCAGTGAGAGTGCACAGTGGGGATGGGGCTGTGGGCAGGGGAGAACATTAGGGAAAGTCAGATAGCACGTTCCATTATACAGCCTGGGGGCAGTTGAGCAGGTGTTTTGCCTCAGTCTCACGTTAGTCCAACCCCATTGCCTGGGCAACAATGTCAATAAATATAATAAAGACTATTTTTGAGTTCTGATTGCTGCCAAACATTAAAAGGAATTTTACATATATAACCATTTAACTCCTGTCTTACAGATGTAGAAACTACATCTGGAAAGCAAAACTGGCTTGTTCAGTGTTATTCAGCCAGCAATGGGGTCTGAACCTAGGGACTTCTCCTGCCAGAGTTTGGGCTCTTTTCATAAAGCCACACTGCCGCCCAACAAACAGAAGTTTTCCCAACAGACTTAAACCAAGCTAAAATGTAGCATAGAGTGTAGAAATACCAACCACTCTCTTGGAAATCATATGGCTTGGAATTTCAAAGGGCCAGAGCAGGGGCACCTCAGGGTTATGGGCTGTGAGGTACCACAGGCCCGTCTTCTGCTGCTTCCCAGCTCCACATCAACCCAAAAGGGCTTCAGGAAGAGGCAACTGGGAACCCAACAGGCTTGTTCTAGGTGCCTCCATCCCCGGGGCTATTCATGGACAGCAGCTGCCAAGGCCATTGCTCTCGTACGTGTCCTTCCTCCACGTGTTCAAGAGGGCCTTTCTTCTCTAGACTGTTCTCAGGTATCCTGATGACATCTCTGCTCAGAAGAGTGGACTGATGAGAAATTGGATGAGATCACAAAGCAAGCCCATAGCTGAAGGAAGACTGAGATGAGATCTTGATTCTCTGGTTCCTGGTTCAGCAGCCTGCCCCTCATACACACCCACTAGCTGCCCGGTGGTACTCAACATCCAGGGCATTGAGCAGGGCATTGAGCCACTGAGCAGGAAAACATCACCCAAGAAGTCTATCACCTGGCAATTTCCTAAAAAGTAAAGGATTTCTCCCCAGAATGAATATAAAGAATGCCACTTATTCTCATGAGAATATGCCAATTCAGTCATGCTGGAACTTAATGCTAGATCTTTCAAATGACTTTAATATGACCCATCAATTATTCAAAGAATACCTTTTGGGAACCGTTTTTCTAGACCATATATATATATATATATTTCTTTTTTTATATTGCGCATCCTTTATTTTACACTTACTAAAGTCCTTTATAATTATTTTTTTCATTAGCTCTGAGGGAGCTAGTAAAGGGAGGAAACACTGTAATCTTGCTTCCATAAGAAACTGGTGATTGGCATACGCAAATCAATAAATGTAATATAAACATATTACAGCATATAAACAGAACCAATGACAAAAACCAAATGATTATCTCAATAGATGCAGAAAAGGCCTCTGACAAAATTCAACAACACTTCATGCTAAAAACACTAAATAAATTAGATGTTGATGAGATGTTATCTCAAAATAATAAGAGCTATCTATGACAAACCCACAGCCAATATCATACCAAATGGGCAAAAACTGGAAGCATTCCCTTTGAAAACGGGCACAAGACAGGGATGCCCTCTCTCACCACTCCTATTCAACATAGTGTTGGAAGTTCTGGCCAGGGCAATCAGGCAGGAGAAGGAAATCAAGGGTATTCAATTAGGAAAAGAGGAAGTCAAATTGTCTCTGTTTGCAGATGACATGATTGTATATCTAGAAAACCCCATCGTCTCAGCCCAAAATCTCCTTAAGCTGACAGGCAACTTCAGCAAAGTCTCAGGATACAAAATCAATGTGCAAAAATCACAAGCATTCTTATACGCCAATAACAGACAAACAGAGAGCCAAATCAAGAGTGAATTCCCATTCACAATTGCTTCAAAGAGAATAAAATACCTAGAAATCCAACTTACAAGGGAAGTGAAGGACCTCTTCAAGGAGAACTACAAACCACTGCTCAATGAAATAAAAGAGGATACAAACAAATGGAAGAACATTCCATGCTCATGGGTTGGAAGAATCAATATCGTGAAAATGGCCATACTGCCCAAGGTAATTTATAGATTCAATGCCATCCCCATCAAGCTACCAATGACTTTCTTCACAGAATTGGAAAAAACTACTTTAAAGTTCATATGGAACCAAAAAAGAGCCCTCATCGCCAAGTCAATCCTAAGCCAAAAGAACAAAGCTGGAGGCATCACACTACCTGACTTCAAACTATACTACAAGGCTACAGTAACCAAAACAGCATGGTACTGGTACCTAAGCAGAGATATAGACCAATGGAACAGAACAGAGCTCTCAGAAATAATGCCACATATCTACAACTATCTGATCTTTGACAAACCTGACAAAAACAAGCAATGGGGAAAGGATTCCCTATTTAATAAATGGTGCTGGGAAAACTGGCTTAGCCATATGTAGAAAGCTTAAACTGGACCCCTTCCTTACACCTTATACAAAAATTAATTCAAGATGGATTAAAGACTTACATGTTAGACCTAAAACCATAAAAACCCTAGAAGAAAACCTAGGCAATACCATTCAGGACATAGGCATGGGCAAGGACTTCATGTCTAAAACACCAAAAGCAATGGCAACAAAAGCCAAAATTGACAAATGGGATCTAATTAAACTAAAGAGCTTCTGCACAGCAAAAGAAACTAGCATCAGAGTGAACAGGCAACCTACAGAATGGGAGAAAATTTTTGCAATCTACTCATCTGACAAAGGGCTAATATCGAGAATCTACAGTGAACTCAAACAAATTTACAAGAAAAAAACAACCCCATCAAAAAGTGGGCAAAGGACATGAACAGACACTTCTCAAAAGAAGACATTAATGCAGCCAAAAGACACATGAAAAAATCCTCGTCACCACTGGCCATCAGAGAAATGCAAATCAAAACCACAATGAGATACCATCTCACACCACTTAGAATGGCCATCATTAAAAAATCAGGAAACAATAGGTGCTGGAGAGGATGTAGAGAAATAGGAACACTTTTACACTGTTGGTGGGACTGTAAACTAGTTCAACCATTGTGGAAGTCAGTGTGGCGATTCCTCAGGGATCTAGAACTAGAAATACCATTTGACCCAGCCATCCCATTACTGGGTATATACCCAAAGGACTATAAATCATGCTGCTATAAAGACACATGCACACGTATGTTTATTGTGGCACTATTCACAATAGCAAAGACTTGGAACCAACCCAAATGTCCAACAACGATAGAGTGGATTAAGAAAATGTGGCACATATATACCATGGAATACTATGCAGCCATAAAAAAGGATGAGTTCATGTCCTTTGTAGGGACATGGATGAAACTGGAAACCATCATTCTTAGTAAACTATTGCAAGGACAAAAAAGCAAACACTGCATGTTTTCACTCATAGGTGGGAATTGAACAGTGAGAACACATGGGCACAGGGAGGGGAACATCGCACTCCGGGGACTGTTGTGTGGTGGGGGGAGAGGGGAGGGATAGCATTAGGAGATATACCTAATGTTAAATGACGAGTTAATGGGTGCAGCACACCAGCATGGCACATGAATACATATGTAACAAACCTGCACATTGTGCACATGTACCCTAAAACTTAAAGTATAATAAAAAATAAATAAAATAAACTGGTTATTGGGTAATACAATTCCCATGATGTTGAGGACATTGAGGTTGTCTGCAAATGTTTATAACATATCCTTTTAAGACATATACTCTCCAAAACAATGTTGGTGTGAGTGCCCACTACCTGCCAGGTAGTCGACCTACCAAGTAAGTAAACGAGAAAGTGATTCTGTCCTTCCTTTTGCCAATCCCTGGCCCTGTTGACCTGGGCTGTAAGTGAAGGGCTGCCAAAGTGCACAGCTACTTTGTCAATTTCAGACCTGAAATTCAGCCTACAGATTAGTGGTGGCACTTGAGTTTCACTAGCTACTGAGCTGGAAAGAAATATGATGTGACAAGGAAAAATACCTATGCATAAAAGCATAAAGCTAGCATATATACAAAAAAAAATACTGCTCTTGAAAGAACAGTAGCAATTTCACCCTAACCAGAAAACCTCAGTAAAAGGCACAGCAGACAAATGCAATAGCCACTTGGAGCCTCTGACCAGCAAAACAACCAGGATGCAAATGGAGAAGGCTGGCTTCTGAAAGGGAGCTGATGTCACCTGAACCAGAGAAGATCAGGCTTGCCTAGATGATCTAATTCCCAGGCCCTGTAGAGCTTACCCATTCCTTGGTTGTTCTTGCCCAAGGAGGGAAAAGGTGCTGGAACAGAGAGAACATTGGACTTAGAGAAGGAGACCTGGGTTTCATGTTCCAGATCTACCACAGTGGACAAGCCACAAGCTCTCCAAGCCTTAATTTATTTATCAATAAAATGGAATCCATAATGTCTTTCCCACAGGCCTGAGAGGATTATATGAGATTCACATCAGAATTATAATTTGCAAATTGTAAAACTTTGTAAACTCATAGGAAGTAACTTTCCTTCATTGCAACTGGAGAACAATATAATAGCTTTTAGGTTTGAGGGCAGATACAAGACAGTTTACATTGGCACAGACCAATACATGTCTCTGCTCTCCAGGTTGTAAGTTACAGTGGGCTTGTAGTGGGCTCATCCTAATGTCTGAGGACGTTTACATGGATTGTGTAAGGTACTGCACTGGACACAGGCAGATCTTTGAAGGGAGGACAGAGCATGACCTAGGAGATGGTGGGAATATGTCAATGCTCCATACGGACATAGAGTGTTGCAGATGTGGTTTTGACTATTTTAGTTTGGATTTTGTAGGAGACAGGGGAGGCAGGGATGGAAGCAGGCAAAGATGGAAAAAATAAAAACAGGAACAACCAGGACACACTCTTATCTTCAAGGTGCACTCTGTTAGGCTAGATGTCTCATGGATCCTTCCAACACAGCATGTCCTAAGCCAAACTCACCATTGTCCCCACCCCGACCGGCTCATCCTCCTATGCTCCTTCTATCAGACAATGGCTCCACCAGCCACCCACTGCTTAAAATCGTGGCATCACCCTGGACTCCCCCACCACTCCACCCAGTTCATTCAAGTTCAGTAGACAGAACATTCTTAAAACATCCTCTTTCCAGTCCTATGACTACTATTGGGGTCCAGGCCCTCATCACTCCTGGCCTGATTACTGCAATCATCTCCTGTAGTCCCCCTGCCTATCTTCCCCCTTGAATTCATTCTCCATACTGCTGATTTCTAAGCCACTTCCCTCAGCCCCTTTCTTCCTCTGCAAGCTCACTTCTTGCCTTTCTGTCACACAGTCTGGCCGTTTACTCTAACTGTACAAATACTTCCAGGACTTTGCAAATGCTGTTCCCTCTTCATGTAGTGCCTTTCCCTGCTTCTCCTAGGTAATTCTTTCTCATCCTGAAGATTTCCAGATTTCCCCAACCCCAAAGGCTACATTTAGTGTCCCTCTTCAGTGCTTCCTGAGCACATCTTCTTTCATATGATTATAGTATTTAGCCCACTGAGTGGCAAGAATTGATCTATTAACTTATTTCAAGACCGTAATAACTCTGAAGAAAGGCCAACCTTTATTTTAGCTTCATGTGTCCAGCACTCACAACAGTGACAGGAGCCTAAGAGTTACTCAATCACTATTTGTTGATTTGAGTGATGCTGAACTAAAGGGAACCTGGCTCAGTCAGTTTGGTGAGTTTGTCTGAAGAAATTCAGCAAGGTTTAGTACTCAATGCACTCCAGCCCAGTGGACACTCCTTGTGTTCCCCAGCCCAGCAAGTTGGTAACTGACAGCAACTTTCCCAAAAGTCAGGCTACTGCCAGGAGTCACCAAACTCACTCCAAAGCTGACCCAAATCTGTTGTTTGCCCCGTAGTGAAGCTGGCTTCCTCTGCTACCCAGCATAACCCATCTTCAGAGGTGGATGTTCATGAGCTTAGACCCAGCAACGGCCTTGACAATCGTCCTGAGATCATCACTTCCACCTCTCACCAGGCACACTGAATGCAGATTTCTCAAGTTAATTAATGAATTAATGTGAGTCAAGCTTTGATACGGGCCCCGTGTGTTCTGCAGCATGAAGAACAATGTTGCCCATATCCTTCCAAGCTCTATTCCTCACCACCTGACTGGGGCCTGTGGGGAACAAGCACGCCTCTGCTATGAGTAAAGGACATGGGCTTTGTCATAGTTATTTGCTTGGATTCAAAAACCTTTTCATGCAACTAGCATTCTATATATGGTCACACTTGTCAGAAGTTAGACCATACGTTGTTAAATGAAGCACAATCATTAAGGTTTTTTGGGTTTTAAAAGTGTCGCTTCTCTTTTCTTACCTGAATTATCCATAAGCCTTAGGAGGTGGCATAATGTAGTAAGTTGCAAAAATGACCACAAGGCTTCATTCCTGGCTTTGTCTAAGCACTTTTCAATGTGACTTTCAACTCTTCCCATCAGAAAGCAGAGTCTACTCTGCTCCTCTTGAATCTGGGCTGGCCGTGTTATTTGCTTTGCACAACAGAATGCAGTAGAAGTAACAGTGTGCTAGTTTTGAGCCTAGACCTTTTGTGTTTTTGCTCTCTCTCTCTCTTTCTTTTTCCCTCCCTCCCTCCTTCCCCATCTCCCTCTCTCCCTCTCCCTCTCAGAACCTGCCAGCTACCATGCAGACAAACTCAGTCTAGCCTACTGAATGATATGAGACACATGGACCAACTACCCTCTATTTCAGTTCTCTATTGTAACCACCTGCCTCAAACGCAGCAACTTAAGACAACAATTATTGTTTATTCAGCCTACAAATCAGCAATTTGGGCAGGGCCTGGCACGGAGAGCTCACCTCTGCTCCACGTGGCATCCACTGGGAAACCTCAAAGGCTGAGGGTGACTCAGTGTCTGGGAGCCACTCAGCCTCTTGGAGCTGGAGTCAACTGCAGGCTCACTCAGTCACTCACTTACATGTCTGGTGGTTGATGCTGCTGCCTACCAGGACCTCAGCAGGGACTGGTGGTGAGACAGCCATACCTGACCTCTTCATGTGGCTGCTCCACTGCCACACAGCATTGTAGGAGAGTTCCAAGAGCAACGTTGCAAAAGGAAGGAAGTGGAAGCTGCCAGTTTCTCAAGGCCTAAGCCTGGAAGTTGGCCTGCCATTAAACCCACCACATTCTGTTGGTCAAGGAAGTCACAAAGTTCTGCCCAGATTCAAGGGAGAGGAACATAGAGACAAAGAAACTGTCAGAGTTACATTGTAAAAAGAGATACATATTGTAGTGGCCATCTTTCATACTCCCATCACTCTAGCCAACAGTCAGCCAACTGCCAAACACATGAGTTAAGCCATCCTGACCAAGTCACACATACACACACACACACACACACACACACACACACACACACACCAGCCAACCAACCAATGGGCTGCAAATGCATGAGCAAGCCCAACCAAAATTAGCCAAGCCTCACCCAGATCAACAGAACATCCCAGCCAACCTGTCAGCTAATGCTGGCTGCAGACTGTGAGCAATAATAGATGGTTATTGTCTTAAGTGGTTAAATTTGGGAGTAACCTGGCTCCACCACCCATTAATGAAGTAACTGCTTGAGCTTCAGTTTCCTTGCCTATAAATATAGTGATCATAATACCCATGTCACAGGATTATAAATTATTAGGATTCAATGACATAACGGGCCTTTGGTGCCTAGTAAAGTGTTGGCACTGAGTTGAGAAATGATCTTTCCCTCCCCTTCCTCACACATTCAAAGCTGTAATGAAGGTCATGTTCTCATCATTGTCTGTGCTACATAAACCAAGGTCACAGAATCTTGACTGGATGTCAGTCTCAGTTCTGCTTTGCAGAAGGTGACTTTCAAAAATAACTCTCCTTACTAATCAATTAAACTAGTGAGAATTTTCAAAATCACTCAACTATTCCAGCAGAAAGGATAAAGGGCAGGACAAGAGGTGAACTGTGTGATCTTCCTAATGAAAATTTCAAGGAGACTTGGTTTATAAACACTGCAAAAATCCATTCTAAACAAAAACATCAGTTTTTCACTGTGACTTGGATATTAGCCAGCAATAAAGGAGAGATTGACCTGATTTAGGGTTGGTTGCACAATATGAAAAGTGATTTTTTTTCCCTTTCCCTGGACCTAGAGCTAATAGCTTTGTTTGTGTCCCTGAAGAACAGAACAGAACACTGGGCTTGTCCCCTTTAAAATCTGTAAGTGCACAAAGGAAACCTTGCTTATGGTTAACTCCACAAGCACTTTGGAGCTGCTGCAGTTGACATAAGCTCCATTAAAGTAGGGGGTGCAGAATGAACACATCATATTCTGATACTCCATGCCTAAGCTCCCAAGAGGAAACAGACCTGAGACATTTTCAAGAACATGCAAAGGCAAAAGATGGTTGTCAGTCTATGTTTTAATTGCCGCTGACAATAACGACATAAGCTGATGTTGGCAGAGGAATTTTCATCCGGCAAAGGGCTTTGCGGCACATGCTTTACTTTTACCCTGTGCAACAGCTCTGTGTGGCAAACAGAGTAAAGGTTGATAGTCTCCTTGTACAGGTGGAGAAAATTCTGTGATTTGTCCAACTTCTTTAATGGTTGCCACACTTTTAGTGAGCTCTCAAACTGGGTAGTTTGTCCGATACACAGAGTATTTAATTCTATCCTGGAAATTTGACTGTAGAAATTAACCAATCAAAGTCAGATTGATTGATTTCTGGGTGACACCCAGAAATCTATATTTTTAACAACATCCTAGGTGGTCTTTTGAAAACATTTCCCCAGTCTGATACTCTACCTTGCAAAATCAAAAGATACTTATAAAATTCATGTATACACATAAATCCTGTTTTTTCATGGTTTGTTACTCTTAAGAATTTGGAAATACCATGAGTACCATCATGCCCTCTTGAAACATAGTATTACCTTCAGTGAAAGCCTCATGGAGCACAGTTAATGTGCTAGGTTGGTGCTCGATCTGACTGCCAACGCTATAGTACTTAGCTTTGGAATGCACATTTTTTTCTCCAGCAGATTTGTCTTTCTAATTATGTCTGACTTCAGACAATATTAAAATTAAATTGCTTTTCTCTCTGGCCCACACCAGAGAAAGGGGTGGGGAAGAAGGAGAAATAGGCAGAGACATCCTTAGGTATGCTGGGTGGCAGAAAGAGCAAAGGACAGACTCTAAAAGCTGAAATGAACAAGAGTGATCATCTGGTCCAGCTTATCACTGCCAGAGATTGGGAGACAAAGGAACAGAGATGTTAAGGGTCACAGACAATCCAGCCTTGACCAAAATAGTACCAAGCCATACATCACACAGCCCATTTGGCATTCAAAAACTTTGTGAGGGCAGACTCGTGTTCTTCCTCTCAAAGTTGATGCATGCTCTACCATCTTTGCCCATTCTCTCATGGGGCTGATTACTCAAATGATGAGCTGGCAGGCATGTAGAATAACGTTTACTTGAGAACATTGTGTTGTGCTTCTACAAATTGCTCTTATTGAATGAATTTTTCATGAGCTGAAAGTTTTTACCTTTTTGTAAAGCCACCTTACTATCTGTCAACATAGCCAAAATTATTCTTATTGTAGTGTCATAAGAGAGCTTCAATAACTAATGTCTGAATCCATGCATAATGGTAGGGCAAAGGCCATTTTGATTTTCCAGTCTTAGATGGGAAAATGGAAGCATGTTAAGGGAAATTATATCAGGATTACATCAAGTTAAATTAGAACAGCGAGTGAAAGGGGCTTCAGTATTCTCTGGGATGTATCAGGAAGAGCTCTGATGTTATGGGGATATCAAGTAAGCATAACATTACTGCCATTTCCTCAGCATCTTGACCTAAGGAAACAAAAATGTGTTCTACCTTCCCATTAGATCAGGTGCCATTCTACTCAAATAGGTTCTCCCTACTTTGCAGATTAATGCACAGATTCACATTTTGAAGTTTAAAGCTTTTGCCTTAATCTAAGAGACAAGGTCTCCCAACATACACTGTTGCAACCATTCTGTAAAGCCTTACTCAATACAAACACTCTCCTTTAATTCAACATCAACAACAGTCAAGCGGCAGACTAACTAGATGCTCTCCAGCCTCTCTTTCCCATCATGGGGATGCAGAAAACCTACATTTCTTATCTTCCCTTGCAGTTTTTTGAGGGCCATGTGATCAGGTTCTGGCCAAAGAAATATGGGAAGGAATGATGACTGCTGCCGCTAAGCTGCAAATAAAACATCCCACACAATCATTTTCATTCTATACCTTTACTCCTCAGCTGGAGAAAGCTAAAGATTCAGGGAAAAACACCAAAGAGGCTCTAGGAAACAGGAGAGCCACAGTATAAAATGGGTCTAGGTCTCCATATTAACACTGGAGGAGAGCCCTTCAGAGGAGCTGCCTGCTCTCTAGAAAGCTGTGGCATGGGTGAGAAGTAAATCTCTGTTAATAGAAACCAGTGGCCCTTAGGGTTTGTTGGTTCCTGCATGTGGTCTGTTCTAAATAATAAGGATCACATCTCCATAACTAAAGAATGAGTCTATAATAGGTGTACCTATAAACCAATATGAAAGAACATGATCAGATGGTGAAATAACCTTTATGGAATTGTTTTTCTCTCGTCTGGAAATAAACTAAACACACACACACACAGCAAAATAACTGTCAAATTAAACACTTTTTGGGTGCACTTTTTCTCTTTTATAACTAAAACAGAGTCAACTATCTTTGTGATTATTTAATCAAATTAATATCAGTATAAAATCTAAACTACTTTCTTACTGTTAATCACTTGAATTCACTGTTTTGTCTTACAACCTCTATTTGAAAGGTTCATCTTTCTATCAGATACATGGTGTTTCTAGGGGAAACATCTAGATTTAATAATAGCTAATATTTATTGAGCACTTGCTATCTACCAACACTGCTAGCATTCTCATGACCACCTTGTGAGATAGGTACCAATTTACAGGTGAAAAAATTGAGGCCAAAAATCCTCTACATGCATCCTAAGGCCACCCAGGCCATAAATTATTTAGCCAGAATTCACTTATTCACTGTCATTCTAAAATTTGCTTTCTTAACCACCTTATGTCTCTTTTGTGACTTCTTTCCTTCTCTGACTTATCTGTGAGTATCTCATAGTAACCATTTTCCAAGAGACAGAATTCCAAATTGGCTGAGGGCAGTTACTTGACTTATTCTCTGGTCACCTGCCCAAGTGGACCTCTGAATTGGCTCTGATTTTATTACTGTAAGCTCTACATATTTATAAATGTAACCCAAGTTCTCTGACTTATGAATTCTTCGAACTTCTAACTTTTTTTCAGAGACTTATGGCACCTAACGCTCCTTAACAACTTAAAGGTACATTTTCTTTCCATTTCAAATTTCAAGCCTGCTTACCTTTTAAATATTCAATATTTAGGTATTATAAGAGCAATAGGATTATTTGATGTCCTAATTGCCTCAGGCCTTCTTTTAAATGCCGTTGTAGCAAAGAGTGATGCCAGCAGTAGCATTCACCCTTCCTACTGCTCCGCTTAAAGAGCATCCAGACAGCCCATCAGATGTGAGACACAGCACTGAACCCAGAGGACTATTAGGGCTCAGACTAAACCACCCTCTGGGAGAATCATACTCTGCCCCCTCTCCACACCACCTCTGAGCACATGCACACACACACACACACACACTCTCTCTCTCTCTCTCTCTCTCTCTCCTGCTGGTAAGATGAGGTCATAATGAACACCCAGAAGAGAATTAAAAGAAAAAGAAGATACAGAGGGAAATGTGAGGCACAATCCCCCAACTCACTTTCTCCTTGTTACTGGGAGTTCCAGGAACTGATGAGATTTGTAGATGCATGCAAACTCTTATGTTTATCTCTGTGTATATGTGTGTGTATGTGTGTGTGTGTGTGCGTGTGTGTGTGTGTGTGTATACAGAATGTTAAAATGGACTTTAGGCTGAAGTCCTGAAGTATAGATATCATTTGGCCATGTTGGCACAATTTCAAAGCAGGTTCAATTCTTAATCCTCTCACTCACGTCCAGAGTATAAGGTTTAGAGATTAACAGATAACGAAGAGATTTTTAGTTGGGTTTTTTGTTGTTGTTGTTGTTGTTTTGGGTGAGGGGGTGGTAGAGATTGTTTGATTATGGAAAGGGCCTGTGGTGAGAGTTTATATTCTGAGCTTCCTCCCACCAAGTCATGTCTAAAGGTGGGGTTCTGCCCTCACCTCACTTCTAAAGGAAGAGATGTCAAAAGAACTCCTCAGAGAGCCTAAGGCCTAATGTGTGGTTCTTGTGCACACACCTGACTCCCACCTGCAAAATCTGAAAGGCAAGTGTATTAGTCTGTTCCCATGCTGCTAATAAAGGCATAACCAAGACTGGGTAATTTATAAAGGAAAGATGTTTAATGGACTCACAGTTCAGCATGACTGGGGAGGCCTCATAATCATGGCATAAGGCAAAGGAGAAGCAAAGGCACATCTTACATGGCAGCAGGCAAGGCAGCTTGGGCAGGAAACTCCCCTTTATAAAACCATCAGCTCTCACGAGACTTATTCACTGCCATGAGAACAGTAGGGGGAAACTGCCCACATGATTCAATTATCTCCACCTGGCCCTGCCCTTGACATGTGGGGATTATTACAATTCAAGGTGAGATTTGGGTGGGGACACAGAGCCAAACCATATCAGCAAGACACGGGCTTACTGGCCGGTTTCATGGCAGAGTGAAAGAGAATTTGTGACACTGAGGGCGAGTCTCTGGGCTGCTAGAATAAAGATGTTTTTGCCCTGTTGAGAGCCAAAACCAGAGATCACCAGTGTCGGAGAAGGAGGGGCAAAGTCTCCAGAGAACTCCCCAAAAAATGCCCTTCAGAGCAAGAGTCAGGTTTAAGCATCTGCCAGGCCCCAACAGTGCCATTCTGTGTATCTTGAGGTATCCTTTAAGGGAGACATTTTCTGCTCTCCTCATCTTCTCTCTCTCCCTGCACCCACCTGGGAGGGGTCAGAACTAATTAGGGTGGCACATAATTTATATACAGAAAGGCTTCTGAAAGGGAAATGGTGTGGTGGTTCTTTTAATGTGTCAACTTGGCCAGGCTCTGGTGCCCAGCTGTGTGTCCAACACTAGGTGTTACTGTGAAGGCATTTTGTTCATGTGATTAACATTTACAATCAGTTGACTTTAAGTAAAGGAGAACCCTGACTGACCCAAAGGGGAACTATTAATAACTAGGCCCAGGCAAAAGCAACTGAGACCACCCTGAGCTAACCAGTTAACCAGTCAGAACTCAAGAGTTAGTGGGATGTGGAAGTTAGTGGACTGTGGAGCATGGAGTTAGTGGGATGTGGAAGTAGGTTTAGAAGTGCTCGGTGAGCGGGGTGGGGGGATGGGGGAGGGATAGCATTAGGAGAAATACCTAATGTAAATGACAAGTTAATGGGTGCAGCAAACCAACACAGCACATGTATGCGTATGTAACAAACCTACAAGTTGTGCACATGTACCCTAAAACTTAAAGTATAATTTAAAAAAAAAAGTGCTGGGTGAGAAGAGAGGAGAGGCTGATGGCACTCTCTTTTCTGGACTGTGAGCTCCTACCTGGAATAAGCCTGAACTGGGAGAAAGAAAGAATTTATTACTTTAGAGTTTTAACTATAACATGGGACCAGACCTATGAATTACCATCCTAAGACTGTGTTGTGTGACTTCACATGATGGGAGACTATTCTGTGAGGCTTGAAGTGATTGATGTTTGTGCTACTCTGGCATGGACAGAAAAGTCATAGGGCATGTCTATGCTTCATTTGGGGAAAGAGAAAAAATTAGTCCCACAGAGATAGAAAGGTAGTGGGAGAAAAAATGCAGCTATTATCTGACTCCACTCCATGGTTATATATGGATAGACATCCTTCTTCTTGATCAGAGGCCTGCTTGAGTTACAACCAGCCACCAGTGTCTACAGCATGGAGGACCAGCCCTGGGCCTGAGGCAATGGCCTCAGTTGTTCATAGGGGCAGCTCTGATGGGCCCATAAACTGGGATGTACTCAATATTTTGGCACACAGCACCTCTTTCTACCTCTAGTCACATCTTAGTTAACATGACTAGCCCACCAGAGCATATGGTAACTATGAAAGCTGTTTAACATAATCCATAAATACTTTCCACATTAAGTAAATATTTATTGAGCATCTACCCTGTTCCTAATATTGTTGGGTGGAAGTAGAGATATAGAGCCTCTGAGGCCGGGCACGGTGGCTCATGCCTGTAATCCCAGCAATTTGGGAGGTTGAGGCGGGCAGACCACCTGAGGTCAGGAGTCCAAGACCAGCCTGCCAACATGGTGAAACCCTGTCCCTGCTAAAAATACAAAAATTAGCCTGGCATGGTGGCGGGCACCTGTAATCCCAGCTACTCAGGAGGCTGAGGCAGGAGAATCACTTAAACCCAGGAGGCAGAAGCTGCAGTGAGCCGAGATCGCACCACTGCACTCCAGCCTGGGCAGCAAGAGCGAAACTCCACCTCAAAAAAATAAATTAATTAAGAAAATAAAAAAAATAGATATAGCACCTCTGGCTTCAGGAAATTTATGATCACAGGTAAGTTTTGGTTACCAATCTTCTTGCATTCTGTTTTAATATTGTTATGTATCTATTCTGAGTCAACCTAGCTTTTAAACTCTGAGAGCTCTGAATTTGATTTTCTTGTTTTTCCAAACTTACCCCTGTGAGTTGTGCTTCTGGTGATAAAAATCAGAGCAAAAATCAGTTTTGTAGATTGAATGAGAGGCTCAAAACTAAAGATCCTGACCTTTAGATTAGGAAGAATTTTCTCTTACTGGAAAATTAGAGTGTGTGCAAAACCCTTTTATTGTGCATACAGCACACAGAGACACATACACACACATACGTTTTATTTTTTAGATTTTTTAGATCCCATTCACCTGATCTAGCTTTTTTTTTAATTTGTTTTTTTAATGCTGAAAGAGGGCCTACAGACTAAAATAAATTGCTCTTCCTGAGATATAGGAGTAGCATAGAAATTATTCTTCTGAAAAGCAGAAGGCCGATTCTTTGAAAACACTTACTTGCACAAGAGATAGCTCATGAAATGGCTTCATATTTTCTATCAGGAAGCGAGAGTTATAAAGTCTGGTGATCAGAACAAGATCCATTCCCTGATGACAACAACCGACCATGTGGCCAAAGCTTTATTCTGAAGTGCAAAGTCCAGGTGTTGGTCAATAACGAAAGGATCAAAGCAGATAGGGTGGTCCCAAGGATTGATAAAAGATCAGAATAAGACTTTGTGTGGCTAGGTTTGGCAGAAGGGTCATTGTCGTAAGTGTGGTGAAGATTCTTAGCAGTCACTGACTTCTTTTCATGAAAAAATGAGCTGCTGATGCACCTAGCTCCCATGCCACCTGCCACCTGCCGTTTCCATTAAGCTGTACTTAGTTCTCGTTTTTAGTCAAAGCCAGCTTGTCATTTAAGCCTCACTCTGCTCCAGTATTTCCAGAACTAAATCAGAGACCATTCAAAAAGATTCATTTCATAAAGGAAATGGGGGGCGGGGGGACTGCTATTGTTTTATCTAAGACCAAATGTATTTCTTTGCTGCCAGTCTGGTAGTAGATTGTTGTCCATAAAAACAAGCAAGCTTTCTGGAACAAATCTCGACTTGTTTGCTGTGAAGAGCCATGACACCTGCCTCATTTAAACTAAATTACCCTTAAGCAGCTCTAATGCATGGAGCAGCCTCCCTTCTCCATCACCATATCTCATGAGAGTTGCCCAGCCTAGATAAGTCTTACTTCCCTTGGAATTCGGTTAATTCACCTTTTCCCCTCAAGGATACACATGGTTTCCACTTCACAGAGTATCCCTGGCACATCACTGGCCCACTCCTGCTTCGCACCACCAGAATCCCCTGAACTTTATCAGAGATGATACAGATGTAATTAAACCTGAATTCTAGTCTCTCCTTGTGACAACTCAGCGGACAATTAATGATGATAAAAGAGCCTGCCAGCTGCTGCCTGACATACCAATGTGAGCTTCCAACTCCGAGGAAGATGGAGGGTGAAGGGCAGGTCCCTCTGGCTCCATTTCAATCTGTCTTTTATCTCACACTAGCTAAAAAGTAACACTTACTTTGGGGAAATTTAGATTCTTTCTTCTCCTCCCTTAAAAGCACCAAACAGACAGGGGTAATGCAAGGTCTATGAAATAAATAAGAACGCTTCCGGGAAGAGTAATTGAAACTTCATCACCAGGGATCATAGAGTCAGGCCTAAAGCCAGAGGAGCAGGCTGCGCTCCCAATCCTGACCTCAAGCAGGGGATACACCCACTGCCTCTTTGCCACAGGGACCCATCAGTTGGTAGGGAGGGGCTTCATAAGGGAGACACTTAATGGATTTTTCCACAATAATGCTGTTCACTCCAAACTGACTTCGATCACGTTTGTCCTTTTCTCTCTAAATTTTAGGTTGAGTCATGACTACAGTCCAGTGCAATGAAATGCTTGGAGGGAGTCCAAGGCTTGAGGGAGACATGGACTGTGGAGGGATACAGCTGGAGAGAAAATAATCAAAACAAGGCAGATGAGAGGGAGTTAGAGGAACCTGTTCAACGCTCACACTTCAAAAGCTCATGCAGAGGCTCCGTGGCAACAGTACTGCCGGCTCCCTGTGTGGCTTTCCGTTTATTAGCTTGGTGTTTGGGGGGTGTGAGAATCCATTTAGATAATTCCCACAAGAAAAAAGTGCAAATGACTCATAAACATACAAAATAAATGTTCAACAACACTTGTAATCAAAGAAATGCAAATATAAAACAACAAGATAGCATTTTCACCTATCAAATTAACAAAGATTAAAACGAATTTGAATACTCAACAGACTGGTGAGATGGCCCATCTCACACAGCTGACATGTTAATTGGTACAACCTTTCTCCTGGCAATAAGTAGCAAAAATCTTAAAAGTATGCATACTCCTTGACCTAGTGGTTCCCCTTCTAGGGATCTACTCCAAGGACAGCAGCAGCAATTTGAGCAAAGACTTAAGCACAAAAGTTTCATTGTGATGTTAGTTACAACAAGAAAAAGTACAAAAATAAAATGTGACTCTTATAAATTATATAGTATAAATATAAAACATAAATATAAAAATAGATTATAACACTTCCACATCAATTAATAATATGCAGCAAATTCATGTATTGTAAGAGTATATATGAAGTGAAAAAATCAATATCATATATATTAGGATCCTGATTTTTTAAATTGGGAGAGGAAGACAATACATCAAAATATTAACAGAGACTATTTCTATGTAAGTGATTTCAAAGGATTTTTTTTATATTTTTTGAAATTCTCCACAATGAACATACGGTAATCAGAAAACGCAAGCAGTATTTTAAAGCATGTAAATAAAGGACTAAAAGTATATTTGTCATGGTGGGCTGTATAACAAACTCCAAAGCTTGGAGGCTTAAAACAATTAAGGTTTATTTCTCACTCATATTGGAAGTCAGCTAGGGACTCATCCCCACATCACTTTACTCAGGAACAAAAACTAATAGAGCCTCCATCAGCAATCACCATGGCAGAGAGAAGGAAATGTAGCAAATCATACACTGGCTCCTAATGACTCGCCAGAGGTGATACAGGCTATTTTCATCTACTTTTCACTGGCCACAGCCAGTCAGATGACCAGTCTTAAGTAATGCAAACAGGGAAGTTCAACCCTACAATATGCCTAGAGGAAAGAAAACAAGAAAAAAATTGTGAATAGAACCAATACTTACTACCAAAAAAGCATTGATTTTGTCTTAGGAATTATTTAAATGTCCAACTGAAGGTCTTTCCTCTGTGCTTTATTAGTAGTAAAGATGTGATATTCACATGACCCTAAACAATTTGATTCTGCTTCTCAATTCAGTTTCAAACCCAAGATATTCAGGAGATGCCATTAATGCCGGCAAAAGGCTATTTTAAAAGGCAAAAAGGTGTGCACATACCACAGCCACATTAAAGAAATATACTTTCTTTTCAGAGTCCTTGGAGTATTCAGAGAAATTCCAGCATTTCTTAGTCCCATTCTAAACATACAAAAATCCAGATAAGCAATGAAGCAATGTTGGAAATTTCTCCCACCTTTTCCCAGTGTTGGAGAACAAGGCCCAATCTATACAAGGTCCTTAAACCACCTTCTAGGAACACTTTTCTAGTCAATATAATCTGTTTTCTTTTTAATTCTCTACTCTGCATGTAAAAGATTAGAACACACCAATCCCAAAATATGACTATTAGTGTTTAAAAAATAACATCGTAATCCTCTGCACATTCAAACGATTCATCATGCTTACTCAAATAAATACCATTTTAAAGTATTTTTGTATTAATAAAAAAACTAACATGGCTTTATGAATGATAAAAATAGAAGGCAACATTGGGCATTAAATCAATTCACAATTTCCCCTGTTAAAATATAACTTGAACAGAGTTAAAAATAAAAGCTAATTACATGGAATGTTGCTTTGTACCTTGCATTGATAGATCTCTCTAAGGGATACAGGTAATTATAGACAATCTGACCCAAGACAGAACTCTCAGGATTATCATTGAATATTTTTCATCATCCACTATATCTAATTGGTCATCAAATGTTAATGATTCTAAACTTCCTAAATACCCATTTAATCTGATTCTTCCATCCATTCCTAGTCACTATGTTCAAGGCTTCATCATCTGTCACCAAGGCTGTTGCAGTCAGCTATTCTCTTGTCTTATTCCATCAGACTCCCCTCTACAAGCCACTTTCCATACTGCCACCAAAATATGTAAATCCTGTTACTTCTCTTAAAATCCATCCGTGAACAGAAAACCAAACATCGCATGTTCTCACTCGTAAGTGGGAGTTGAACAATGAGAACATATGGACACAGGGAGGGGAACATCACACACCGGGGCCTGTTGGGGGGTGGGGGACTAGGGGAGGGACAGCATTAGGAGAAACACCTAATGTAGATGATGGGTTGATGGGTGCAGCAAACCACTATGGCACGTGTATACCTATGTAACAAAACTGCACATTCTGCACATGTACCCCAGAACTTAAAGTATAATAAAAAAAAATTCAGAGAAGGAAAAAAAATACGCAAAGGTAAATAAAGTACAACATTATTCTTGTGTTGAAGAAAAAAAAATTCACTGGTGACCTCCCAACACCTGGGAGACAAAGTCCAAACTTCTTAGTAGAGGATAAAAAAGGCTTTCCCTTATGGCCCTAGGATAACTTCCGAGCCTGGAGTGGCCTTCTCCAAAAAGTGTTCAGTGGAACATAAATTCCACAGTTCTATAGGGGAAAGTGTGTTCCATCATCGGATACATTAGGAAAAGCTAAGTTAAACATGTTTCTTTTCTTCAAGGACTGTCAGAGATGAGAATTCAAGAGCTGGGACTCTAAATCCATCTCAGAGTTCAGTTCTTGGTTCTCTTCTCTTCTATTCCTGGCCTACTTTCATACTCTGGGTGACCTCTCCTAGTGTTCTGGCTTTAAATACTGTCTTCATGATAAGGACTACTCAATTTACATCTCCTGCCCATACCTGTCCTCTGATTGCTTGACTGTCTATTAACAGTCTTCCACGAGATGTCTAATAAACGTCTGAAACTTAACTTGATATCCCCTCAACTCCTCCTCACTCAGTCTTCCTCCACCATGAGTTCATGTCAACTTCATTCTTCAAGTTACTCAGGCCAAAAATCTTAATGCCATTCTTGATTCCTCTATTTCTTCTTCACCTCCTATTTCATCCATCAGCAAATCCTATCCATTCTACATGCAAAATATATCCAGAATTTGACCACTTTACTCCACTACCCTGGCCCAAGCCACCATATTCCCTCACCTGGACCACTTAAGGAGCCTTCCAAATGGTGTCCCTGCCTCTGCCCTTCCCCGATAGTCTACTCTCAGCCCAACACCTAGGTTGAGTGCCTCACTTACTGCAACAGACAATATCACCCCTCTCTTCAAAACCCTGCAATGGCTTTCCCCTTTTACTCAGATGAAATCCAGAGTTCTTACCTACAACCCCAAATGATTGCTCTTCTATGACTTCTCCACCTACATCTCCCATCTTCACCTCCCTCCCTTCCTAGGCTGAAAATACACTGGGCCCTGCGCTGTTCCTCTAAACATGGAACATTCATAGCTCCTCCTTTCCTGATTGCTCTTTAGCCAGAGATCCACCTACCTCACTCCTTCTCTTCTTTCAGGTCTTTACTCAAATGCAACCTTTTGGTGAGAACTTCCTTGACCTCTTATTCAAAATTCCCATACTCCACTCCCCAGCACTTCCAATAAAAGCTTTCCCACTTCTTTTCTCCATAGCACTTAATACCCCTCTGTAAAACACTGCCCAGTTCAAGTTCTTACTTTGTTTATGGCCTGTGTCTCACACTAGAATGTAAGTTCCGGGAGGGCAGGAACAATGACCTATGCTGTTCAGTGCCATCTTTCAAGTGCTGAGAACAATGTATGGCGGATAGTAGACATTTAAAATATACTTGTTAAATAATAGGATGAGTAAATAATGAAATCGAAAAGAGTAAACAGCATCTCCCAAAATAATTCTAGCACAGATTCCTTTTTGTGGGACATTTCACAGGAACAGTTATGAAGAAGGGTTCCCATCCTTTCTGTCCTCCCTGTCTGTTAAAGAGGGCCCTGGCTTTGCCCACTTGGCCTTTTCTCTCTCCCGGTCTCTGGGGAGCATTCTTCCTTTGCCAGTTATTGAGAGCTATCAATGCAGATTATGGACAATGGGCCCATCTTACCTTATAGATACTTATAAATGAAAGATGAAAAATATTTCACTAGACCTTTCTTAACGTAGAGTTTTTCACCAAATCCACTTCGTTTATTAGAAAAGTATTCACTAAATGTTAGCTATATTCCAGATAATATATTAACCCCCTGGGGCTAAAATGACTAATAGGACACCATATTTGACCTCTAGGGAAACAGACATATAACCAAATAGTTGGAGAATTGCAGTAAGCAGTAGGACAGACATATGACCTAGTGTTTTGGAGATTCAGAAGATGCTTTTATAGTCTAAAAAAGCAAAGAAATGCTTTCCAAAAAAAAAGTGGCCTTTGAGCTAAGTCTTAAAGAATAAGTAGAAACTTCAGATTAAAAACTAGACCATTCCAATTAGAGGGAAAGGCAGTGCAAAGGCATGGAAGTGTGAGAAGAAACTAATAACAGCTTGGATCAGTTGGAGGAAGATGGGAGAGTTCTGGGAGAGGAGATAGAGATAGTAGTCAGGGCCCAGGTCAAGGAAGGCCTATAAATCCTGCTATAGAGCTTGCTCAATGATAGATAAAGCTTTTCTTTTTTCAGAGACTCAATGGAGGAGTGAATTCCTCAAGAGAGGTTACAATGGAGCAAGAACTCTAGGACAGGCAAGAAAGTGACATTACTTGTATAAATGGCTCTTTAGCACCCACTGTCCACGCAAGGCGGGCTGCCCTATAGGCATATTCAGGCTCAAATAGTACTGCTATGTGTGGCACATCAGTCTGTTGTGTTTATTAATAGTTTATTAATGAAAGAGGCCTTGCTGGATGCTCTGTCAGTGTATCACTCCTGATCACTCTGCTCTTGTACTGTGCTGCAGCTAAAGTCACCCACCATGGTTCTAGGATTGCTCAGAGTATGAGCAGGAGAGGAAGATGTCAATGAGGCTCTGGTTGCATCCCTTCCTGTACAGCCCTTCCAGACCCCTCTGTTCTAATTATATCACCTTCTCCAAATCATGCATACCCCACATATGAAGTATCTACCATATGCCAGGCATTGAGCCAATGACTGGTCCAGTAGTAAGTCCCAATTCTCCTTGGCCATGCATCTGCCCACATACCACTTAAAATTCCTTGGAATTGCAGAACTCCATGAAGTCAGATTCCTTTCTATTTATTTGTATAAAAATCTGTCTCCTGTACCAGGTTATAAGATTCTTGAAATCACGAACCATGATTTAGACATCTCTGCATCTATTGAGTTCCTTGCGCAATGCCTGGCACATCATAGGTGTTCAACAAATGTTTGCTGAGTTTAAAATAATTGTGCAAGAATGCTCAACCAGAGGAGCCATTGATAAATTACTTCATTGCAACCCTTCAATGTTATATGTGAAGCTGCTACCTGAGCTGGACTGTGATTTCAAAATGGAGCACTGAATCCGAAGGAAATTAGGATTCCCAGACTTCCAATAGAGGGCAGTACCATTATAATATCAAGATATAATCTGATGTCTAATCACCATTCTGTGATGGTAGAAAATATGCCCCAGTCCAATAGCAGGAAAACTGCAAAGAAAGCCTTTATGGCTATAAACAATTTTTCTTTATTCCTCATCTGGGTCCCGAGGCCTGTGATTTGGCTCCAATTTTTCATTTGTGGTTGTTTCAGATAATAAAACTGTTCCTTTAAAATAATGGTGACTATATTGAATATAAAAATAAATACAAAAATATCAAAGTCCCTGAGTGGGAGCAATTATTGCAAAAAGACCAGCCAAGCTCAAAACAGCTGTTGAGGGATCCTGGCCCAAGCAAAAGGAGCCTGGCCTCCTTGGCTGATCTGGAATCACATGGGCAGGCTGACAAACCAAAATTGAGAAACTTCTAAAATATGGAAAACACACATGGCAATATTAATGGCCCTATGAAAAGTGCTCTTATTTGATTATTATTGGTCACTAACTACTTGCAGTATTGTTAAGACACTTCACAAAATGGACAGAAAATGAGCATTCAACGTGTGAGGAAAAACAAAAAAAGGATATCCAGGAATCGAACTCAGCTCTGCACAAAGTGGACCTAATAGACATCTACAGAACTCTCCACCCCAAGTCAACAGAATATATATTCTTCTCAGCATCACATTGCATTTATTCCAAAATTGACCACATAGTTGGAAGTAAAGCTCTCCTCAGCAAATGTAAAACAACAGAAATTATAACAAACTGTCTCTCAGACCACAGTGCAATCAAACTAGAACTCAGGATTAAGAAACTCACTCAAAACCGCTCAACTACATGGAAACTGAACAACCTGCTCCTGAATGACTATTGGGTACATAACGAAATGAAGGCAGAAATAAAGATGTTCTTTGAAACCAACGAGAACAAAGACACAACATACCAGAATCTCTGGGACACGTTCAAAGCAGTGTGTAGAGGGAAATTTATAGCACTAAATGCCCACAAAAGAAAGCAGGAAAGATCCAAAATTGACACCCTAACATCACAATTAAAAGAACTAGAAAAGCAAGAGCAAACACATTCAAAAGCTAGCAGAAGGCTAGAAATAACTAAAATCAGAGCAGAACTGAAGGAAATAGAGACACAAAAAACCCTTCAAAAAATGAATGAATCCAGGAGCTGGTTTTTTGAAAAGATCAACAAAATTGATAGACCGCTAGCAAGACTAATAAAGAAGAAAAGAGAGAAGAATCAAATAGATGCAATAAAAAATGAAAAAGGGGATATCACCACCAATCCCAGAGAAATACAATCTACCATCAGAGAATACTACAAACACCTCTACGCAAATAAACTAGAAAATCTAGAAGAAATGGATAAATTCCTTGACACATACACCCTCCCAAGACTAAACCAGGAAGAAGTTGAATCTCTGAATAGACCAATAACAGGTTCTGAAATTGTGGCAGTAATCAATAGCTTACCAACCAAAAAGAGTCCAGGACCAGATGGATTCACAGCTGAATTCTACCAGAGGTACAAGGAGGAACTGGTACCATTCCTTCTGAAACTATTCCAATTGATACAAAAAGAGGGAATCCTCCCTAACACATTTTATGAAGCCAGCATCGTCCTGACACCAAAGCCTGGCAGAGACATAACCAAAAAAGAGAATTTCAGACCAATATCCTTGATGAACATTGATGCAAAAATCCTCAATAAAATACTGGCAAACTGAATCCAGCAGCACATCAAAAAGCTTATACACCATGATCAAGTGGGCTTCATCCCTGGGATGCAAGGCTGGTTCAACATACGCAAATCAATAAATGTAATCCAGCACATAAACAGAACCAAAGACAAAAACCACATGATTATCTCAATAGATGCAGTAAAGGCCTTTGACAAAATTCAACAACCTTCATGCTAAAAACTCTCAATAAATTAGGTATTGATGGGACATATCTCAAAATAATAAGAGCTATCTATGACAAACCCACAGCCAATATCATACTGAATGGGCAAAAACTGGAAGCATTCCCTTTGAAAACTGGCACAAGACAGGGATGCCCTCTCTCACTCCTCCTATTCAACATAGTGCTGGAAGTTCTGGCCAGGGCAATCAGGCAGGAGAAGGAAATAAAGGGTATTCAATTAGGAAATGAGGAAGTCAAATTGTCCCTGTTTGCAGATGACATGATTGTATATCTAGAAAACCCCACTGTCTCAGCCCAAAATCTCCTTAAGCTGATTAGCAACTTCAGCAAAGTCTCAGGATACAAAATCAATGTACAAAAATCACAAGCATTCTTGTAGACCAATCACAGACAAACAGAGAGCCAAATCATGAGTGAATTCCCATTCACAATTGCTTCAAAGAGAATAAAATACCTAGAAATCCAACTTACAAGGGATGTGAAGGACCTCTTCAAGGAGAACTACAAACCACTGCTCAATGAAATCAAAGAGGATACAAACAAATGGAAGAACATTCCATGCTCATGGGTTGGAAGAATCAATATCGTGAAAATGGCCATACTGCCCAAGGTAATTTATAGATTCAATGCCATCCCCATCAAGCTACCAATGACTTTCTTCACAGAATTGGAAAAAACTACTTTAAAGTTCATATGGAACCAAAAAAGAGCCCGCATCACCAAGTCAATCCTAAGCCAAAAGAACAAAGCTGGAGGCATCACGCTACCTGACTTCAAACTATACTACAAGGCTACAGTAACCAAAACAGCATGGTACTGCTACCACAACAGAGACATAGATCAATGGAACAGAACAGAGCCCTCAGAAATGATGCCGCATATCTACAACTATCTGATCTTTGACAAACCTGACAAAAACAAGCAATGGGGAAAGGATTCCCTATTTAATAAATGGTGCTGGGAAAACTGGCTAGCCATATGTAGAAAGCTGAAACTGGATCCCTTCCTTACACCTTATACAAAAATTAATTCAAGATGGATTAAAGACTTAAATGTTAGACCTAAAACCATTAAAATCCTACAAGAAAACCTAGGCAATACCATTCAGGACATAGGTGTGGGCAAGGACTTCATGTCTAAAACACCAAAAGCAATGGCAACGAAAGCCAAAATTGACAAATGGGATCTAATTAAACTAAAGAGCTTCTGCACAGGAAAAGAAACTACCATCAGAGTGAACAGGCAACCTACAGAATGGGAGAAAATTTTTGCAACCTACTCATCTGACAAAGGGCTAATATCCAGAATCTACAATGAACTCAAACAAATTTACAAGAAAAAAACAAACAACCCCATCAAAAAGTGGGCAAAGGGTATGAACAGACACTCCTCAAAAGAAGACATTTATGCAGCCAAAAAACACATGAAAAAATGCTCATCATCACTGGCCATCAGAGAAATGCAAATTAAAACCACAGTGAGATACCATCTCACACCAGTTAGAATGGCCATCATTAAAAAATCAGGAAACAACAGGTGCTAGAGAGGATGTGGAGAAATAGGAACACTTTTACACTGTTGGTGGGACTGTAAACTAGTTCAACCATTGTGGAAGTCAGTGTGGCGATTCCTCAGGGATCTAGAACTAGAAATACCATTTGACCCAGCCATCCCATTACTGGGTATATACCCAAAGGACTATAAATCATGCTGCTATAAAGACACATGCACACATATGTTTCTTGCGGCACTATTCACAATAGCAAAGACTTGGAACCAACCCAAATGTCCAACAACGATAGACTGGATTAAGAAAATGTGGCACATATACACCATGGAATACTATGCAGTCATTAAAAATGATGAGTTCATGTCCTTTGTAGGGACATGGATGAAACTGGAAACCATCATTCTCAGTAAACTATCGCAAGGACAAAAAACCAAACACCGCATGTTCTCACTCATAGGTGGGAATTGAACAATGAGAACTCATAGACACAGGAAGGGGAACATCACACTCTGGGGACTGTTGTGGGGTTGGGGGAGGGGGGAGGGACAGCATTAGGAGATATACCTAATGCTAAATGACGAGTTAATGGGTGCAGGAAATCAACATGGCACATGGATACATATGTAACAAACCTGCACATTGTGCACATGTACCCTAAAACCTAAAGTATAATAATTTAAAAAAAATTAAATTAAACTAAAAAAATAAAATAAAATAAAAGTTGGAAAAAAAAAAAAACAGAAGGAAGAGCTCCTTGTGAATTTCCAAGAGAAATAACACTACAGTTCAGTTTTGCTGTTAGATATAATAAGTCCCAGTAAGGAAGCAAATGAGAAGCCAAGATGATGTGGCTTTATTTCAATACTCTCTTTGTTTGTTCCCTAATGCATTCAGAAAAAAAAAGTGTCAAAATCATTCAGTGAATTCCAAGTACAATACTTACCGGGAGTTGCAGCTATTTCAGAAGTGCCTTCCTCCTCAAGATCCAGGCCTGGACAATTCACAAACACAATGTTTATTTATTTTTCAAGAAGCCTTCTGTGTAAAGATAATTCTCAGGAAGCGCAGTATTGATATGCATAGATTTTCCTCTCACTGAATAGTTCAATATTTGTGTTGTTTAAGGGATACATTCCAACCAGTAATTATTTGATCAAAAAATTTTAAGTATATAATAAATTTTCCCATCATTCATTTATTCAATAAGCATTTCTTGAGCATGTACAATGTACCAGACACTCCAATAAATGATACAGAAATGTCAGTTTCTGTATTCAAAGAGCACAATCTGGTGAAAGAGTTATAGGGAAATGGACAGCTGAACAAGGGAAGTTCTGTGATGCTGTAACACAGAGGACTGGCACTGAATCCAGCCTGGTGGGGAAGGACTGGGGTCAGAAAGACTTTCTGGAGAGAATTGACAATGAGTAGTAAAGGAAGAGGCATCCCTTAGCCAGGTGGATTTGCTAGAACCTGTAGAAAAAACAAGATACCTATTGTCATCTGCTTACCAACAACAAAAATAGAAACTAATATTGGTCAAGCGCTTACTCCACGCCAGGCATTGAACTAAGTACTTTGAACATTAGATCTTGTTGAGGAGACATTGTTAATAATATGAGAACATCAGATATCAACATATGGTTGTGGTAGAAAAAATAATCCTGCTCCACCCCACCCCCAGCAAAAGATGTTCATGTTCTTATCCCCTGGAATCTGTGAATGTGTTACCTTGGCACAATATGCTTACGTGACTTTGCAGATGAAATTACACACAGTGTAATCGTGGGGCCCTTAAAGGGGTAGAGGAGACAGAAGAGTCAGCTGCAGCAGAAGAGGGAAACAGAGGAGACATTCAAAGAATGAGAAGGACAAAACCCACCATTGCTGGCTTTGAAGAAGGGGGAAGAGACCACGAGCCAAGCAGTGTGGGTGGTCTCTATGAACAGAAAACAATCCCCAGCCACCAGCTGGGAGACCTCAATTCTGCAATCACATGGAACTCAACTCTAACAATGCCTTGAATAAGTCTGAAAGTAGATAATCCCCTGGGCCTGCCAGCACCTTGGTTTCAACTTTGTGAGACCTGGCCAGAGAAATCAGCCAAGCCCACTGGACTTCTGACCTATAAATACATGATGATAAATTTGTATTGTTTTAAGTGGCTAAGTGTGTGATAGTTTATGGCAATAACAGAAAACTAATACAATGGCACTCTCTGATTAAGTGACAAACTAAAATGAGCAGCAAAAAAGTTACCACTGCACCTACTATGTGCCAAGAACTTTCCAAATATTATTCCCTTTGACTCTCATAATCATGCAAGGCTGGTATTGTTCTCCCCATTTTACAGATGATAAAACAAATGACAAAAAATCAAAGAGATTTATAGATAACTAAAGTCACAGCAAGGTGAGTAGAATTGGGATTTAAGCCCAGGTCTATCAGATGCCACCACTCCTGTTCTTGCCACGTTGCTCCCAGGTAATTATTCTTTACATATGTAAATTCTGAGTCCGAAGTGCTTTTCTGTGCATTAACTTAATTGAACCCTGCAATAGTATGTGAGGCAAACAGGGCAGAAATTATTTACTCCTTCTTAAAAATGGCATACCCAATCTCAACGTAAATGATGAGCTGCCTGTGGGCCAGGGTGAGCACACAGGCCTTCCAACTCCCAACTCTACCTGCTTTGCTCTACCACCTTAGCAGTTCAGAGAGTGTCCGTGAAGTACCCACCCCACTGTGAGCTCTGTACAGTCAAGTTTGCCTTGAACGTGTGGCCTGTTTCCACAAAGCAATGGGAGTGGGCCACTGTTACAAAAAAAAAAAAAAAAAAAAAAGGATGATGGATCCCTGGATGGGAAGTCAATACTTTAGATGAAAATAAAACTTATAGCTATGCTCAAGAGCTGTATGAGGGCTATTTGCTCCACTTAGGATAATTATCAATGAATTCAGTAATATGACTTTGGTGCAGAGAGCCGCCACATCTTCAGTGGCCTCCATGCCTGTGCTAGAGACCAGCTGTGATGCTTTAAGTGCCTCATTTTTACTCAGTTATTTAATGTACAAGTTTCTAGAGGCATTGTTCACCTAGGGCTTATTTTTTTTAATGAAATCTAATTTCTGAGAAGACCCCGAAGAAATCTGCTTTATATATAGCACAATCCATTTACCAGAAGTCTTTCTGGAATACCTCTCTGGGCCATTGCTAGGCACTGGCAATGCAGCACTAAAGAAGACAACACAGGTCCCTGCCTTCATGGGGCTTACACTCTAGAGATAAGCAAATGAATATGATAATCGTATTTGAAAGATACCAAGAAGACAATAAACAGCACCTGAAATAGACTGGAAAGTGCCTATTCTAAGGGTGCATGGGGATAGAGGTTCTGACCAAGGGGATTAGAAGTTTGGCACAATGAGGCTTCTGCTTTGCCTGACTCAGACAGCTTCCACACCTAATCATCCATGTAAGCTAGTCCCTGTCAGGGCCAGGGTCTTAAACTACGGACACATCCTCAACGGGCAGAGCCTGGTATTTCAGGGAGGTAGGGGAAGACAGTGTAAGTAATTCAGTTCCTACAAAATACACCCGATCTGCCCCTCTGCCCCTTCCTATGTGCATTGGGACTGTCTACTTAACCTCTCTGTGGCTCAGCTTCTTCATAGGATTGTGTTGATACATGTAAATTACTAAACGGTGTTTAGCACATAATAAGTGATCAATAAACAAAAATAGTTCCTGAAACATAGTTATGGCTTCATATTAGCTTTCTTGAGGATGTGTCTGCCCTGAAAAAAAAAAAAGTGTCTACTGCCTTTACTAGGTCTGCACTGTACATATACATCTCTATCATTACTGCCCCATAAAATGATGCATACTGTTATGGGTTGAACAATGTGTGTCCCCCAAAAATGATATAACCCCCAGTACCTCAGAATGTGGCCTTATTTGGAAATAAGATCAGTATAGTTGTAATTCACTAAGTTAAGGTCATAAGTAGAGTGGGCTCCTAATCCAGTATGACTGGTGTCCTTATAAAAAAGTGGGAATTTGGACACAGGCAAGGAAATGCATAGAGGGGAGATGATGTGAAGCGACACAGGGAGAAGATGGTCATCAGCAAGCCTAGGAGAGGAACCTGAACTAGATTTTTTCTTTTTTTTTTAATGCAGTGGATTATATTATTAATTTATTCTATACTTTCATTTTATATATATAATTTCAACTCTTTAGATTCAGGGAGTACATGTTACAGGTTTGTTACATGCATATATTGTGTGACACTGCAGGTACCCAATAGGTAGTTTTTCAACCCTTGTCCTTGTCCCGCTCCTCTCTCCTCCCTCTAGTAGTCCCCAGTGTCTGTTGTTGCCATATTTATGTCCATATGCACCCATTGTTTAGCTCCCACTTACAAATAAGAGCGTGCCGTACTTGGTTTTCTGTTCCTGCATTAATTTGCTTAGGATAATGGCCTCCAGCTGCCTCCCTGTTGCTGCAAAGGACAGGATTTCACTTTTTTATGGCTGCATAGTATTCTATGGGGTATATGTACCACATTTTCTTTATCCAATCCCCCACTGATAGGCACCTAGGTTGATTCCATGTCTTTGCTTTGTTTTGTAGCAAAGCAACCAAAAACATGTTGTTTTTGGTAGAACATAGGTGCATCATATGTTCTATATGATATGTGCATGTGTCTTTTTGGTAGAACAACTTATTTTCTTTGGGATATATATACCCAGCAATGGGATTTCCGGGTTGAATAGTAATTCTGTTCTAAGTCCTTTGAGTAATCTCCAAACTGATTTCCAGGGTGGAAATCTAATTTATATTCCCACTAACAGTGTATAAACGTTCCCTTTTCTCCAGAGCTTTGTCAGCATCTGTTTCTTTTGTTTTGTTTTTACTTTTTAATACTAGCCATCTGACTGGTATGAGATGGTATCTCATTGTGGTTTTGATTTGCATTTTCTCTGATGATTAGTGATGCTGAGCATTTTTTTACGTTTGCTGGCTGCTTGTATGTCTTCTTTTAAGAAGTGTCTGTTCATGTCTTTTGCCCACTTTTTAATGGGGTTGTTTTTTGCTTGTTGCATTAAGTTCCTTATAGATTCTGGATATTAGACCTTTGTCAGATGCATAGTTTGCAAGTATTTTCTCCCATTCCATAGGTTGTCTGTTTACTCTGTTGATAATTTATTTTGCTATGCAGCTCTTTAATTAGGTCTGCATTTGTCAATTTTTGTTTTTGTTGCAATCACTGTTGAAGACTTAGTCACAAATTCTTTCCTAAGACTAATGTCTAGAATAGTATTTCCTAGGTTTTCTTCTAGAATTTTTATAGTTTGAGGTCTTACATTTAAATCTTTAATCCATCTTGAGTGAATTTTTGTTTAATGGTGAAAGGTAGTGTTCCAGTCCGAAACAGATTCTTCCTCACAGACCTCAGAAGGAAGCAACCCTGCGAATACCTTGATTTTGGACTTCTAACTTTCAGAACTGTGAGGAAATAAATTTTTTGTTGCTTAAGCCAAGTTTAAACATGCTTTGTGGTACTTTGTTAGGGCATTGCCGGCAAATTAATACTCATTCCTTAAAGGTGCATATGAATATGTATGTAAGAGAAAATAAGGGTTTGTAAGTTGTTTTCCCCAGCATCTAGCAGAAAGCTTGGCACATAGTAAGTGCTTAATAAACATGTGTTAAGTGGCTGAATAGATGAATACATATCTGGTATGGTGGATCATATTCCCAGCAAGACATGCCAGAGGAGAGGTGCTTGAGACCTCTGCTAAGGAGAAAGACGTGGCTGACAGTGAGAATCATCCAAATATGGGACTGGCTATCTATCTGTAATCAATATCCAGACAGGTGTTTGCCACTGTGGTGAAGAGGAAGTCCTTGGAGCCCCAGTTGGCAGGAGGTACAGCCATACTCAGAAGGCCTACTGGCACCCATATCTGTAACTTCTCTGTCTGGGGGCAGGCACTCTCATCATACTGGACTAGGGTCAGACTGACTCCCTGGTGAAGGTAGCTAGCAAGAATAAGTAGCGTCCCCATAGGTGAATGGATGTGGGTAGCCAGTGGGGTGTGCAAAGAGAATCTCAGAATAGCAACATGGAAGGCCAAGGGGATGTGGCTCAGGACTTCAGGCACAGGATTTCTGAAGGTACACTGACACCTGGGAAATGATGTGAGGGTTCAGGGGTCAGCATAACACAAGGTTCCCCATCTTAAGCCCATCCAATTGGGAGAGGAGGAATTCGAGTTCTCTCCCCAAAAAGGAATGGAGATGAGGGCTAGGCTGGCAGAGGAGCCAGGGCCATCCAGTAGAGAGGGGTCTGGGGCCAACAGAAGCAGAAGGATGAGAAAGGAGGCCTCAACACAGGGTGGGTGGAGGAGGAAGAGTTAAAGTGATAATTCTATAGTGGAAAAGAAGAAGGGAGAAAAAAGGATTTTCGTAATTGAACTATTCTAATTGACTGCTGACTCTGCACTGTTCAGATCCACCAGGTAATTGCTGAAGTCTCCATTTCATTTCATCTGTGTAGCTGTAGCTATAGCAGTTAGTTGGGGTTGGGGAGGGAGGGTTTAAGAAGTGATTAGGGGAAATCACTCCTTGCAGGCCTTAGGTTATTCTTGTTAAAAATGATGCCAGGAAAATCATAATTAAAATGGGAACATGGTTAATAACAAGAGCCCCTTTCCTTGAATGTGAAATAAATTTTAACAGCTACCTCAGCTAAAGAACCCAACACATTCGACCTTCCAATAAGGGTTAGCAGAGTTTTCTATCAGAGAGAAATAGAAACTATAAATCAAATGTTTCATACCTAAAGTCCAAGCCAGCTCCCGTGAGTAAACTTCCACTCTCCAACAGTCTTGTATTTTTTCACTGGCTATTAGACTTCCTTGACTCTGGAACTATATGGATACTGTTTCTTCACCTTAAATCTGTGAAACTACCTTCAAGAGCTATAGTCTTGACTACTCATGACATACTATCCGAGATAAAGAAGCTGGTCAATAATAAATGTGCCTGTGTGTGAGATTCTATCAAGTGCATGTGGTTGAAATGGAGTTGTTGGAAGGAAAGAGAGTCGGGGGGCGGTGGGTGGAGAGTTGAGGAAAAATTCTATAGAGTGGGGGCAGGTGGCAGGAAGCATGTTTAAATGTTGGTTTAAATTCATTTTAGAGAAGGGTTGATGTTGATAATCAGATTCTCCTGATTCAAGCACAGTGCAAATTTGCCTCTCCTGAGCCTGGATTTTCCCTGATCTCCCCCAATTTATTATGGGGCCCAACAACATCCCTCACTGAGAGAGAGCTTTGGTCTCGAAGGAGACAGGCTGCTTATAGAAACTTCAGGTCTATTTTTCTAGGATGCTGTTAGCTAACTAGAAGTGTGCTCAGAGCTATTTGGCTGACTGATACCCTTTTCCTGTTGAAAATGTAAGAGAATTCTTCCTCAGCAGTTTGGCTCAAGGCAAAATAAAATATGCTCCCGTGGTCACCGTCACACTCCACAAACTCCCCAGAGACTCTTTGATTATCTTAATGGTCCTGCTGTAGACCGGCAGTGAGATCTCAGGGTGCGGTGCAGTCAGTGCCTCTGTGGGGAGCCAGATCTCTGGAGAGCACTGAGGCCTTTGCAGCAGGCAGTTGAGTCCTGCTGACCCAGCCTAGCACCTTCCATGGAGATAAGGCCTAGGGGCCCCAGGATCCCTCAGTGCCCTCCCCTTCTCTCACACCCTCCCCTGGGTACCTAGTTTCAGGCTATGGGAAACTTCAAAATCATAGCAATTAAGTAGATGAAAGTGCAGCGTCTATTTCAGTTATTAAAGCTTACCGCCTTCCTAGGCAGCCACCCTTCCAGCTTCCATCACTGGCCCTGTGCTGGGCTATCCAGTCCAAGCTCACAGAGGTCTCTTGGAAAATGACCTTGGAAATCTGAAAACATGACTGGCGCATTTCCACACTCATTCAGGCCAGACCTGTGGTTTATCTCTGGCCAAGTACACATCAAGTCTTCTAGCAGATGCCACCAGCCTCCCCATCTACAAATGCCTTACCCCAGTGATTCTCGCTCCTAGATTCCATTAGAATCACCTGGGGAGTGTTTCAAAGGCAAATTACCAACACCCAGGCCCCACCTCAGAGATTCTGGTTCAATTGGTCTGGAATGAGGTCCAGCCTGGCAGCCTCATGTTTCAAAAGCTCCCCAGGTGATTCTCACCTGCCGCCAAGATAGACTATTGGGTCCTAATCCAAGTCCTCCAGGTTGTTCTCCACAAGGATAGATGACGGCTCCGAGTTAATATCTCACAACGTCGGTCTCACTTATTACTTGTTTTTCTGCTAAATTGTCAGAGGGGATACCTAAGTTCAGAATGTGAAGGTCATTAGAGGTTATCCTCAATGTACCAACTAGAATAAACACCGTCTATTTATTCAGATTGAGCAAATATTTGCCGAATGCCTATTATGGACCAGACGCTGTGCTGGGAACTAAGACATGAGCATGTACATCAAACAGTTCCTCTACGTATTTTGTGCTCCCTTCTGCCCCTTCAGATTTGGAAACTTGGTTTTCTGTTTCAGATTCAATCTCTCTCTCTCCCTCTTTTTTTCCCTCTCTCTGCTCCCATCTCAACTTTTATATATGATGCATGTACCCAAATACATATGCTTATAAATCTTACAGCTCTTGTGCAGCAGTAGCTAATCTCCTACACATTCCTAAGGCTCAGTGTAATTAGAATATGAGAAAGCACCCATCCTGGGTATGAACACACCTCATGCTCTCTTCTTTCATGACTTTTTATCTCCTAATCAAGTTTCTATTATATTTGCCTCAGGACTTTACCGTTAAATATTCAAGAAACCCAAATAAAAGACTTTTTCTACTCTCTCTGCTCTGTGCTTTCAAGTGTTTAATTTCCTGACCCAACTGTCAGGAAAAATACAATCCTGAAACTCCACAACGAGATTTCATAATTCTTGTGTACGCCTGAACCCTTGAGGGAAAGGGAAGAAAATCCTGCCACGGCAAACCAGAGCCTGAAAGACCAAAGATCTGGGACCACAGGAGTGGCCCTAATTCATCATTAGTCACCCCGCCTCTGTGCTACTCTGCCTCCCGCCTGCCTTCCCCGTGGCTCCCTATTTCAATGACGTCTCCATCTGTCTTCCTGTTTGGCTGCAGCTGATTACAGTCTGTGACTCATTCATTCCTGTGCTCCTATCCTCCAACAGAGATGGTATATAACAGTTCACAGCTGTTGAGCACTTACTGTATATGCCAGGCACTGTTCTAGATGCTTTCCACAAGTTATCTCTGAATTTCACTCAACTCTGTGAGTTTAATGCCTTTATTATCCCATTATACAGATGACAAAACTGGAGTACAGAGTTTGAGCAACTTGCTCACATTTACACAAGGCTGATGAAGCAGAATCCTGATTCAAAGCCAGGCCATCTAGCCATAGATCTTACTCTCTTAGCCACTACTATATGATGCTGAGACTTAGACAAATAAACACACCTGTCTCCAACGTTTCTATTCGATAGAAGACAGCTTAGCACTTACTAGCTATGTGACCTTAAAAAAACTGTCAAACTGCTCTAAACCTCTTGTAGATCTAAAACTCTTCTAGAAAATAAGGGTAAGAACAATGATGATTACATTAGATGATGTCTGTAAAGCGCATGGCACAGTGCCGGGCATTTACTAAATGCTTTACAAAAGTTAGATGCTGCTGCTGCTGCTGCTATTTGGTACGTGGTACATTAGGAGCATCTCAAGTTACTCCCCAATCTAAGTGGCTCCTGCCTCCCTGTATAAGAGCAGTGGGTAGCAGCCATTACATTTTTTTATAATTTTCTTTAGATATAATTCACATACCATAGCATTCACCCATTACAAATGTACAATGAATGTTTTTTAGTATATTCAGAGCTGTACAATCAGTTTTAGAACCAATTTAGTATTTAGAAACCAGTTTAGAACCAAACTTAGAATCAATTGTGGGAGATGTTTTTATCACCCAAAAAAGAAACCCCATAGCCATTACTCCCCATTTGCCCCAAGCTCTCCTCCCATCCACGCCCCTGGCAATCACTAATCTATTTTCTGTGTGTCCTGAACATTTCATATAAGTGGAACCATATGATATGTGGTCTTTGTGAGTGACTTGTTTTACTTAGCATGATGGTTTCAAAGTTCATCCAAGCTTAGCATCTGCCAATACTTCATTTCTCATTATTGCTGAATAATATTCCATGGTATGGATAGCCTTATTTTATTTGGCCTTTTATTAGTTGGTGGATATTTGAGTCGTTTCTCCTTTTTGGCTATTATTAATAATTCTGCATGCCTATAATCCCAGTGCCTTGGGAGGCCAAGGCAGGAGGATCACATGAGGCCAAGAGTTAGAGACCAGCCTGGGCAACATAGCAATACCCCATCTCCACAAAGAAAATACAAAAATCAGCTGAGGATGGTGGCAGATGTCTGTAGTCCTAGCTACTCACAAGGCTGAGGTGGGAGGATCCTGTGAGCCCAACAGTTTGAGGCTACAGTGAGCTATGATTGCATCACTGCACTCCAGCCTGGGCAACAGAGCAAGACCTTGTCTTAAATTAAATAATGCTGCTATGAACATCTGTGTACAAACCTTTGTGTGGACCTATGTTTTTAATTATCTTAGATATATATATATGTATATATATACACACATATGTGTATATACATATATATGTGTATATATATACATATGTGTATATATGTATACACATATATATATAGGAGTAGAATTGCTAGGTCATCTTGTAACTCTATGTTTCACCTTCTGAGGAGTTTTCAAATGGTTTTCCAAAGCTAGTAGCTACTAATCTTGCACTTTCTTCTAGGTGACCTGGAACAAAAGTCACTTAACCTCACTGAGCCTCAGTTTCCTCATCTGCAAAATGACGATATTATGTACCAAAGAAGATACTTTCAGTACAGTGCCATCAACTGCCTGACACCAGCGGGTGCTTAAGCAAGTAGTAGGTACTCTGTTGCCCCTGGCAGATGGTGTGCTGCCCTTTCCTTCCTGTCCAGTTAGGATCCAAATTGAAAGGACAGTACCACGGAAGGCTTGAGCACAGCCTAATGCAGATGTTAGAGTGCATCACAGTGCAAAATCACACTACCTTTCTGGGTCATGGCACCAGTCTCTAAAATCAAGAAAAAATAAAATAAACTACTCTCAACCCAAGTTTGTGTATATTCTCTTTCCTTCTATAAACTGGACTTTTGCCCAGAAATCACAACAAGTAAAGAAAGAATCAATAATCCAAGTTTTATATGCTAATGTAATTTGGTAGAAAATGTACTACATCTATCAGAACTCCATTCTCTCAATTGCCAAAGTTTCTTACAGGCCACATCTCCAGAAGGCCTTGCAAAAACAAGAGTCAGCAAAACCATCATCCCCATGAGCCTAAACACAGTGTAGACGTGTGAACCCCCAGTGCCACCCTGCTGAAGGCCCTGATTAGCATTTCTGTTTCTGGCAGAAACCACTGACAGTCCATCAGTCCCAAATAAAAATAATAAAGCTCTGCAAATGGAAAGTGTTCCATTCTTAGGGGAGTTATTTTTATTCAGGGTAAAAAATATTCCTTGGGCAGATTCATTTCACTGCGAAAGTTGGTTTCAGAGTTACTTTGTTAAACCTTGAGGGGGTGGGGGGAGACAAAGAGAACCAGAAAAAGTTGTGCATGCCATATTTCATATTGTAAGGAATATTTTTGCTTTAGGGACAATAGGTAGGACACTTGGAGAGACCTGTCCTAGCATATAGGAAAAGATAAGAATTTCTATCTTTAGTGCAAAGATAGTAATATGACAGACTTGAAGACTCAAGCCAAGCAAGGCTGCCCCACCGCCTTGGTTCAGTGTGGGTGTGCAGGTCATGCGTGAGAATGAAGCCATTGTCCCAGGCCTTCTTCCATAGGCTCCAGCTTCTGCCTCCCTCTGCAGTAATGCTAATTATGGGATACAAAAACCTAATCTTTTCCTTTTCTAAAGAATTAATCCAATCTGTCAAAGAAGCACAAAAAAAAGGAAGGAAAAACTTTCAACTTGGGATTGCAGTGAAAGATTCTGGAGAAAAAAATTTACACAGAATTTGCTTACTATTAGCCATGGGAAACTTAAGAAAAAACATGATAATTAAGTGACTAAAAGCCACTTCGGGTGTTCTTTATTTAAAAAAAAGTCATATAAACTGAGACTCACAGCCTACCCCATTGTCTAAGTATCTCCTCATCACTGAGTAAAGATAAATGCCAGATAAAGACACTGGCAGTTCCCAGATGTAATAGTACTTGTTTTGAGCTGAATTCTAGATGAAGCAAATGTGGCACAGAGCTCTTCAGTTACTAAAGTACTAAAATGGCCTCTTTGTAGGAATCAGCACCTGGGTAGTGGGGAGGAGGCTGGATGCCAGCAAACACTACCAGCAGGGGCAGGAGAGGAGATCTAATCTTAGAACCAGAGAATATGTGCAGTGGCATATGTGCAGTGATATGGTTTGGCTGTGTCCCCACCCAAATCTCATCTTGGATTATAGCTCCCATAATTCCCTCATGTTGTGGGAGGGACCCAGTGGGAGATAATTGGATCATGGGAGCAGTTCCCCCATACTGTTCTCGTGGTAGTAGTGAATAAGGCTCATGAGATCTGATGGTTTTATAAGCGGAAACCCCTTTTGCTTGGCTCTGATTCTCTTCTCTTGTTTGCCGCCAAGTGAGATGTGCCTTTCGCCTCCTGCCATGATTGTGAGGCCTCCCCAGCCACGTGGAACTGTGAATCCATTAAACCTCTTTCTTTTGTAAATTGCCCAGTATCGGGTATGTCTTTATCAGCAGTGTGAAAACGGACCAATACATCAGGGTATGGGGAGGGATGAATTTTTTTCTGGAATATTCCAGCTCTAAATCAGAAGAAAAAACACTAAAGTCATTCTCTACATCTAAAATGCTTTCTATAGCCTCTGAGGCTTTGTAGCCTCTGCCCTATCCTGGCTTTCTCCAGGCTAGCCTACTCCTCCTTTAGCCTCTGCACAGGCCACTTCCTTAGCCTGTATTCCCCAGCTCCCAAGGCTGTGTTATATGACCTGTGTGCTTGTGCTGCTCCCCGTGATCACCACTTAATGGAAATTGTCTGTTTACTCCTTCATCTCTGCTGCTAGACCATAAGTTCCTGGAAGGAAAGAGAAAGGATTTTCCTGTTCAAGGATATCCTCAGCGCCAGCACAATGTGGGAACCCAGTAACTGTGCTGACTTGGTTTAAGTCTCTAGCTGAATAGGGGAAAATATGGAGCGTCTGAAACCAGGAGCATAAACCCTGACAAGCACACCAGTCAAGGTAAACCAGGTCAAGTACTGGGGGACGAAGGGGGCCTAGAAGGACAGTCCTGGAGAAAAACATCTCAAGGACAGCATTTTACCCCTCACCAATCAATGACCATTGGCACTTTCTTTTCAGAATCTGTGACTTCTTCTTACTCTATCTTAGAGCAAAGAAGTCCTTTCTCTGCTATACTTTAAAAGTCAAAAGCCTCTTATAATGATAAAGTATTACATGAGAAGCATAGATCCTGAATACAGATAAACAGAAAAACAGAAGCAGACAGACCTCAGTTCAAATCCTGACTTCGCTACCAACTAGACAAGAGGTCAGTCACTTAATCTCTTCTGCACCTCAGTTTTCTTATCTGCAAAATAGTGATAATAATAGCTGCCATTTTCAGAGTTCTTATGTGATTAGATAGCAATGTAAGTCATATATTTTTGCACTCTGTGCAATGATATTTCTTAGTGATAGATGCCTGTGCGACAATGTGTTTCAGCAACATTTAGAGTTATGATTCTCAAATATTTACTAAATTTATTCCTATTGTGAGGAGAGGGGAAATATCAGCTTTTTTTTTTTTCTCTTGAGACGGAGTCTCTCTCTGTTGCCCAGGCTGGAGTGCAGTGGCACTATCTCAGCTCAATGCAAACTCCGCCTCCCGGGTTCAAGCAATTCTCCTGCCTCAGCCTCCCGAGTAGCTGGGATTACAGGTGCACACAACCATGCCTGGCTAATTTTTATATTTTTAGTAGAGACGGGGTTTCACCATGTTGGCCAGGCTGGTCTTGAACTCCTGACCTCAAGTGTTCCTCCCGCCTCGGCCTCCCAAAGTGCTGGGATTACAGGCATGAGCCACCACATGCAACCAAAATAGGTATTTCTTTAGCTGCTATGCTCCTTCTGTAGAAAGTAAATAAACTAAAATAATAATAATAATAATGATACAGTCATCAGATGGTAAATAAGGTATTTCCTACTAAGACTGCATCTAAGGTTATTACAAAAATAAAAAAGAGACAATAGTAAGTTCAAGAGTTTTATTTAACAGTGTTGTCCCAGAAGTCACCCAGAGCAGAAAACTTGGACAGACCAACGAGCTATTTTTTAGCAGGAAAAAGAAATGAAGGTGGGCTTCCATTTCTTTCCTATGCTTCAGTGACTCCCCTTTCCAGAGCTGCCTGTTGCAAAATTCTTTTACTCTCTGACAGGGAAAAAAAATGTGTGAAAGGAACAAAATCATTTATTAACAATCCACCTCCAACTTCAAACTGCCAGCCACTCAAAAGACTAGATCCTGACAACTGGAGGGTCCCCTGTTTAATGGGTAAAGTGAGGTGTTTAGATATGGGTTTGGGGGCAATACATCGCTCTGCATAAGAAAGGAAAAACTATGGAGAGGTGCCTTAAGAAAAGATCTCAGCCTAAATTTCTCTTAATAAATACATATTGAGCATCTACTCCATGTTAGCCATTGACTAGATGGGATTTACATATGTTCCTTCAATGTAAGTCACAAACTAGACATGATGGCTGGTTTTTGTTTTTTAAATGAGGAAGCAGCCTTGGGAAGTGAAATGATTTCCTGAAGGTGAAACGATCATCCGTAGAGCCAATAGTGGAAATTTGTTTATATGAAGTTTATGCTTTACAGGGTGACAAAGTTTATACACAAGAGCTGAGCAGAAACAGGAAAAGAAATCAATTTGTTTTGAGGAAGAATGGGGAGGGAATGGGAGAAGGTCGTGGAGTATTCCTGAGAGGGCAAGGCCTTAGAGTTAGGAATGCCGGGCGTTTGGGAACTGTGTAAGGGCCCAGCCAAGAGAGAGGAGAGACTTCTGGGGAGAAAGAGGGGCAGGAAGGACCTCTGGGCCTACAACAGAATTTTACCAAAGTGTAATTTGAGTGAGATAGAAGTAACTGGAATCAGAGGACCTGTGCTTTAATCCCAACTCTGGTACTTGCTGGCTTTAGGCTTCATTGGAGCAGTCTCCAAATCTCCCTGAGTTTTGCCATTTTCTCACTGCAAAATGGGCAACATGTGCTTCACAGCAAGAATGAATCAATATCCTTGAAAGTGGCTGGAAAACTTCACAGGGACCTCAGGAGCTCGGCCTGTGGCAAAACTTCCCAATTGTTTCTCAACCCCCATCTCCACTTTGTCTGAAGCCCCACCCTCTTTAGAAGACATGATTGATATGGGGTTTGGTGGCCAGGGTCTGATTATTGCATCTCCGTATTTAGGATCCTTTCAAAACTAGACTTGACCGTATCTATTTCCTTTCCTAGATAATAGAGACACCAGGTAAAGAGGAGACCAAGCACTCACACTGCAGAACTAATTGTCAAGTAACCTTTTTTCTAGCCCTGCATTTGTGAAGTCATTGTCTCCTTTTGATTGAGCTTCTTTACTCTTAACTGAGAGGGTTGGAACTGATGATCTCTACAGTCTCTTAGAAGACCCCTCCTGAGGCTGTCCCAACAGCCCATTGTTCCAGTACTTTCTATTGCCCAATTAGCAGCATTTATCCAACTTTTTTTTTTTATCAGGTATGCGCTTCTATTCCAGGCATTCTGAGCCAATTCTGCAAATCAAACTTCTTGGAAGACTCAAATGTTTTAACAATCTTCAAACATATGAGATCAAGCATACCATTTTCCTTTATCTACCAACTTTGTACTTTTACTGCAAAAAAGAAAGAGGTACTGAGTCCATCTGGCATGATTTGCTTTGAATAAAAGCCCATCTGCTTATTATTTCTAATTTCATTGTCCTCTAGAATGTTTACAGAGCTTCTTTCAATATTTATTGTGCTGTGTTTCTAATTACTGATCCAGACCATCCACACAGACTCAGGGGGGCACTGGGCTAGGATGTAGGTGTCTTTCTCTTTTTCATCTCCACAATTCTTTACCCTGGAGGCACAATGTGGCCCTCGGCCGTCATTACAGAGCCCTGGTGTGATGCTGCAGAGGCAGATTCTGACAATCAACCTCTTTATCGTGAGTCTCCCTGGGGACTTGCAAAGCTTCCTCTGATGAATTTTTGCCTACCTCGACACCATTATTGTCATAGGAAGGATGGAAATAATTACCTGATTTATTATCTTGAGGCTAGCGTCATCCTGGGGCCCTGTGATCACTGGGAACAGAAGGCTCATCTCTGTCTTCGGGAGTCCTGAAGAGATGGGTAAAAGATTCACATTTCCTACATGATGGTATCTCTGAAAGGCAAGTGATGGGATGGTCTCTGCAGCAAAAACAATTCCTATTTAGTCCTTTTCAAAATATGCCCCCAAAATCCAAGATGCTAAAACTGTTTAAAAAATTAAACCCTTTTTCTCCCCAAGTAAGTTCTCATCTCTGATTCCCCCAGTTCTGCTAGGATGCTTTATTTTCCTCCTCTTATGGCACTTTTTGTCATTCTTCACAATCAAGTAAGTCTCGTTACTCCCTTTGTAGCATCTTAATGCCTTTCCCATCTGTCCCTGGCTTCCATTCTCACTCTATTGTCTAATTTCAGCCCCATATCACATTGTCTCTATTCCTGCAATACCTCCTATCCTTCAGTCTCTCCCCCACCCCACCCACCATGCACATGCCTGCAGAATAATCCACCTAAACCATCTTGATTTCATCACGTCCCTCCTCAACAATGCTCCATGAGTGCCCTTTGCCTACAGGATTAGCCTGCAAACCCTCACTGATGGGAAGGGTCTCCAGGGCCCCGCCTCGCAGCCCCACAGCTGGCTGTGCATCCCACCGCTGTCCTGAATCCTCCTTCCGGCCCTGCAGGGGGCACTCTGGGCCTTGGACTCTGTTTTTGCTCACAATGACTTCCTAAGCATGTGAAAAAATTGAAAAAGGAAGAAAGAATCTGAGATGAATTCTTAGTGCAGACACCAAGGGGTTAAAAGTTCATTCTACACTGCTTTTTTATGGGGAATGTCACAATCCATCTGATTCTCACACCCTCCTCAGATCCTGGAAAAGTACGTCCACTGTGTAATCCATAAGTCAGGCCCCAGCTTTCCCTGAGATATTCGGAAGGAAGTTCTATTCAAAAACATAAAATAAAACAGAAAAGCAACAAACATTATATAGGAGGGGCAAAGGGTATAGGTTAAAAAGATAGGCTTTGGAGTAAGTAGACTGAATTCCAGAGACTTACTAATGCTGTAACTTGGGCATGCTACTTAGCCTTTCTGATACTGCTTTCTTATCAGTAAAATAGGGCAAATATCCACCTTGCAGGGTTGATCTAAGAATTATAGTCGATATATGTAGAGTTCCAGCACAGACCCTGGCACTTAGCATCTCGGTCTGGCTGTATTACTCCACTACCACCTCCAGCCCCAGTAGGTTCCATTCCACTCCAAGGGTTCTCACAGGGTTGGTCCACTCTCTGCTGACTAGCAGGGTCACTCTACCAGCCTTCTGCAGTACTGTTCCGACTTCTAACCTGGGCTAGACAGTGCAATGGGAGCCTGCTGTCTGGCCAGAGATTACAGTGATTACAGCTCTTCCTCCAAGGATCACAGGTCTGCAGGTGTTCCCCATGGCTGCCCCAGTATCCAGAGACCTCCAGGTGTGGGGCTTCACTTCTCCTCAAAGAGTTACACCTCCTTACCATTCCTAGTGACCAGGTACCGTCTTAAGTTCTCAGAGAGCGAGCAGCACTGACTCAGGACCATGACAGTATATGAGAGGCAGGAAAGAATGCTGGTTATGGCAGGTTAACCTTAACCTGGGCTCTTGAGTCAGACTGCCTGGAATTGTTCCTCCCTTTGCCATTTCTTAGCTGGGTGATCTTGTGCACACTGCTTACCTTCTCTGTGCCTTGGTTTCCTCATCTATAATATGAAGACAATAATAGTACCTGCCTCATGGGGTTTTTGCAAAGATCAAATGAGTTAATGCACACAAAGCACTTAGAATACTGCTTGGCACATAGTAGCTTCTCAATAAGTGTTTGCTGTCATAATTAATGAATCAAGTCCTCAATTGTTTAGGTCCAAGGCACATTACAATCAGAATGATTGATTGAGACAGCTGTTTGCCCAGGGACTGTTTCAACACCCTGCTTGTTGTCACCACCACTGTGTGCACATGTACACACACACACACACACACACACACACACCCCCCTCAGCAGTACCTCACGTCAAGAGAAGAATCATTTCCAGGAGGCTTCAATAGCACCAATGCTCACCACCTCTTAATGAAGCAAAGTCCTCAGCAGTATCCTAGACATGCTTTCCTCAGGGAATTGCCTTCAATTCTCTCTACTGAGCAGGGGGGAGATCAGAGGGGCAGTGGAATCTTTGGTCTACTCCTTTGTTGAGAGACCATTAAAAATGTGTCTTTTGGTCTAAAATGTCTGAAATGTCCATGTTAACACAAAGCACCAGATATTTCTCAACCTTACGGCCTCTCTCATTAAGTTTACAAGTTATAATACAACCTTTCGGGAAACATTTATTGAGCATCAATTTTATGTCAGGCACTGTTCTGGGGGCTGCAGATGTAAGGATGAATCAGAGACAGTCTTTGGCTTCCAGGTCACAGTCAAGAGGGATAAACAGGCAGCTGGACACATCACTTCAATGCAGTGTGATGATGCTAAGTCAGAAATGCACAAGGAGCTTGTAGAGAACAGAGAAGGGGCATCCAACCCAGATGGGTAGATGAGGAAAGGCTTCCAGGAAGAGGTAACCTCAGAGATAGGTCTTAAAGGATGGGTAGTCATTCACAAAGGAATAGCATTGAAAAGCATACAGGCATGAAAAAATATAACGCGATTTTGGAACGATGGTCATTAGGTAGCACTAGAGGGAACGGAGTAAGGAGGAGGGATGCGAATGAGAATGGAAAAATAAGCAGGTACCAGACCTTGAAAGGACTTCATGCTTCACCAAGTCTTTTATAGCTTACCATGGGATGAAAGGAGAAACAATGAAGTGTTCTAAGCAAGGAAGTAACATGGTAAATTTTGTATTTGAGTAGAAGAGGGTTTTCTGGTAGAGGGGAGGAGGGTCCAGAAGCAGGGATCATTTGGTGATAAACCTGGATTTGTAACAATCCAAGTGAGAGATGGTAGGAACCTAAACTAAGATTTAACTAAGAACCTAAACTAAGTAGGATTAAAAGAAATGAAGACATTTCAGAACTATTTACGAGGTTAGATCATCAGGATGTGGAAACTGGTTAGGGAAAGGAGACAGAGATGGCTGAGTCCCAGATTTCCACCACGAATAGAAAGTCAAGCTTCAATTTATGACTTAGAAGTCCGAAGAGTACATAGATTTGTGCATTTTCTGTGTAATATTTTAGGTATTTTTCATTTTAAGACAATACTAACTAGAATTTTAATCATACCAACTGGATAACAAAGAAAGACCCTGAAACCTCCGATGGACAAAATTTTTAAGCAGCAACAGATCTTGAATTCAATTAAGTATCTACTACTGCATTCAGTCTCCTTGCATTGACAGCTCATGCAAAGAAGACTAGGTGGAAGGAATGGAGAAACAGACAGAAACAAAGACTTTTAGGTACAGAACAAATGTATGTGGTCCAGATAGGAAGACTATGATCAGAAAAACATTACCGAGGTGATTTTAAGTTAGACAACTGCAAAGGGAATGTGGACTGCTGCAACTTGGGGGTGCTACTGCTCTAGGAGTACCCCCAAATGCCACCATCAGAACAACAAAGACTATGCCTTGGAATTGACCTCATTTGAAACTCTTCTTTACAATATTCAATTATAAATAATTCAACATTATTTCATTTCCAATGTTTGTCATTCTAGATCATTGAAGATTCTTTTCTTAGTCATCACTAACTGGAACCAAAAGTCTAAAGAAGAAAATGGAAGATGGGGGGTGGGAAATGAGTTTTGGTGGGAAGAAAAATGTTAGGCCTAGGAATGTAGTCTACATTTGTAAGCAATAAGGAGTCATTGAATGCTTTTGAGTAGAGCCATATGAGATTAAAGCAAATGTTCAAGAAGAATCTAACGACCTTGTGCAAAATGAATCAACTTGGCTAAAATCTACTCAATATTAAAGTATTGCAGTCATTCTAATTAGACCTCCCACTTTCCCCTATTGTTGCATCATCATACTCACTCACTCTAAACCCCTGGCAAATTGTTTGCTAAAGGCTTCTAGCTTTCTGTCTCAGTGATTTTCAACCAGAGGAGGCACAGGGTTTGGAAATGAATTAGCATTTCTTATTGGGGTTCTTGCTGTTTTCACAAGTTGGGGAAGAGGGGGTACTGGCATTTAGTCCCACAGAGGCCAGTGATGCCAAATAGTCTCAATACACTGGGCAGTTCTGTACAACAAAGGCTCATCCTGCCCAAAATGCCAGCAGTGCCCCTGTTAGGAAACATGGCATCTGATCTCTTTTGCTGCCCCATCTCTGTCTTCTATAAATTTTCTTCTTCTATTTATCACCAGGCATCCCTCCAGCCACCTGATTAGCAGGTTAAATGGTCATTCAACTGTCATCAAACTCCTTCTCCCTTTCAGAAGCAACTGGAAGAAAGCCAACATTCATTATTGACCTAGTTCCACAGCACTTAAGATTTCCATAGTGCTTTGCAACGGTTTCTATTAACTAATTGTCATGTCAACACATGAATTGAGTTAGTTTTGTTATTAGTGGTTTGCAAGTGGAGAGACTCAAGTACGAAAGATTTGGCAACTTGTTCATGTCTCTTACATTTCATTCATGAAGTCACACTTTGGGAAGCTATTTTCAAAGTCACAATAATTCTTTCAAATCTCTAGAAAATTCACTTAGTAGGGTACTATTTGTGACTGAATTTCAATATAACATTGCTTACTTTTGGAATTTAAATACTTTGGTAGCCTAGTTATGAAAAGAGAATCTCCTTCTCCCCTGGTTTTCATTATATTATTGAAGATATATATATTCATATTTTCAAAAATCTTTTAAAAGAACTGAATGTTTTATTGCCATCTCTATGGGCTGCATTTTGGTGTCTGTTACATTTTATTACTTGTATCACTGGCCTTCTTTGGGGGAATATCATATCTTTCTAACAGATGGAAAGTATCTTGAAGCAAACTGTCTTATTCTTTGTATTCCTCCAGGCACGAGGACAGTGCTTGGCCTGTGGTAATTACTTAGTAAATATTTACTGATGAATTGGTGAAGAAGTTGGTAGTTAGTTCCATGGTATAAAAAGTTGTACTTGTTGGAAATTGTAGTCTCCACCCAGTGGTTTACTATTATTTTTTAATCTTCATAAAACATTACTGTACTTTGCAGTATTCAGCCTCTATGATGCTCCTGCTGCAGTTAGCTTCCTTCCACCAATGCCCATGTCCAAGCCATGGATATTTCTTTCATGACTAAGGAGCACCTAACTTCACACCTGCCACTCCCTTCACCTCTCTTCCATCCAGAAATTTACTATGTTAAATAGAGCTGATTACTTACACAGTGGGAATGTGGTACATTGACTGCAATAATTGTCATAATTCTTCACTCCTCTCTATGATCCTGACCTTTGCAGTGTAACTTTGATTCTCCTCCCAATCAAGATGTGGAGTCTATTTTCCCATCCCCTTGAATCTAGTATTGTGAGTTACTTTGGTCAGTAGAATATATCAGATGTAACCATGTGCCTGTTCCAATGACAGGCCTCAAGGGAAGCTGGATGTTGTTACTTATTCTCATGAAACTTGCCCAGCAGAGAAAGGGTAAAACAAGCCCATTAGCCAGCTGGATGATGAGCTTCACATGGCCTAATCCTCCCTAACACCTCGGCCAACAGCAATCAACTGCCAAATTTGGGAATGAGGCATACTAGACCAGGCAATCCCTTGTGGACCTGCATAAGCAGGCCCAACCAAGATCAACCAAGTTTGCCCCAGAACAGCAGAGACACCCAGCTGCCTACAGACTCATGAGTATTGTTTTAAGGCACTAAGTTTTGGGATGGTTTGCTACACTGCACTATTTAAGTGCTAAATATCTTTAAAGAGGTCTTTTTAATCATAGTCACATTTAATGGAAAACTACCTTAATTTAAACCCTTTAGAAATTGTCAAGAAATCTGTTCTCTTTTTTATTCATTTACCCAGAATCATCAAAGAATAAGCTAAAATATGTAACTAATTTTTCAGATAATTGATGCTTACCTCTTTACATATAAAACCTTTTATTTAATATAACCATTTTTATGGTAATCATTCTAAACTCTATTATACATACATCTATGCTGTAACATCAACATAACATTTGGGTTTTTTCCTTTTATTTTTCATTGACATGCAATAATTGTACATACTTATGAGATACAGCATGATGTTTTTATTCATGTATAATGTTTAATGATCAAATCAAGGTAATTAGCATTCAAGCATTCACCTTCACCTCAAACATTTGTCATTTCTTTCTGTTGAAAACATTTAAAATCCTTTCTTCTAGCTTTTTTAAAATATACAGTAAATTATAGTTAACAACATTCATCTTGCAGTGCTGTAAAACAGTAGAACATATTCCACCTATCTAGCTATAATAGTCTATTCATTAACCAACTCCATGTCCTCCCCTCCCCACTGCCCTTCCTGTTCTGTAAGAACCAAATTCTACACTCTGTTTCTAGGAGCTCAGCTTTTTAAATCTCCCATATATAAGGGAGAACATGTGGTATTTATCTTTCTATACCTGACTTATTTCAGTTAACATAATGTCCTCCAGTTCCATCCCCTGTTGCTTCAAATGACAGAATTTCATTCTACTTTATGGCTGAATAGTATGACGTTGTGTATATATACATTTCCTTTATTCATTCATCAGCATCAACATAGTATTTGAATTCTGTATTTAACTTTCCCTTGATGGCATTATTAATAAAAATGCTATCCTAAAGTACTATACAGTAATGACCTGAGGGAGTACCGAAAACTACTGGACAATTTACATTGGATAGTCCCAGACCATTTTGCTTGTTGTACTCATATCTGTGGATGCACACATTTTTGGGACTCGCCACCATTTAAGACGTCATCTATCATTTCTTGCTACCATAGTATGTGCTTATCCCTAGCAGCTACCTCTCTTTTAATTTGTTTCTTCCAATTGACTGTGGACCATCAAGCCATACAACCATACAACCATATTGGTAATTTTTTTAAAGTTCCCCAAATTAAAGAAATTCTGAGTGACTGTATCACCAGAAACATTCTACCCTGAGGCAACACATACACAAAGAGGGAATACAGATTTATTTCCTCTTTTCAGAGACACATTATCACCTGAGATGAATAATCACCCCAGGAGAATACAAGTTTTAGGTAAAATTAACAAGATATCAGAAAAGTAAAACAACTATAAAAGAAATACAATGAACTGATCAACCTGTGAGATATAATACGGGATTAATGGGTCATCTAAATATAGACAGTCCCCAACTTAATGATGTCCCGACTTGATTTTTCAACTTTACGAAGGTGTGAAAATGATATGCATTTAATAGAAACTGTACTTTGAATTTTGAATTTTGATATTTTCCTGGGCTAAGAAGAATTGGTGATCCTGTCATTGTAGCATCACCATTACCTGGTAATTAATTGAGTTCAATGCTTCAAACATTATTCAGGCCCAGTGTGCATTCAGCTGTGTACACTAATGACAAGTACCCATACAACAATTCTGTTTTTCACTTTTAGTACAATATTTAATAAATTACATGAAAAAGTTCAACACTTTATTATAAAATAGACTTTGTGTTAGATGATTTGCCCAACTGTGGGCTAAGGTGAGTGAGTGTTCTGAACACATTTAAAGTAGGTTAAGCTAAGTTATGATGTTCAGTAAGCTAGGGGTACTAAATGCACTTTCAACTTAATGATATTTTCAGTTTATGCTGAGATTATCAGGATATAACCCCACCGTAAGCCAAGAAGCGTCTGTATACATATGTATATAAAAATACTATAGAGATACAACTATATACAGTTACAATTATAGAGCATATGTGTACGTGTCTCTCTATAGAGTCTATATTTATTTAAAAGATATGGAGGCTAGGCATAGACATTCATATCACTGGAATTTATATTACTGGACTCTCCAATGGAGAGAAAATATATGCAGAGAGGTGAATGTATTTAGCAAAATAATTACTACAATTTTCCAAGAATGAAAGATATAAGCCATGAAATTAAAGGCTTTATATATTAATAAATAAATTAGATTTCAAAAATCTAAACCTATTATAGTAAATTATGATTCATAAAGTCAAAAAGAAAATTTCAAAGGCTTTCAGAGAGAAACAAAAGGAAAACACCTACAAAGAAACAAAGACAAAATTGGCATCTAACTGCCGAACAGCAATGCTGGAGACAAGAATTCAATAGATAACTATTTTTTAAGTGTTGTAGAAAAATTAATTCAAACCTGGATTTTCATAGCTAACTAAACTGTTATTTAAATGAGAAAATAAAATAAAAATACTCTTGCTTGTATAAGGCTTCAGAACGCTTCCTATGCTGTTAAAAACATTCCGTAACTCCCAAAGAAAAGAAATTAGTCTACATGGATACCATGAAATATGCAAAAAGTGATTAAAGGTCTTAAAAATATCCAATGAAAAGTAGAAAGTGCAGGGGGGACAAAAATATGATACATGGAAAACATAAATTAAGTTGGTAAAAATAATTCCTAATGTATCAGTAATTTTAAAATGTAAATGAATTGAATTCACTGATTAAAGGAAGAGACTCTCAGACTGGATGAGAACATAATCACCATGAAATAAGATACTTCTGAGAACCACATTTTAAACACAAGTTTTCTGAAAGTAGAAAGGATGTAAAAAACATATTTATGCTAGGCAATTATAAACCAAAGAGAACTGGAGTAGCAATCTACATTTCAGACAAATTAGAAATCAAAGTGCAAGATACAACAAGGAACAGAGACATTATATATTGATAAAAGAAGTAATGTATTCAAAATATATATATATATATTTTTTTTTTTACTGGAGTGGAGTGGGGGGAGGGGGGAGGGATAGCATTAGGAGATATACCTAATGCTAAATGACGAGTTAATGGGTGCAGCACACCAACATGGCACATGTATACATATGTAACAAACCTGCACATTGTGCACATGTACCCTAAAACTTAAAGTATAATAATAATAAAATTAAAAATATATATATATTATTTTAAAAAGTAGTATTAACATTTATTGAGGACTAACCACCATTCTGAATCCTAATCTAAGATCTTTTCAGGTATTAGCTCATTTAATCTTCACAATAAGCACATGACATAAGTTATATTGTTATCTCCATCTTACACATGAGGCAACTGAGGCACAAATATAAGTAATAACCAAAAATACAAATGCATCTAACAATAAAGTTCTGAAATACAAGGCAATAACTAACAAAAATAAGAGGAGAAAAAAACAATAATTATAGTTAAAATTTTTAGATGCATCTTCCAAAATCTATTAAATCAAGCGTACACGAAAGAAATCCTTGAATCTACAGTCATATCCAAAAAAGAGGGAAAGAGTGCTCATTTACAGAACAACTAATAAATGTGGAGGACACAGTAGCAGAAGAAAATCACCATCTGTAACTAACAATGTAATTCTTGATTCAGGCAAGGATCATTAATGTATGATAAAGCCATTGAGCAAAAGATTATTGAAAACACAATATTTACACAATCTTAACATATCATCCCATGGGCTACTTATTGATTCCACAGTGAAAAAAAATATATACATTTACAACAAAGAGATCTAATACACACCACCTAAACCAAGTTACCAATAATAGGACAAGATGACATTATGTGCCTCCTCATGTAATACAATGGGAACAACATAACTTTGACTCTAATAACAAAAAAAATCATAAAAATACATATTGTGAAACATTAGGACAATTGGACTGAACTCATAAAAAGCAAGTCGAAGACAACCAAATGCAAAATATGATCCCTGATGTCCAATTGACCCTGGATCAAAATTTAAAATAAGATGAAAAATTAGCAACTTCAATTACATCAAAATTAAGGATTTATTCTTCCTAAAGAAATTCCAAATCATATATGTAAATACTCCTCCATCAAAAAGGTGAAGCTTAATTCCCCTCCCTTTGACTGTGGGCTGAACCTAGTGACTCATATCCAAAGAACAGAATATGAAAAAGAAAAAAATATAACTTTTCAGTGGAGAAACTAGCAGACACCACCTTAACCAAGTGTTCAAAGTTAGTATCACCAGAGATAGGTTATGTTAATATTATGTACCTTTGATGTGGTGTGATAAAAAGAGCACTTTACTTCTGTGATCTTCTTCCAAAAAATGCCTAAACCCAGTTTAATCATAAGAAAACATCACAGACTTATTTTTTTTCCCAAGATGGTGGACTAGAGGCTTTTAACATTCCTTGGCCACTTGGAAATAGCAACCTAGTGCATGAAGATCAACTCTGTGGCTGGGTACAGTGACTCATGCCTGTAATCCCAACACTTCGGGAGGCTGAGGCTGGTGGATCACTTGAGGTCAGGAGTTAGAGAGACCAGCCTAGCCAATATGGTGAAACCTCAGTGAGCCAAGATTGTGCCACTGCACTCCAGCGTGGGTGACAGAGTGAGACCCTGTCTCAAAAAAAAAAAAAGAAAGAACGAACGAATGAAAGAAAGAAACAGAAAGAAAAGAAGAAAGAAAGAAAGAAAGAAAGAAAGAAAGAAAGAAAGAAAGAAAGAAAGAAAAGAAAGAAAGAGAAAGAAAGAGAGAGAGAGAGAAAGAAAGAAAGAAGAAAGAAAAGTAAAAGAAAAATAGATCAACTCTGTGAGCTTTAATTCAAGAAGGAAAATGGGAATCCACTATAATCATGAAGGACACCCCAGATCCTGAGGAGGAGAACACAGGCAAACAGCTCCCGTGAAGGTGACTGGCTGATAAAAGTGAGTGAAGCCCCAGCACGTGAGAGGGGAAGGCAGCCTTCCTTGTAACTCACCTAGCAACCCAGGACAGGGGAGAGCATTTTGTTTCTCCCAACCTCTGGAGCTAACTTGGGGAAAGGGTTGGAGTCATTTTCCCAGACTGGTACTGAGGGCAGGACACCATTTTTAATCCAGCCACAAACAAAGTCAGTCGTTCTTTGGCAGCCTAGCAGTGTGACCATGCAGGTATTTTAATCTCAGGCCAGATATTGGAGCACTTGCTCTGGAGCAGGGTAGGGGCCTCCACAGCCAGAACTATGGACAGCATCTCAGTAGTAGGTACTGGAACTGTGCTCTACCCCACCACAGGCCTGGAGCAGGAGGAGAGCTGCTACAGCTGCAGTTTCTCCTGAACAATGAGACTTGCAGCCCAGAGCCAGCTTGGCAACCTGGAATCACTTTGCATGTGTCATTGTTGGGTACCACAGCCTGCTCCCCTGAGATCACAGTGAAGCAGAGCCCTCTCCACTCCACCCCCAGGCAGAACTCCAGGAATTCAGAGTACACGCTTGCCTAGACAAGCAGCCTGAGCCACCTAGACCTCCCTGAGCATAGATCATGGTGCAGTAGGACCCTCTCCATTCCACACCAGGCAGATCTCCAGGCATCCAGAGCACTCCCTCACCTGGATGAGCAGCCTAAGCTGCCCCACTCTTCCTGTGCAGAGATCTTGTTACAGGGGAGCCCTTTCCACTTCACGACCAGTCAGATCTCCAGGCACTTGGAGCACTGGCCCACCTGATTCAGCAGCCTGAGCCACCCCACCCTTCCCGGGCATAGATTGTGGTTCAGTGGGGCCCTCTCTGCTCCATGCCTAGGCAGATCTCCAGGCATGTAAAGCACCTGCTCACATAGATTGGCAGCCCCTCTTCCTGTGCAGAGATTGTGGTTCACCAGGGCCTTCTCTGCTTATGCCCAGGCAGATCTTCTGAAATCTGAAGCACCCACTCTTCTGCAACAGGAGTTTAGAAATTGTGCACCTAAAGATTCAATGCTATTCCTACTAATGTCATAAACTACTGTCATTTTTCAAAGAATTAGAAAAAACTATTCTAAAATGCATATTGAACCAATATGAGTTGGTTCAATACAGAGCCTGAATAGCCAAAGCAATCCTAAGCAAAAAGAAAAAAGCCAGAGGCAGTACATTACCCAACTGCAAACTATACTACAAGGCTACAGTAACCTAAACAGCATGGTACTGGTACAGAAACAGATACATACACCAACAGAACAGAATAGAGAACCCAAGAATAAAGCTGTATACTCACAGCCATCTAATTTAAAGTCAACAAAAATAAGCAATGGAGAAAGACTCCTTAGTCAATAAATGGTGCTGGGATAGCTAGCTAGCCATATGCAGAAGAATGAAACTGGACCCCAACCTTTCATCATACACAAAAATTCACTCAAGATGGATTAAAGATTTAAATGTAAGACCTCAAACCATTAGCATCTTAGAAGAAAACCTAGAAAATACCATTGTAGACATCAGCCTTGGGAAAGAATTTATAACTAAGTCCTCAAAAGCAATGACAACAAAAACAAAAATTGTAAGTGGGACCTAACTAAACTAAACAGCTTCTGCACAGCAAAAGAAAATATCAACAGAGAGAACAGGCAAACTACAAGATGAAATAAAACATTCACAAACTATGCAGCAGACAAGGGTCTAATATCCAGAAGCTATAAGGAATTTAAACAATGCAACAAGCAAAAACAAAATAACCCCATTAAAAAGTTAGCAAATTCGTGACCAATCTGGCCAACATGGTGAAACCCCATCTCTACTAAAAATACAAAAATTAGCCAGGCATGGTGACCTTGTAATCCCAGCTACTTAGGAGGCTGAGGCATGAGAATTGCTGGAATCTAGGAGGCAGAGGTTGCAGTGAGCCGATGTCGCACCACTGCACTCCAGCCTGGGCAACAGAGTGAGACTCTGTCTCAAAAAAATAAGTGGGCAAAAGACATGAACAGACACTTCTCAAAAGACATACAAGTAGCCAACAAACATTTAAAAATGCTCAACATCACTAATCATCAGAGAAATGCAAATCAAGACGACAATGAGACAACATCTCACACCAATTAGAATGGCTGTTACCGAAAAGTCAAAAAACGGATGCTAGCAAGGCTGTGGAGAAAAGGGAATGCTTATACACTGTTGGGAATGTAAATTAGTTCAGCCACTGTGGAAAGCAGTTTGGAGATTTCTCAAATAATTTAAAATGGAACTACCATTTGACCCAGCAATCCCCTTGCTAGGTATAGATTTAAAAGAAAATAAATAGCTCTACCCAAAAGACACTTGTACTCATATGTTCATCATGACACTACTCACTATAGCAAAGACATGGAATCAACCTAGGTGCCCATCAGTTATGGACTGGATAAAGAAAGTGTAGTCCATATGCACCATGGAATACTACACAGCCATAAAAAAGAATAAAATCACATCATCTGCAGCAACATGGCTGGAGCTGGAGGCCATTATCCTAAGGAAATTAATGCAAAAAACAGAAAAACAAATACCACATTTTTCACTTATAAGTGGGAGCTAAACATTGGGTACTCATGGACATAAAGATGGCAACAATAGACATTGGGGACTGCTTGAAAGGGGAGGGAGGGAAGGGACAAGGGTTAAAAAACTACCTATTGGGCACTATGCTCACTACCTGGGTGACAGAATCACTCATATCCCAAACCTCAGCATCACACAACACACCCATTTAACAAACCTACACATATGCCCCTGCAATCTAAAATAAAATTGAAATTTTTTTTAAAAAAAGAAAATATCAGACAAACCCAAATTGAGGGACATTCTACAAAATGCTTGACCAGTACTCCTCAAACTGAGACCGTCATAAAAACTACGGAAAAAGAGAGTAACTTTCACAGAACAAAAGACTAAAGAGATACAGCAACCAAATGCAATGTAGCATCCTGGATTGGATCTTGGAAGAGTAAAAGGGTATCAATGCGAAAAATGGTAAAATCTGAATAATCTGTGGTTTAGTTAATAGTATTACACCAATGTTAATTTGTTAGTTTTTAAAAATGTGCCAGGTTAGGTAAGACATTAACATTAAGGGAAACTTGGTGAAGAGAAAACCCTCTGTAGTATCTTTATAACTTTTCTGTACATCTAAAATTATTCCAAAATAAAACATTTGCCATATATAAAAGAATTTCTCTTCAACAAAAATATACAAGAAGAAACTTGCACCAACTAAAATTGACAAAAATAAATGTCTGAAATATACATGGAATTCCAATAAATTAATGAGAAAGACAAGAAAACCAACTGTAAAATGGACAAGGCAGTGAATAGACAATTCCCAGGAAGCAAAATCCAAAAGACTAATAAATATATGAAGAGATGTTCTACCTCACAAATAACAAGAAATGTGCTAAATAAAATCAAGAAGTATGTTTCCATGATGCAGTTTGAGGAAAAAAAGTTATGATGAAATAGAAAACCTAGTTCACTCCTGATAGGAGAGGAAAGTGGAGCAGGCACTCTGGAGAGTACCTTGACAGTGCTACCCATTAAGCATGGGACCACCCCCCAACCTGTAAGCCTACTCTAGAGCTAACACCCCAGAAACACTCACCCATGATGGTGTAGGTGCATGGAAAAGAATGGTCCTCACAGTTTTGTTTGTAGCAGCAAAGCCTTGAGCCAACAATGGTGCCTGTAACTGGGGTTGTAAGAATCACATGGTGGATACATTCTGGACACGATACAACAGAAGAATTAGCCAGATGCACACTCACCACATGGATAAATCCTGTAAAATTATGCCAAATGGAAACAGTAAAAAGCAAATATATATAGGTATATATATATTTACTGAAATATCATTTATAGAAATTTAAATGTCATACATTTTAATGGCATATTCTCAACACATTGGTATGCAAGTTTATAATATATCAATGGAGAGAATAGGCATTGGGATTGGGGCATGAAAAGGGAAAATATGAAAATGAACTAACACATGGGCAAGACCATGAGCAGGTAGATGCCAAGAGCTCCTTAGGATGATGACTTCAATTTGCACCTGAGATCCACACTAAAGAAAAAAGGGAGAGAGTGGCTCTGGATGGAGGAGATCACCTTTGAGTTAAGAGCATGAATTTTCATGTGGATAAATGTGGAACATCTATATTGTCTGCTCAGCAGCCCTTTTTCTTTACATACTGATTACAAAATAAGTCATCTCTTAATGGCCAGTAAGTCATGTTCATACAAGCAAAGCAATGCTGTACTGAGTTTCATTATAATAAGATATACCTACAGTACAGCCTGACACTCGAGAGTAATTCTTTCCAAGACCTTTATGAATCCCTCCAATTCACAAATTACCACTATGGCACATAATTTCCCTCATAATATGTATATACAATGAGTGAAAACAACATTTTTTCTTTGAGTGCCTGGGGGGAAGATGCCTGACTTATTTACTAGCTGTGCAACCCACCACTACACTCCAACATCCCAGCCAGCAAGTGAAATTCTAATTCATGCTTCAGCAAAAATACAAATTATAATATATTTTAAACATGGAGGGTCATTTGCAAATAATGAGAAATGCAAATTCTAAATCAATGAAAGTCCAGGGAGTACTGTACCCTGATGACCACTCCGCTGCCCTGGAAGAGTTACTGCAGCTTTTTAAAGTGTTTAATAAAATCTCTGAAATAACGGAGGCCATGAGCAAACCCCACTCATTTTGATTGACAATTTGGCCTGTGGCTCAGACCACTGACTCTAAGCAAATCATAGAAGATTGAAATTCTAAAAGAAGATGTTGATTTCAAAGCTTTTAATGATTCAAATTTTCAATCAGCAGTTTTTAGTTTTCTTTTTTCCAGCTCATTACACACAGACTCTGTGGATCAACCAATGTGTGCAGCCCATCTCCTCCTAATTCCTCTAGTAATACAATCCTGTCCATCATTTTACCTAGCCCTGGAAAACAAAGCCAAAATATACATGTTCATTTCACCTTCATTTACCTTGTCAGGATTCCAAAAGCTCAGGAAACAACATAAAAAAAATCCCAGCATATCAGAAAGCTTCTAAAATGAAGCTGATCAAGCCGATGATTTCTTCACACAACTGAACTGATGGGACATTGAATGCAGGCTTGCAGCTCTGGATGTGACAAAAAAGATAAGCATGTGAAAACAGAGGAGGAAGAGGAGAGTCTTCATCCTCAAATCAGAGTTGTGTCCATCTCCTCGGAGTACGGAGATGAAAATAACATGGCTTTGAAACATATGCCTGCTATTCAGAAAAGCAGCCGACAGTTACAAGTATGAAGTGGGATATGGGAATAGGTTCCTACTGTGTAAAATTGCATGTTATTGAATTGATTGAGTTGTCATTCAGAAAAAGTGATTTTCAAAATGAAGCTGGTGGGGAAATAAATAGAGTAGAAATTCACATCAAATTCATTCAAATATTGCCACTGATACCTGTGAAACTAAAGGATTGCAGCTTGGGAAGGTAATGTCATTAAACAACGATACTGAAGGTCATTCCTTGTTACCCTTTTCTATAAATGATCCCACCTCTTCTTTGGCTCATTGACTGTCACTCAGCAGAGTCACTCACTCACTGACTCACCTAGAGCCAGGGCCAGTCAGGCCTTGGTAATATTCAGGAATCCCCATGTTGTCTTAAAAGTCTCCTAGAACCCATTTCCCATGTTCTGTTCCCAACCATGACCCACCCTTACCTCTAGTGTCTCCCCTAAGCTACCACTTACTGTGTGTTGACCAGCTGGGGGACATGTAGAGAACCAAAGCCCAACTTTAAGGCCTCCTGTGAGACAGACCACAGTAACACAAAGCAGAACTTCTACAGGTGTGTGGCAAACTAGTTCCATTAGGGTGACCTTGAGAGCCAAGGGGGGTCAATCCTGGATTGTGTCTTATATATAGTAGATGCTCAATAAAAATGCATATAATGATAGAAATAAAAATGAACAAATGGCAGTTCCCTGAAATAGCAGGAGACCAAGGGAAAAAAACAGCAATCAGCATTCAGTTCTGGCAGGTCTGTCCACAGGAACAAAACCCCAGCTGGGGAAGGCAGCATGGGGAACGGAGCTCAGCTTCCTGGAGGACAGGGCTGGCAAGGAAGTAGCAGGTTTCCAGGACTTCAGCCAAGGAGGCTGGGGATCGGAATGGGGTTTCAATCCCAACAGGGAATGCGAGTGTCAAATGGGGTCAACTCAGCAAGCTTAGAGGAAACACGTGCAGGCTCATCAGAACACCACGGCCCTGGGCAGGATCAACCAGGAGTGAGCAGGGAGCACTGCAGAGAAGGGGCCCTCAGGACTTGCCCCAACTGGGGAGTGCTGGCACCCCTCTCCAGTTTTGCATCTACTGCCTTTCAAAACTGGCTCCTGTATGGCAGTTAATGCAAGCCCCCACCCTCGTGAAAAGATCACTGACAAGGCGGCCTCATCAGAAGCACCAGACTCCAGTCCCAGCCCTGCCATGCCCAGAATGCGCCCTCAGGCAAGGCATTTAACTCCTTCAAGTCACAGATCCCTCCTCATAATTGGGAGCAACGGTTAAATTTATTGGAGCATTTGAGGATAAAGAAGAGTACACATACGGAAGTGCTCTGTAAATAATGTAGCCTTACAAATGTTGGCTATTTGTGCATTAAGCACTATTCCATGTTGAATCCAATGTTGAAATTGTCAAATTGAATTTTCTGGAATCATAGAAATAAAGCTTTAGTTTCTCATTCAAGAAACTTTAAGCATCAGGCAGGCAAACTGAGTTTTGCAAGGAGCGAGAGAAGATTTCCCTGGGCCCCTGAAAGCATGCTGCAGTTGGCATCTAACCGATGCATCGCCATTTAGTTGAGCTCTGCTTGCAGCTGGGATCGGCAGCCTCTGTATGAAGCACATCTAAATATCGATTGCAGGGCATGTAAATAAAACCTTCACAAAGGTAAACAGTTGTTCGGTTTTACAGCCTATTCACACATAACTTTTATGCTCCATTATGATATATGGCTTCTATATGTTTGGAAGTCCTAGGACATCGTTCTGTGTGGTGTCCTTTAAGTGACTGGTTGATAAACGGTTATTTACTCACCAGTTTTCACAGCCCATGAAAGCCTTTAAACTGGAACTCTGTCCCTAACTACCCATTAGTGATCATGGTAATTCTTCTTAATGGGATGTGAGCCAGTTATCTTGACAGGCTTAGTGGCATGGGGAGGCAGGTTGGGCAGGGTAAGAAGGAGCCCATGCCCAACCCAGGGTGTTATACTGCATTGTCTGAATCAAAGGCCATGCCTACCACTGGGACATAACATGGCATGCACTTGGCCAGGCACGGTGGCTCATGCCTGTAATCCCAGCACTTTGGGAGGCCAAGGTGGGCGGATCACGAGGTCAGGAGATGGAGACCATCCTGGCTAACACAGTGAAACCTTGTCTCTACCAAAAATACAAAAAGTTAGCCAGGCGTGGTGGCGGGTGCCTGTAGTCCCAGCTACTTGGGAGGCTGAGGCAGGAGAATAGCGTGAACCTGAGAGGCAGAGCTTGCAGTGAGCTGAGATCGCGCCACTGCACTCCAGCCTGGCGACAGAGCGAGACTCCGTCTAAAAAAAAAAAAAGAAAAAAAGAAATAGCATCCACTCTGAGCACATAGTGATGACTGAGCCTCCAACACCTGCCTTCTGCTGGTTTCACACCAACATGACTGTGTTTACCTGCATGACACAGTCTCACGGCACAGATAAGGGAGTCAAGTATGCTTGTTCCATTTCCTGGTGGCACCTGTGAACTCTTCTGTAATGTAACGCAAATCACTTTTCCACTCTGGGAAGGAGAAACAGTCCACAGCTTGATAACAGAATTGGTCCAAATTTTACTTGTAAGATTGTTGGTTGGCATTCGCAAAGTATTTTTAATAGAAATTATAAATAGTAGTCTGAAATTTTTTTATTATTATCATACTTTAAGTTTTAGGGTACATGTGCACAATGTGCAGGTTTGTTACATATGTATCCATGTGCCATGTTGGTGTGCTGCACCCATTAACTCGTCATTTAGCATTAGGTATATCTCCTAATGCTATCCCTCCCCCCTCCCCCCACACCACAACAGTCCCCAGAGTGTGATGTTCCCCTTCCTGTGTCCAGGTGTTCTCATTGTTCAATTCCCACCTATGAGTGAGAACATGCATTGTTTGGTTTTTTGTCCTTGCAATAATTTACTGAGAATGATGATTTCCAGTTTCATCCATGTCCCTACAAAGGACATGAACTCATCATTTTTTATGGCTGCATAGTATTCCATGGTGTATATGTGCCACATTTTCTTAATCCGGTCTGTCGTTGTTGGACATTTGGGTTGGTTCCAGGTCTTTGCTATTGTGAATAGTGCCGCAATAAACATACGTGTGCATGTGTCTTTATAGCAGCATGATTTATAGTCCTTTGGGTATATACCCAGTAATGGGATGGCTGGGTCAAATGGTATTTCTAGTTCTAGATCCCTGAGGAATCGCCACACTGACTTCCACAATGGTTGAACTAGTTTACAGTCCCACTAACAGTATAAAAGTGTTCCTATTTCTCCACATCCTCTCCAGCACCTCTTGTTTCCTGATTTTTACTGATTGCCATTCTAACTGGTGTGAGATGGTATCTCACTGTGGTTTTGATTTGCATTTCTCTGATGGCCAGTGATGATGAGCATTTTTTCATGTGTTTTTTGGCTGCATAAATGTCTTCTTTTGAGAAGTGTCTGTTCATGTCCTTCGCCCACTTTTTGATGGGGTTGTTTGTTTTTTTCTTGTAAATTTGTTTGAGTTCATTGTAGATTCTGGATATTAGCCGTTTGTCAGATGAGTAGGTTGCAAAAATTTTCTCCCATTTTGTAGGTTGCCTGTTCACTCTGATGATAGTTTCCTTTGCTGTGCAGAAGCTCTTTAGTTTAATTAGATCCCATTTGTCAATTTTGGCTTTTGTTGTCATTGCTTTTGGTGTTTTAGACATGAAGTCCTTGCCCACACCTATGTCCTGAATGGTATTGCCTAGGTTTTCTTCTAGGGTTTTTATGGTTTTAGGTCTAATATGTAAGTCTTTAATCCATCTTGAATTAATTTTTGTATAAGTTGTAAGGAAGGGATCCAGTTTCAGCTTTCTATATGTGGCTAGCCAGTTTTCCCAGCACCATTTATTAAATAGGGATTCCTTTCCAGATTGCTTGTTTTTGTCAGGTTTGTCAAAGATCAGATAGTTGTAGATATGGGGCATTATTTCTGAGGGCTCTGTTCTTTTCCACTGATGTATATCTCTGTTTTGGTACCAGCACCATGCTGTTTTGGTTACTGTAGCCTTGTAGTATAGTTTGAAGTCAGGTGGCATGATGCCTCCAGCTTTGTTCTTTTGGCTTAGGATTGACTTGGTGATGCAGGCTCTTTTTTGGTTCCATATGAACTTTAAAGTAGTTTTTTCCAATTCTGTGAAGAAAGTCATTGGTAGCTTGATGGGGATGGCATTGAATCTATAAATTACCTTGGGCAGTATGGCCATTTTCACGATATTGATTCTTCCAACCCATGAGCATGGAATGTTCTTCCATTTGTTTGTATCCTCTTTGATTTCATTGAGCAGTGGTTTGTAGTTCTCCTTGAAGAGGTCCTTCACATCCCTTGTAAGTTGGATTCCTAGGTATTTTATTCTCTTTGAAGCGATTGTGAATGGGAGTTCACTCATGATTTGGCTCTCTGTTTGTCTGTTATTGGTGTATAAGAATGCTTGTGATTTTTGTACATTGATTTTGTATCTTGAGACTTTGCTGAAGTTGCTTATCAGCTTAAGGAGATTTTGGGCTGAGACAGTGGGGTTTTCTAGATATACAATCATGTCATCTGCAAACAGGGACAGTTTGACTTCCTCTTTTCCTAATGGAATACCCTTTATTTCCTTCTCCTGCCTGATTGCCCTGACCAGAACTTCCAACACTATGTTGAATAGGAGTGGTGAGAGAGGGCATCCCTGTCTTGTGCCAGTTTTGAAAGGGAATGCTTCCAGGTTTTGCCCATTCAGTATGATATTGGCTGTGGGTTTGTCATAGATAGCTCTTATTATTTTGAGATACGTCCCATCAATACCTAATTTATTGAGAGTTTTTAGCATGAAGGGTTGTTGAATTTTGTCAAAGGCCTTTTCTGCATCTATTGAGATAATCATGTGGTTTTTGTCTTTGGTTCTGTTTATATGCTGGATTACGTTTATTGATTTGCATATGTTGAACCAGCCTTGCATCCTAGGGATGAAGCCCACTTGATCATGGTGGATAAGCTTTTTGATGTGCTGCTGGATTCGGTTTGCCAGTATTTTATTGAGGATTTTTGCATCAATGTTCATCAAGGATATTGGTCCGAAATTCTCTTTTTTGGTTGTGTCTCTGCCAGGCTTTGGTATCAGGATGATGCTGGCCTCATAAAATGAGTTGGGGAGGATTCCCTCTTTTTCTATTGATTGGAACAGTTTCAGAAGGAATGGTACCAGTTCTCCTTGTACCTCTGGTAGAATTCAGCTGTGAATCCATCAGGTCCTGGACTCTTTTTGGTTGGTAAGCTATTGATTATTGCCACAATTTCAGAGCCTGTTATTGGTCTATTCAGAGATTCAACTTCTTCCTGGTTTAGTCTTGGGAGGGTGTATGTATTGAGGAATTTATCCATTTCTTCTAGATTTTCTAGTTTATTTGGGCAGAGGTGTTTGTAGTATTCTCTGATGGTAGTTTGTATTTCTGTGGGATCGGTGGTGATATCCCCTTTATCATTTTTTATTGTGTCTATTTGATTCTTCTCTCTTTTCTTCTTTATTAATCTTGCTAGTGGTCTATCAATTTTGTTGATCTTTTCAAAAAACCAGCTCCTGGATTCATTAATTTTTTTGAAGGTTTTTTTGTGTCTCTGTCTCCTTCAGCTCTGCTCTGATCTTAGTTATTTCTTGCCTTCTGCGAGCTTTTGAATGTGTTTGCTCTTGCTTCTCTAGTTCTTTTAATTGTGATGTTAGGGTGTCAATTTTAGATGTTTCCTGCTTTCTCTCGTGGGCATTTAGTGCTATAAATTTCCCTCTACACATTGCTTTGAATGTGTCCCAGAGATTCTGGTATGTTGTGTCTTTCTTCTCATTGGTTTCAAAGAACATCTTTATTTCTGCCTTCATTTCGTTATGTACCCAGTAGTCATTCAGGATCAGGTTGTTCAGTTTCCATGTAGTTGAGCGGTTTTGAGTGAGTTTCTTAATCCTGAGTTCTAGTTTGATTGCACTGTGGTCTGAGAGACAGTTTGTTATAATTTCTGTTCTTTTACGTTTGCTGAGGAGAGCTTTACTTCCAACTATGTGGTCAATTTTGGAATTGGTGTGGTGTGGTGCTGAAAAAAATGTATATTCTCTTGATTTGGGGTGCAGAGTTCTGTAGATGTCTATTAGGTCCACTTGGTGCAGAGCTGAGATCAATTCCTGGGTATCCTTGTTAACTTTCTGTCTCGTTGATCTGTCTAATGTTGACAGTGGGGTGTTAAAATCTCCCATTATTATTGTGTGGGAGTCTAAGTCTCTTTGTAGGTCACTCAGGACTTGCTTTATGAATCTGGGTGCTCCTGTATTGGGTGCATATATATTTAGGATAGTTAGCTCTTCTTGTTGAATTGATCTCTTTACCATTATATAATGGCCTTCTTTGTCTCTTTTGATCTTTGTTGGTTTAAAGTCTGTTTTATCAGAGACTAGGATTGCAACCCCTGCCTTTTTTTGTTTTCCATTTGCTTGGTAGATCTTCCTCCATCCTTTTATTTTGAGCCTATGTGTGTCTCTGCACATGAGATGGGTTTCCTGAATACAGCACACTGATGGGTCTTGACTCTTTATCCAATTTGCCAGTCTGTGTCTTTTAATTGGAGCATTTAGCCCATTTACATTTAAAGTTAATATTGTTTTGTCTGAATTTGATCCTGTCATTATGATGTTAGCTGGTTATTTTGCTCATTAGTTGATGCAGTTTCTTCCTAGCCTTGATGGTCTTTACAATTTGGCATGATTTTGCAGTGGCTGATACCAGTTTTTCCTTTCCACATTTAGTGCTTCCTTCAGGAGCTCTTTTAGGGCAGGCCTGGTGGTGACAAAATCTCTCAGCATTTGCTTGTCTGTAAAGTATTTTATTTCTCCTTCACTTATGAAGCTCAGTTTGGCTAGATATGAAATTCTGGGTTGAAAATTCTTTTCTTTAAGAATGTTGAATATTGGCCCCCACTCTCTTCTGGCTTGTAGAGTTTCTGCCGAGAGATCAGCTGTTAGTCTGATGGACTTCCCTTTGTGGGTAACCCGACCTTTCTCTTTGGCTGCTCTTAATATTTTTTGCTTCATTTCAACTTTGGTGAATCTGATAATTATGTGTCTTGGAGTTGCTCTTCTCAAGGAGTATCTTTGTGGTGTTCTCTGTATTTCCTGAATCTGAATGTTGACCTGCCTTGCTAGATTGGGGAAGTTCTCCTGGATAATATCCTGGAAACTGTTTTCCAACTTGGTTCCATTCTCCCTGTCACTTTCAGGTACACCAATCAGATGTAGGTTTGGTCTTTTCACATAGTCCCATATTTCTTGGAGGCTTTGTTCATTTCTTTTTTTCTTTTTTCTCTAGACTTCCCTTCTCGCTTCATTTCATTCATTTCATCTTCCATCACTGATACCCTTTCTTCCAGTTGAGCGCATTGGCTCTTGAGACTTCTGCATTCTTCACGTAGTTCTCGAGCCTTGGTTTCCAGCTCCATCAGCTACTTTAAGCACTTCTCTGTATTGGTTATTCTAGTTATACATTCGTCTAAATTTTTTTCAAAGTTTTTAACTTCTCTGCCTTTGGTTTGAATTTCCTCCTGTAGCTTGGAGAAGTTTGATCGTCTGTAGCCTACTTCTCTCAACTCGTCAAAGTCATTCTCTGTGCAGCTTTGTTCCGTTGCTGGTGTGGAACTGCATTCCTTTGGAGGAGGAGAGGCACTCTGCTTTTTAGAATTTCCAGTTTTTCTGCTCTGTTTTTTCCCCGTCTTTGTGGTTTTATCTACTTTTGGTCTTTGATGATGGTGATGTACCGATGGGTTTTTGGTGTGGATGTCCTTTCTGTTTGTTAGTTTTCCTTCTAACAGACAGGACCCTCAGCTGCAGGTCTGTTGGAGTTTGCTAGAGGTCCACTCCAGACCCTGTTTGCCTAGGTGTCAGCAGTGGTGGCTGCACAACAGCGGATTTTCGTGAACTGCAAATGCTGCTGCCTGATCGTTCCTCTGGCAGTTTTGTCTCAGCGGAGTGTACCCGGCCGAGTGAGGTATCAGTCTGCCCCTACTTGGGGGTGCCTCCCAGTTAGGCTGCTCAGGGGTCAGGGGTAAGGGACCCACTTGAGGAGGCAGTCTGCCCGTTCTCAGATCTCCAGCTGCATGCTGGGAAAACCACTACTCTCTTCAAAGCTGTCAGACAGGGACATTTAAGTCTGCAGAGATTACTGCTGTCCTTTTGTTTGTCTGTGCCCTTCCCCCAGAGGTAGAGCCTACAGAGGCAGGCAGGCCTCTTTGAGCTGTGGTGGGCTCCTCCCAGTTCGAGATTCCTGGCTGCTTTGTTTACCTAAGCAAGCCTGGGCAATGGCGGGCGCCCCTCCCCCAGCCTCGCTGCTGCCTTGCAGTTTGATCTCAGACTGCTGTGCTAGCAATCAGTGAGACTCTGTGGGCGTAGGACCCTCTGAGCCAGGTGCTGGATATAATATCCTGGTGTGCCGTTTTTTAAGCCTGTTGGAAAAACACAGTATTATGGTGGGAGTGACCTGATTTTCCAGGTGTCATCTGTCACCCCTTTCTTTGACTAGGAAAGGGAACTCCCTGACCCCTTGTGCTTCCCAAGTGAGGCAATGCCTCGTACTGCTTCAGATCACGCATGGTGCGCTGCACCCACTGTCCTGCGCCCACTGTCTGGCACTCCCTAGTGAGATGAACCCCGTACCTCAGATGGAAATGCAGAAATCACCCGTCTTCTGTGTCACTCACGCTGGGAGCTGCAGACTGGAGCTGTTCCTATTCGGCCATCTTGGCTCCCTCCTGAAGTGTTTAAAGGTGATGATAATAACAATAGTATTAAGTATTAATAGTATCAAGTATTGAGTGCTTATTACTTGCCAGAAACAGTACTAAGCATTTTATAGGTAATTTTCATGATATTTATGGTAAGCCCATGAGATGGGGTTTATCTTTTCTGTTTCACAGATGAGAATACTGAGGCTCAGAGAGGGTAACTTGCCCAAGGTTACAAGGCACCAAAGCTGAGGCTCGAATCCTGTGCTCTTGACCACTCTTCCATAGTCAGCAGTGACCCTTGTGTCCTTTATACTATCCATATTTCCCAAATTTGAAAATGAATTGTTTTAATTGTACAATCAAGAGGACATTTTGGGTTAGCTTTCTAAGTTAGCCATCAAAAATTGTTAGCTATACACAGCTAATATATGAGAATATGAGTCTGATCAGGGCACCAGGTGAAAGACGAGAAAGAACATGGAAAATGAGGAACCAAGAATAGAGGAAGAAGTCAGAGATGGAGGATGAAGAGGGAAAGCAAGCACAAATGGAAAAAAAGACGTCTTCATGAAAGAGAATATGAAAAGGAACAGCAGAAGGAGGTTGGGGTAAGATGGTGAAAGGCTTTGAATGTTAAAGAACTTTGAACTCTATTCCATCTCCGAAACTAGTGCCACTTTTTACCTCATGTAGATTTCATAACAAAGATGTAATGAATGTAAAACAGCTGTCAACTGGAAAAAGGAGGAAGTAAGTGTTGGCACCTACAAAGCTACAAAGACCAATTTTTTTAAAGCATGAGATTACTTAAGTGTCATATTTACTGTCAGAATCACCTTATTCTTTGAAGTAATGAAACAAGATGATTTTCACATTTTCAAAGTACTAATGAAAACCCAGCACACTTAATTATTGCAAATGCTTAGATGCATGTGATCAGGGGTCATGTCTTCTAGTGTATTTTTTAATAACAAATGCTGTTATATACCATCCTCAATAGCATCTGACACTATCTCTACACTCAGCAGGTACCCAATAAACATCAGTGGCTAGAGTTTCCAAGCACAACTCCAGCCTCATCAGGTCACTGGAATATTAAGCAGAGAAACTGGGGCAGAAGCCCAGTTATGAACCAACCCAGTGGCTGTAATCCCAGCACTTTGGGAGGCCAAGGCAGGCGGATCACGAGGTCAGGAGATCGAGACCACGGTGAAACCCCGTCTCTACTAAAAATACAAAAAATTAGCCAGGTGTGGTGGCGGGTGCCTGTAGTCCCAGCTATTTGGGAGGCTGAGGCAGGAGAATGGCATGAACCCAGGAGGCGGAGCTTGCAGTGAGCCGAGATTGTGTCACTGCATTCAAGCCTGGGCGACAGAGCGAGACTCTGTCTCAAAACAAAACAAAACAAAAAAACAGAAGACTACCTCTTGGAGCTTCCTCAGGTATTCAGGACTCAGCCCATCATAAGACTTCCCCTGGCACAGTGGAGTTGTGCACTCATTGAGCACCCTGTGATGATGCTGCAGAAACAGAGACAAAGAAGGCAGACTCCTGTTCTCGAAGACTCGCAGGGACTGGTGGGACAGAGCTTGTAGATGGAGGGTGTCCATGGGTCCTGCACTGAAGGCTGATTGAATAGAGGTAAGACGACGGGTACAGGGAGCAGGGCAGGGACCCTCTTAGTGAGGATGCACATGGTCTACGCTATCCCTCTGCGACTGTGCAAGAAGGGAGCCTACTTTCCTGCACAAAGTGGGAGAGAAGGGAGGATATTTGCTTTAGCTTCGATTTTTTTGGACCACTGAGCCCAGCAGACGCTTAATTACTTTTCCACTTTATGTGGAAAGTGGTCACTTTCCAGCCCAGAAGGCCCTAGCTCTTGGACTTCAGCCCCATTCCTGCTGCAGCCCTCTTCGATGTGTTTTAACTCCTCAAAAGTGCCATATTCTCTCCACTTTGGACTTTTGCACTGTGTCTTCTTTCTGATGGGCATATTCTTCTCCCTTCACTCCCCTCTCCCCCTTCACCTGGGTAACTCCATTCTGCATTTCAGTGTCGGCTTAAGCATCATGTCTGAAAAGAAGCCTCTCTCTCCCAGACCAGTTTGGATGCCTTGCTATCTGCCCCTTAGCACACTGTTGTTCCTTTTTCATAACTCTTATCACACTTGTAATTAAGTGTTTATTGTCTCCTGCCCCTCTAGACCATGACCTTTATAAAGGCAGGGCTATACCTGCCTTGTGGCCCATTGTATTCTTAGCATCAAGAGCAGGACTAGGCACAGAACAGATGTTCAATAGGTCCTTGTTGAATGAGTGAGTGAGTGAGTTACAAGGCATATCAACATGGAAGAACAACTTTCTGGCAATTGGTATAAGTCCTTTGTGAATTCCTAGAGGCTGGGACCAAGCCTGACTCATCTTTGTAACTGTGGTGCCTTGCCTTGTGCTGAAACACTGTAGTCAGTGAACTCAAAGAAGGACTGCAGAGGAAGGGAGCATGAGGTGGGATTTCCCAACACCAGGCCCTCCCCACTACCCAACCCCAGAAGACCAGATAAATTTCACCTACTGAAGGACATCTTTCCTCTCCAATGCAGCCCCAAACTTCCTCTTCTCGACTCCTACAGGCCTTAATGTGTGTGCTTTTCAGTTAGCCCTTGTCACACCCGGTCTTTTCATGTCCCTCATGAGCTCCTTGAAAACAGAAACTGCAACTCCTTTTCTTTATTCTTTTGGCTCCTAATTCCTTGTTCAGAGCCAGTGCTCAATCTATGTTGATTGAGGGCTGACAAGAAATTGAATTTGTTTCCAAAAAGATTGTATAAGCTCCTTCCCTGGTGGACTTTGAAATATAGGGTAGATTTCCAGGTGTGCGGAAAGCAGAGTAAGAATCTTTCTGGAAACAAAAAGGTAAATTGCGTAAATCCCTGTCCAAGCCTTTGACTATATGAAAACAAGTGCCTTACTGACACTGTAAAAATGAGAAAACCTCTTTTTGGCTTCCTTCATTTTAGACAAAGCCTAGCTTTGTCACATATGCTCCGGTCGCAGAGGGCTCTGGCATAATAGGCAGCCTTCTCCACTCTGACTTAAAGTAAACACAGACAGGCTCTCATCCCGCAGAGGACAGAATGAGCAGCTTACTCCGGAAAGCTGAGGACAGATTGCCAGCATCAGCACAGAAAGGATCAGCTGCACCACAGAGGCGACCCTATTACTTCATGCACAGAGCTGGGCTTCCATCAAAGTCCTTCCATAAGGTCCTTGTCCCCACACTTACTGGCACATTGCCCTGGCCCACAGATAATGTAATCTTGCCTTGCCTTTGCATGGCATTTTGCCTTGCAGGATCTCAGCTAAGCCTCTCACCACCTTCCCTCATGGGCAGAGAGAGGAAAGGCCCCCTTAGAGGGACCCCTGGGTGTGTCACTAATCCATCCGCCTGCTTCTATGTCACATTTAATTACTCACTCAATACAGAATTATCTGTACCGAGACTCCAGACTAATAAGATGCTGCGAAGCCTTCAAATTGGGGATTACAAACTGCAGCATGTTGTACCAAGGTCGGTCTGAATTGTTCTAAAGCTCTGATTACTACGTGATCACCTTCTTTTTAACCTGAAACCCTTTAATTTTCATTTTTCGATAGCAAAAAATTTTAGAGCGCTTTGGAGGAGGCAAAGGGTGCTGGTTGGTTGTTTGTTTTAACTACATGAAAGCTTTAGTGATCAATATCTAAATCCTCAGCGCTGCACTGAAGCCAACTCCCTCTCAGTAATCTTCCCAATGGGGTATTTGACCTTTGCCTCAAGAGAATAAGAAACTACATAGATCCTCTTGGTGGCATTTTGCAGGGAAATAATGCAAAGGTTAAATAGATATTGTCTTAAATGTATCTGTATTCTTATCTAGTTTAATAATCAGAGAGTCCCCGTGCAATCCTTTTAGCCCAATTCCTTATCATGTGGGTTTCTCAAAGGTAAAGACTTTGTATCCCACCATATTTGCTGTGCCCAGGAAATATGGGGGGCACAGAGAGCTTTCTGGACATTAACTATACACTCCATACTCCTGTAGTGTCTAATACAGTAGCTGCTAGCCACATGTGGCAATTGAACAGTTGAAATATGGCTAGCCTGAATGAAGATACACTATAAGTGTAAAATAACCACCAGACCTTAAATTTTTAAATGTAAAAAAACAGATTTTCCATTTTTTTCTATTTGATTACATATTGAAATGATGTTTTGGACGTATTGGGTTAAATCAGAGTTTCTCAACCTCAGCACTGTTGATTGACATCTGGGCCAGATATTACTTTGTTGTGGGAGGCTGTCCCCCAGTGCATTGTAGGATGTTGACCAGCATCCCATCCACTAAATGCCACTAACGCCCTCCTAGTTGTGACAATCAGAAATTGCCCAGTGACATTGCCAAGTGACATTTTTAGATATCAGCAAATGACTCCTGGGGAGCAATATCTCCCCTGGTTGAGAACCACCAGGACAAAAATATATACTATTAAAATTAACATTACTATTTCATTCTACTTTTTAAAGGTAGTTACTGAAGAACCTAAAATTACACATGTGGCTTGCCTTTGTGGCTTGTATTGTATTTCTATTGGACAGTGCTACCCTAACCTGTGAGCATCTTGGGATCGAGATTCATGCCTTTTCATTGCTGCATCACCAATATTGAGAATAGAGCTCCTGGAGACCTTGTACTGGGGACAGAGTCAGTGAGTAATGCTTACAAGTGGGGTTGGTAGGCACTGGCCCACCGAAGATACTCAGGAGCATAGGAACATAGCACAAACACTAGAAAGTCACAGATCAGGCCCACAGGTGATAGATGAACACACTTACAAGTCACAGAGTTTGAGTAAAAGTAAATTCTTAGCAATTGTTATGAAATCACAGGCTGTCCCTAATAGCATATATACCACTGGATAGAGACCACATCAGGACCCCATGTTGTCTTTTAACTGAGAAAAGCTTTACTGGAGTCAAAACCAGTTTTCTTTAATGTATCATTTGAGGGCATCACATCTCCATCAGCACACAGGTCCCCAGGTCCCTTTGCCACTACTTTTTCTGCTTTTCAGTCTGTTCTTTCCTCTTTTGCTGTTCTTAAATCACCCAACATACCTTTCCATTCACCCAGGTGCTTCCAACCTCTTCCACTGTGGTCAAGTCTCCCAGGTCGTGAACTCTTTACTCATACCCCAACCCTCCACCTCCAGCTCTTTCTAAAATTGGTCCCTTCCTGGTTCTTCTCCTGATAGACCTTAACTTAGGTGCATAGTTTACGGCTAAGGACAGTCTCTAGGACCAGGTATCTCTCATTTCCTCTATAAGGCTCAGGGCTCCTGTCACATACCCTACCTCCATGTCCCCATGAAGGAAAAAGAATTTTTTCCATGTCATTTTATCTATTAGGTTCCCTTTGACTGAAAGTAACAGAGAGCTTCAACTCCAAATGGCTTATAAATAAGAGGTGGCCAGCACCACAGTTAACTTGGCAACTCAGTGAAATAATCAAGAACCTAAATGCTTTTTATCCTTTTTGTCTGATCATTCTTAATGCATCCACTTTGCCCTTAGGATTGTTCCCTTCATAGTCCCAAAATATCTGCAGCAGTTCCAGGGGGCCCATTCAGAGATAATGTCAAGAAGCAGAAAGGGAACTCTCTTCTCCCTAGGTCTCTACGGAAGAGTGGGACAACATTTCTCATAAGCCCTCAGCATATTGATCACATCTCATGGGCCAGAACTGCATCATGTATCTATATCTAAACAATAACTGGCAATACAAATGGGACCACTATGATTAGCTTAGACCAGTGATGCTCAAAGCATGATCCTCAGACCAGCAGTATCAGCATCACCTAGGAAGTTAGAAATGCAAATTCTCTGACTCCATCTCGATCTACTAACTCAGACATTACTGGCGGGTCCCAGTAATTATTGGTTGATTCCAAGGTGATTGATTCCAAGGCATATTAAAGTTGGGGAACCACTGGGTTAAACCAATCAAGACCTGCTTCTGGGTGAAAGCTTGCCTCCCTTGAAACATGTGGTCATGATAAAGGAGGGTGGATGAACAACACCGGGGTTCTTCTATGAAGGAGAAAGGAGTGATGGAAAAACGTGTTGAATAGATAGCCAACATTATCTGTTAGAATCACCATGTAATTTTTCCCTCTTTTAAGACCCAGCCTTCTGGTATTACAAGCTTTTTTTGAACATATTCAGTAACCAATAACTGGCAAGGATATTTTCAAAGAACATTTTTGATATGGTTAGAAAAAGTTTCTATTTCTATACAACATCCAACAAAAACAACAACTCTTCAGCAATGCACACACGGTCTTTAAAATTATTTCTCATACAGGGTTTTATGAAATAAAACAGGACGATTCTGTACAGTAGAAAGAATAGTTATTATTTTTATTTTCATTTTAGTGGTGGGAACACTGAAGCTCAGAAAGGGCAGAATCACACAGCTCAAGGCCAGGATTTACTTCTCAGGTCTTCCAGCTACAGATCTTCTGGAACATCCTCCAACAGAACTGTGTGGGGGGTGACCTCCTGCAAAAAAGTCTTATATGGAGAAAGCTAAGAATGTTTCAATGTCTTTCATCTGCATGGCTTTCTCTAATGCAAGACATTGGAATTCCAACTACAAGAAAATCTGACAGCTAGAACAAATGGCACAGATTTCCCCACCACTGTTAATTGTACAACAGAGGGATTTTGCATGCTGCTGCCCAAGAAAATAAAAAAGCATTTCTATTCCCCACTATAGCTTTAATGAATTAACTAAAGTTGAGCAAAAGAGATGCTACCTTGGTCACATTGAAATTACCCAAGATGTTTTTCTCTAGAAAATCCAAAAGATTTTTAATTCTACTTTTATGAGCTAGAGATACAGATGTTTTTAAAATTCTAAATAGGAAAAAAAAGAAAAGTGGAAAAAGCAGGTATATTACACATTAAAATAAATGTCAACAATGACTTTTCAGCCAGAGGACCATTGTGTTCTTAAAGAGCCATCAAACCAGGAGCTCAACCCTCAAAGATCACCTGGGAATCCTGGAACAACAGAACCCAAGAGACAGGGCTGACACGTTTCTCAGCCTCAGAGGCTCCAATCCCCTTGCATTCTGTCCATTCTGCAGGCCTGCCAGGAATGCCCTTCAGATCCTGGGAGCACTTTTTACTAGAGCAGTACTGCCTAAGATGGAAATCCTATGAGCCTCCCAACCTCTATCCCAGCCTGGGTCCACCCTGTGAGATTCTGGGGCCCGGGAGACAGAAGATGTCATATAACGGGAGATTTTCAGAAGAAAACAATTTTCAACGAGACGAATATGTCAGCAGATTTCAATGGAAATCCTGAATAAAGGACAAGGGCAACATTATCCTAATGTCCTTGCCCTAGGGCTTTCCAAGATAAACAATCATTTCCAGATTCTCTACTCCTGGCCCTGCTGCTGATTTGCTACTACTTTTCCTCCTTTTATGGACTCAGGTTACCCAAAATGCTGATCTCTGAGCCCTGAGGTTGTATGATTCTGTGCTGGACCAGCTCTCCAGGTGTAGGTTCCAGCAGCTCTCCAACATACTTAGCCTAGATCTAATGCTGATCACCAAGATGCTGTCATCAAGGATCACTTTCTTTTTGATAAAGAGATGTCCCTACTCCAGTTCCACTGGATCCTGGCACATCTGCCAGGTCCTGTCCCTGACCAAAGTCATGCATCTTCCTGCGAGAACCCAGGTGGAGGAGAGCACATTCCCATCTCAGCCCTGCAGGAGCATGGGAGTTCAAAGCCCGGGGAAGAGCTCTGCCTAAGCTGGGTTCATGAATGCTTTATTATTGTTCTGCTGAATAGTTACCCCCATGCCAGGCAAGTCAGAACAAGACTTCTAAGCTATGGTGATGGATGTTTGCAGGGAACCCGTGGGAGTTATTAATATTCATGTTCCCGTCACACTTTTGCAAGTAATGGAAGCTTGTTTTCTGTAACACATCATTAGGTGAGGAAGACAAGTGACCTCCTAGAGTTTTGAAGCACAAAGTGTGGTCACCCAAGACCCAGAAGGGACTGAGGGAGGAGTAGACAAGGTGAGAGGGTTGAAGGTATCATATTTTCTCCTTTCGGAGGCTCGCAAGAGATCCTTTCAACCCCTACAAAGTGAGCAGTTGTGGAGCCTGGGAGCTGTTCACTGTCTCTCCCCTCTCACTGAGGACAGCAGGACTTAAAAGGGGTTGTCTGAGACCACAGGTTTGAGAGTGGGGAGTGGGGAATTTGGACGCCTGAGTTGAGCCATCTTACCTGCTATAGAACACTGGAGGGACCTGCAGACCCAGGACCAAAATGTCAAGTAGTCATGTGGGCCAGAGCAAGAGCTCACCCACTGCCACTTTGAGCTCAGGGGAGACCAGATCCAGAGCAGCAAAGGATTGGAGGGAGGGAGGGTAAACATGTACAGCAGCTAAAAGAGCCAGTCAGTGGGGTGTGGGCAGGACAGCAATGATTTCAAACAGGCCTATTGAAGCTGCCACTTCCCCTCCCCACTCTAAGGAATAAAGCGCCCAGCCAAAACAGAAGCTGCTTTCACGCACCCCAACACTGCTCGCACTGTATTGCGTCTAGGTGTGTAGCCTCTCTGCCTCTGCACATGTTTCCTCATCCACAAAATGGGCATAAGAGTAACATCTCATTTTGTTGTGAAAGAGTTAATATACATAAACATGCTTAGAACAGCACCTGGCATGCAGTACACCCCATTAAATGAGAGCTATCGTTACAACTACTATGAGTATTACATGTGTCTATTTTCCTCCATAGACTGAGTTCTCTAGAAGCAGGAACTGTGTCTTATTATATTTGGTACCCCAAAGCCCAGCACTGTGCCAGACACAATTTGGCTGCATAATAAATACCTATTAAATCAATAACTCAATGAATAAGGACACATTCTCTACTCCTACCATCCTCAGGCTACACGGAGTCATTTCTTCCTAACAGCATCAGGTCATTAATTCCTTTGACAAATATTTTTTGATCACCTGCTCTGGGCCAGGTACTGTTTTGAGTGCTCAAGGAGCGGGGGAGATTCAGTTATAAATAGAGTGGTGAGGGGCGACTTGCCTAAAAAAGGTGATATTGCAGGAAGCCCAAAGAAATGACGGAGCCAGCCACGTGGCTGTAGGGAGAAGAGCCTTCCAGTGAGAGGAAGGAGAAAGTGCTAGATTCAGCTTGTTTTTACTATAGTGCCTTGGGGGCATCTGTCACAGCCATACTAAAATAGAGAGTGTTTCCTTCAGCATCTGGGTGGTAGAAGTCACTTGAGGGTGCATTCTTCCACAGAATCAAAGCAGTCAAAGAGCACCAGCCCTTCATTAACTAAGCTGTGTCTATACGATGAAACTGAGTTTCTCAGCCTGATAAGGAAGAACACTTCTGAAAATTCCAGATCTGTTTCTGTCTACATATCACAAACCTCTTTTTTCCCTGGGCATATCAATTGAATGAGATATCTGGAAAATGCCTAGCCTATTACCTGGCACATCATAACTGTTTTTAATGGTTATTACTGTGATTTCAGTCTTCTCCCTTCACTTTCCACAAACCCCACCCTTCCAAAATGCTACAGAAGAGGAAAAATACTGGAGGGGCTTTTATGCTGTGTCACTGTTTGGGGAGCATGGGTGGAGATGGGGAGGAAAGAGACAACTGGCTGTTAATGTGTATGTTCTGCACCAGACTGTGAGCAGCTTGAGTCACAATCTCCAACTCTGTGACTATGCACACTGCCCAGCAGAGCACTTGGCACATAGTAGATATTCAGTAAATGGTTGATGAAGGAATAAATGAAAAATAAAGTACAGTACCATACACTGGAGCATGATGCTGTATTGTGCTCGCTTCCAGGAGCCCTGGCATGCCTCTCAGCCAGCAGGAGCTGGTGACACCCAGGGAGAGAGGCTTGACCCAGACCTCACATCTCAGGAGCTTAACTCTCCTACTGTTTCTTGAGCGCACTCCCTCAAATGCCACCTGGTGCTTTAGGTTGCCTGTGAGTGGCAGCCCACAAAGGGGCTTTGGGTGATTTTCCTGCAGTTTAGCTTTGTTGGCATTTAGATCAATCATCCCTTTCTGTAATATTAAACTTTAGCTCAGTGTTCTCAGAGAAGATATAAATTATTAAACAAAGGAAAGCAACTCTGGCTTCAGATCAGATGGTAATTAGCATCATCTAGCACTGAGACAAGTCCCTTCATGTGGTCCATGTGTCAGCATAAGGAGTTGAGGATTTGGCAACGATGCTCAAGTTCTGACTGATATTAATCTCAGTTGTGCCTGGACCCCAAAAGGACTAATTGAAACAATTCAGGCATTCACCATCACTGCAAGAGGGAAGGAAAGGAAAAGAAGGAGAGGGGAGGGGAGGGGGAGGGGAGGGGGAGGGGAGGTGGGGGACAGGAGAGGGAAAGAAAAAGTAAATTTTGGTATAAGAACAAAGAGAATTTACAATGACTGCCCATGTTCTATGTACCATGTATGGTACATATGATCCATGGTATTCTATGTATCATGTAGGGTACATGGTAACATATGATTTCATTTTAATTTATACATCATGAAGTAGGTGCTACACTCTGTGTTTTGCAGATGATGAAATCACTCTTCAAAGAAGTTAAGTGACTACCCAAACACACACAACAAGCAGAGGAGCTGAAATTGGAACCTGGGTGATATAGTTTGGCTGTGTCCCCACCCAAATCTCCTGTTGAATTGTAACTCCCACAATTGCCAAGTGTTGTAGGAGAAACCTGGTGGGAGGTAATTGAATCATGGGAGTGGGTCTTTCCTGTGCTGTTCGCATGGTAGTGACTAAGTCTCACAAAATCTGATGGTTTTAAAAAAAGGAGTTTCCCTGCACAAGCTCTCTTTCCCTTTGCCTGCTGCCATCCATGTAAGATTTGACTTGCTCTGCCTTGCCTTCTACCATGATTGTGAGGCCTCCCCAGCCATGTGGAACTGTGTAAGTCCATTAAACCTCTTCTTCTTCCCAGTCTTGGGTATGTCTTTATCAGCAGTGTGAAAACAGACTAATACACTGAGTCTGCCTTGTACTAAGCTGCCTCTTCTCAGAAGATGGCACGGGACCCTGCTGGTGGCCACAGAGTCCATGCCAACAGGCTCCACAGGCAATGAGCAACAGTGCCCTGGGAACAGCTTAACTGTAGGCTATGCCCTTGGAATGAATACACCAAGAGGGAGGAAGGAATCTTTACACATTTCAGTGGCATCAAAGTGTTCTTTACTGTAGAAAGAGGAACAAGGTCTTCTTTATAGCAAATTGAGTGAAAGTCATGTAGTCCTAGAGCAGTTTCTCAACTTTTTCTTCACTATGGTCCCCCTAAAGCAGCCTCGTTAGATACTTTTTTCCTAATCATGAAATTTTAATAACACATATATACTGTATATTATATATATATATGGATATATCTGTGCTTTATATATAAAAAGAATAAGATTTTTTGCTGCCCTTCCCTCCCTACACCCCAGAAAGCATGAACTTGGGTCCCACTGAGAATGCACGTCCTACAGCAAGTCAGGGTCAGCAGTTCTTTCATTCATTCCACAGAATTTGTTGTGGGCTTCATACATGGGCTTCAGACCAGAGCACCTCACAGTCATTTTCCCTCCTGAAAAGTGGTGGGATTTACTCTAAATTGTCTCATCAAAGAGAAGGGGAAGCTCAATTGAAGTCAAGAAACACAGGAAGCTAGTAGCCTTATTTGTGGCAGAGGGTCTGCAGGATGTGGACTTCAGCTGAAGCTGGCTCAACCCATTCAAGTCTGGCACGACCCCACCTCCACATTAGTGTCCATAATGCCCCTACCCTAAGGTACAGGACTCCCAGGAAGGCAGGCCTCACATGCCCCTGCAAGAGCTTGCTGAGGCATGGCCACACTCACGTCAAAAAACCCAGGGAATTAGGACAGGGAGGATCCTCAATTCTCCTCTAACTAACCTTCCTATTTTATAAAGAGGAAAGTGGAGTACAGAGGGAAGTGACTTAGCCAACGTCAGAGTGGCCTTGTTAATGGCAAATGGACAAGAAGGCAGGTCCTGATACCCTTTCCAGGGTGTTCAGTCAAATCTAGCCCTGGCATATCTCAGCAAAAGATGCTGATCAAGATCCAGCCCAGTGCCCTGCTCAAAACAGGCTCCATAGCAGGTTAGAAACATGCAGAAGTTTTCCCAACCACGCGTGTGGCAATAACAAATGCCTTGCAGCAGTGGTGCCTGAGATGCCTGGGCCCAGGAAAAGTGAGGCAGAGAGACAACCTTGCAAATCCACACCAACATACTCGACTCCATTCAGGAAGCTTGCACTGGTGTTGCTCACAAAACAGCAAGAAGAAGCACCCACAGTAGTCGGAGGCGTCATTTGGGGAACATTGATGTCTGAAGCAGCTTGTTTGCATTCTTAGAGCCAGATAAGCTGCAAGAAGACTTATCCTTCAAGCCACAACTGTAATAAATAAACCTCTTCTGGGAAGCTCTCACCAACCCTTCCCTCCATTCAATCAGAAGTAAACCCTCCCACCTCTCAAAATACTCAAGTTGTATCATTTTTGTGGCACTATACTGCCTGGTATCATAATCACTATTGCATTCACTTTTGCTTATGGTATGTCTCCCTTTCTAGATTATAATCTGTATTTTAGATGTAGATATAGAGCTAGAGGCTGGGCACAGTGGCTCACGCCTGTAATCTCAATACTTAGTGAGGCCAAGGTGGTGGATTACTTGAGGTCAGGAGTTCGAGACCAGCCTGGCCAACATGGTGAAACCCCATCTTTATTAAAAACACAAAACTTAGCCGGGCATGGTGGCAGGTACCTGTAATCTCAGCTACTCGGGTGACTGAGGCACAAGAATCACTTGAACCTGGGAGGCGGAGGGTGCCGTGAGCCAAGAGCCAAGATTGTACCACTGCACTCCAGCCTGGGCAACAGAGCGAGACTCCATCTCAAAAAAAAAAAAAAAAAAAGAAGAAGAAGAAGGAAGAAAGAGAAGAAGAAGAAGAAGAAGGAGGAGGAGGAGGAGGAGGAGGAGGAGGAGGAGGAGGAGGAGGAGGAGGAGGAGGAGGAGGAAAAGAAGAAGAGGAAAACAAAAAGATATAGATCTAGAGATGTATATATTTTACATTGCCTTTCAATGTCTAGAACTGGTCTTTGCCCCCAACATATACTTAGTAAGTATTTGTTGACTGAATACTCTTATGTAAAATCTATCAGGGGCAATAAAAGATTATAAATGATTCAACAAAATAGAATTCAAAAAAGAGAAGCCTTAAAGCATTGATTTTTTTTCCTAATTCCAAAAGCAAATCCTCCTTTTGGAATTCAGAAAGTGACAAGAGTTGTTGACACAGGAATATGGGGGAAGAGGGTGTTAAATCAATCAGGGATCAAAACAAAATCTTTATTTTCCCAAGAGTCCCTTGGCCTCTGCCAGATGCTTTTCAGGAGGAAGAGATTTCACTTCTCAGGGATGACCCCCATAGAAATGGGGGTGAAATTCAGTTTAAAAGGTAAATAAAAATAAAAGAGTTAAAAGAACACCATCAAAAGGCACGTAGAACTCCCAAGTCAGAGTTCTAATTGGTCAGGCAAAATAGGATTGTGAATAGAGCAGAAGGCTGCACTGCAAAAGACCCTCAAACTGCCAACAGAAATCTGAAATCCTGAACAATGAACACTAGGCCGGTTTGGAAGAGAATTCTACTTCAAAGATTCCTAGTAAGACCTTTTTACCCATCTGGAGAGACCACACACACACACACACACACACACACACTCACGCTTATGCACATAACTGATGAGAATGTTCCCAGGCCTTGGTAACCTTCCAACAACCATTGTTGCCAACTCTGTGCCCTTTGGTCCCAAACCACCTGCCTGGTGCGACACAAGCCAGAAATTCCAGCTGAGCATCCCAGGACCATCAAAGCTTACACTAGCCAGGTGACTTCCAAGCCTGAGGGAATAGCCAGCTCAAACATTTCACTTGGGATCATGCCAAAAAGCAGCTGCCTGAATAACAGGACCATAACCAGCTCCACTAAGTTTTCCCCTCTGGATAAGAAGGGTCACTGGTGCAGCCAGGATATGCACCGTAAGGCAGGAAGAAATATTCAGGTAAAAGAAGCAGAGAATGTGATAAAGTCTATGTATTTCTTTCCGGGGAATTTCAAACCTTGGACACAAAGACCTAGACATGACCACTGACATAGCTTCTCTTTGCCCCTCTATAGCTATCCTAATTCATAAAATAGCTAGAACTTATCCAAGATCACACAGCTCCAGAACTCTCACTCCGAAGCATTTACTATACCATGTCTTGTGTTAAGATCCCAGGGAAATCCTCGTAGTTTGTATCTCACATGCTCTCACTGACACAGAGTAACCCCTCAGTCTCTCCATTGGGATATACGCATGTTCCTGAGTATTTATCCAATTCAGTAAATTAAATGAAGCCTTATTAAGCACGTGCTAGGTGAAAATCAGGACTAGATGCTGAGCCAGCTCCATCTGGTGGCAGGAGTCAGGGCTCTCCTCATTGCAGCTCACCCCCAAGGAGAAGGTGCTTGGGACTCACTGGCCATAATGCTGGGTGGGATGTTCTGTGCAATGAGCAAGAAGTTAAATCTTCTTGCATCCTTGATCTGCTCTCTGCCTGCCTTGTTTACTCACTGCCTTCATTTCCAGATCATGACCTCATATTTGGTTAGTGTGGTAAATTAAGCCTTCAGCTCCCTACCAACCCCCACATCCCGATGCCTCAGGGTTATAATTTAGGCCAGTTGTGCTCTAGTCTATACTTCCGTAGACCATCTCCCTGTTAGATTCAGCTGTCCTCATCCTTCCTACCACCATAGTGATCAAGACCTGGGGATGGGCCTCAGACAAAAAGACAAAGGAAGCCAGTTTTAATCCAGTTCTTGAACTCCTCAGGATGCAAAGAGGATGCTGTGACACACACATGGTGAAGCCAGCTCGCCCAGGCTATGAGGTCTATGTGGGGCTTTTAGCCAATACTCTGTAGTAATAAATAGCATGCAATTGTCTGACCTTGTCTTCATGCATTTTCACCTCAAAACCAGTAGTGGTGAACTGGGACTGAGTGAGGAGTCTGGTTTTCAGGATCTCACCCATGTCTATCTCCATGTTAAAGATACAAAGATCAATGACCCATGGTCCTTCCCTTCCTTTGAGGAGCATACAATCTAGTGGAGACATAGATTTCTGACAAGTAGTCAGAATAAAGGTAGTCTGTGCCCTGGGAACACAAAAGAGGTCATGATGGATTTCAATGAAAACATTAGAAGAGGTTTTACAGGCCTTGAAGGATGAATCGGATTCTGATGGCAAGGAAGGGAAGTACAGTCCAGGTCAAGGGAACACGTGAGTAGAGACTATGAAGCATGAAAGGGTGTGCAGTTTTGACTTGGATGGATATCAATGGTTGACACACTGGGTGTAGGAAAGGCTCCACGTTACATGACTCAGCTTTTGTCCTTTAACAAGTAAGCAGATACTATAGGTTTGGAATGTTTATTTTCTGAAAACTTCCCTACCTCTCCCTTGAACTCTGGACTAGCAAATCCAGCTCATGGGCCTGGCATGCCTCTACTTGTCATGGTCACAAACATCTCAAACTTAATGTGTCCAAACCAAACTCTTTTTTTTTGAGACGGAGTCTCGCTCTGTCACCCAGGCTGGAGTGCAGTGGCGCAATCTCAGCTCACTGCAAGCTCTGCCTCCCGGGTTCACGCCATTCTCCTGCCTCAGCCTCTCCGAGTAGCTGGGACTACAGGCGCCCGCCACCACATCCAGCTAATTTTTTGTATTTTTAGTAGAGACGGGGTTTCACCATGGTCTCGATCTCCTGACCTCGTGATCCGCCCGCCTCGACCTCCCAAAGTGCTGGGATTACAAGCGTGAGCCACTGCGCCCGGCTCAAACCAAACTCTTGCTTGTCTCTCCAAATCTACTCTTCTTGAAGTCTTCCCCACCTTTCTGCTGCTTGAGCCAGAAACCTAGGAGTCAGGTTATATTCCTTTCTTTGTCTCACACTCCATAGCCAATTCATCAGCAAATTCTAATAGCTTTACCTGAAAATATATGCTGAATCCAACCACTTTCTACCACCATCCCCATGGTTACCACCTTGGTCCAATCACTATTATCTATTGCCTGATGGTTTTTTGTTTGTTTTTCAGATGGAGTCTTGCTCTGTCACCCAGGCTGAAGTGCAGTGATGCGATCTTGGCTCACTGCAACCTCCGCCTCCTGAGTTCAAGCGATTCTCCTGCCTCAGCCTCCTGAGTAGCTGGGATTACAGGTGGCCACAACCACGCCCAGCTAATTTTTTGTATTTTTAGTAGAGATGGGATTTCACCATGTCGGCCAGGCTGGTCTCGAACTAGTGACCTCATGATTCACCCGCCTCAGCCTCCCAAAGTGCTGGGATTACAGGTGTGAGTTACCCCGCCCAGCCTGAGTTATTACAAGAGCTTCCTGTCTGCCACCCAGAGTCTAACCTCTACTCAGAAGCCAGAGTGATCCTTGAAAAATATAAGTTAAATCATGTCACAGTCACTTCTCTGCTCAAAACCCTTCAGTGGCTTCCTCTAACTCAGAGTAATGGCCAAAGTCCTTACCTTGGCCTCTGTGTCCAACAAGACCTGTCCCTACCAGCCTCTCTGAGCTCTTCTCCTACCACTCCCTCCTCCTGCCTCACCCCCACATGCTGGCCTCCTTGCTCTTACTCATTCACCAAGCATGCTCTGCCTCAGGGCCTTTACACGCGCTGCTCCCTTGGCCTGGCTCGTTGCTCTCAGGTACCTGCACACCTCACTCTGTCACTCCAGCCAGGGCTCTACTCAATCACCTCCTTGTCAAAGAGACCATTCCCTGACCTTCATATGTGAAAAACAAACTCCTACAGCAATCACTCTCTTCCCCTTACCTTGCTTTATTTTTCTTTGTAACATTTATTGCCACCTGATGTATTATACTTTGTTTTTCATATATCTCCTTCCACTAGAATGTAAGCTCTATGACAGCAAAGACTGTTGTATTCACAGATGTATCTCTGTGACTAGCATGGTGGCTGGCACATAGTAAGTGCTCAATAAATATGTATGGTGAATAAGCACAGAAGTACACACAGTCCTATTTTGTAATGTCTAGATCAAGAAGGTGCATGTCTAGAGTCAGAGACACCATCAAAGACCACCAAAGAGGTTCTTATAATGATTCAAGACAGTCATGGATGAGGTCCAGAGCTAGGGCAGATTCACTGCTTGCATATGTTTATATATGCACTTATGTTATTGGAAGCATAAATAAATAGTGGGTCTCTGGTCATGTCTAGTAGCTTCAAGTCACAGCAAACTCAACTCAAAGGGACTAGAACATTAACACGGTTCTTTGTGTCCACAAATAAGCATAGAGAGAAAGCTTCCAGAGATGGCTAATTTAGCAGCTCACTGATGACATTGTGGATCCAGTTTTTTCCATCTTTCTGTTCAGACATTCTCGGCATTTTCTGTTTTGTCCTCAGACCTGTCCCCTTATGGTCACAAGGCAGCTATGGTGGCTTCAAGCATTACATCCTCAACTAGCAATCCCCATCATCCAGAGACTATTTAAGAGAGAGCATTCCTTTCCCAGCACCACTTTAAGAGTGAGGGGAGCTCTCCAGAAATCACAGAGTAGATTTCTCCTTCCGTACCATTGGCAGAGTTGAATCCCATGCCCATTCCTAACCAGTGCCTGGCAAGGGAATGGGAGACCTGTGACAACCTTGGCTTAATCAAGATTTATACAAGGGCTGGGAAGGACCACTGTCCCCTGAAACCAATGTCTTAGGATGCCTGAGCCAAATTAGGGTTCTGTTAGGAAGGAAGAGGGGAAGAAGAGCTATTGTCTGTTTGTGACAGAATGAATAACAGCCTGGGAGACATCCAGTTCCTCCTCCCTGGGGCCTACAAATGTTGCCTTATGTAGCAAAAGGACTTTACAGATGTGATTGAATCAAGGATCTTGAGATGGGAAGACAAACCTGGATTATCCAGGCACAGCCAATGTAATCAAAAGCCTTCTTAAAAGAGGGAAACAGAGGGAAATTTGAAAGAGAAGAAAAGAAGGCCATGTGATGAAGGAAGTGGAGATCAGAGTGGTGCGGCCACGAGCCACCAGAAGGTGGAGGAAGCAGGGAACCATTTATCCCCTGGAGCCTCCAGTAGGAACCAGCACTGCAGACACCTGGATCTTACCCCTGCAGGACTCATTTCAGACTTCTGGCCTCCAGAACTGTAAGGTGATAAAGGCATGCCGCGTGAAGTCACTAAGTGTGGCAATTTGTTACAACAGCCATAGGAAGCTGATACAGCTGGGGAACCAATGATGTCCATCACAAGTAGAAAAGCACTGGAAAAGGCCTATTGGATATTAGGAAGACTTTCACTCAACTTTTAATAAACAGGGGCTTTAATAAAAATTTGTCACAGCCCCGCCTGCTTCTGGCTTCTTCCATAGCAAGATGTTGGAGGCTGAGGCCAACCCTGGGCCAGTTCTCTTCCACTTGGCTTGGCCTCTTATATAGCAGTAGCTTTAGGAAATACTATTTTCAGACCTGATATAGAGAAATCATCTTATTTTTTAAGAGCATTTGCTTCCCTAGCTTTTTCTTTCTTTATTTTTTCCCCAGTGGGAGGAGGAGAAAGAGAAGACTTCATGCCCTGAAGTAGAGATAATTACCTTCCGGATTTTAAGACTGCATTCCCACTGCTTGTGCCATTCTGATCAAAGTCAATCATGAATTAAGAACAAACTGGGGCCCTCTATTCACTATTTCTTTAAATAATCTTTCTTCCTCTCCTCTTTGAGGAAAAAAAATTTTAATCCAAAGACTACTATAAACGATAATGATCATGTTTCACGTTTATATTCTCAAAGAACATCAGCATCATTAGGCAGTTAATGCATCTGCCACTTCTCTTGCTGAGGCAGGTCAGTACCATTCTTCTCTCTGAGCAACAGCCATCCAGGTGCCGTGAGATTCAGCCCTCACTCATCAACTTGTCATCCATCAGTCACAGAGTCAGGGCTGGAAACCAGGTCGGCAGAACCACAGATCTTTCCAACAAACATAGGACCAGTAAGGGCCAACGGCCTCCAGAGAAGATTGAGTTAAAAAAGAAAAAGTTTATCAATTAATAACAGGATTTAAGTGGCTTGTTCCCATTCTTTAGGAGAGATAAGATTTGTGACTAATAAACAGAGAACAGAAGACAATGTAAAATCCAAGAGCTACATTGTATGGCATAGACAACAGAGCTGCAGCAATTCAGAGAAAGGAGAGGTGATTGAGGAAGTGTGTCTCCGTGGAGTTCTCTTTTTCCCACGGTTTATATCAACTAGAATTGTCATTCTCAGAGAGGTGCTCTGTATTACACAGAGCACATATACGTTCTACCTAAAGACAAAACAGCGACTACATCCACAGCAAAAGAGAGCACATTAGACATTGGTAAATCGGGCCTCTGTGCCCCTGTTATTGACTGACCTGGATTTAAGAAATCTCCTATGTCTTAGTTATGGCATTGCTACAAGCCTGTGACCCAGCCTGGATCCTTGCTCTGAAGAGACAACACAGAGAGGAACTTGTACGACTTGAAGCATCTTATCATTTACTGAAATGTGCTATTTCTTTTAAGGAGCCCAGTGTCTCACTTAAGGCCAAGAGGGGATGTCAGTGAATTTTTTTCAGATAAGACAGAGATGAGTTAAGTCAGTGGTTCCAGACTTTGGGATTTTATAGACCCATGAAACATCCTCTCCTCTCCCTCTCAAAAAAATGTGGGTGATTCAGGAACCTGAAAAAAAATTAGGAATTTGTTATTTTACCAAATAAAGGGACTTGAGAGAGAAAAAAAAGCAGCAGCTATTATCTACTGTTACCTCATTTTATTTTTAAAGAAGAAACGTTAATACCAAATAGAGTAAAAGGATCTAATCTCAGAATTCTAACAGATAATACATTTGACTTTACGAAAAACTCACTCTATTGTTTTTATTTTTTTCATCTCATTGCAGACAGGTGAAAATTTTGCAGTGTTCTGGCACCAACTGCCCACCTGCATTTGGAAACCACCAGGGTGAATGCTTCCTGAGGTCTCTTACAGCCCTTATTTTATAAGATCCCATTTGCCATTTTACCTTTTCATACAGATTCAAGGAAAGCCATGCCACATATCTATCTTGTTCCTTCAAGCCACAGTGACAGACTGTGCCTGCAGAGGACAGTTCCTGAAGGAACACTTTTATCCATTCACCTATCTACTCATTCATTCATTCATTCAACATTTAATAAGTACCTACTGACTATCAAGGACTATATTGGGAAATGGAGACACAAAAAGGAATTTCCAAGCCCTACTGACACACAAATCATGAAACAAGGAGACAAAGTTGCAGGAAAACCTACAAAAGTGGTGCCGGAGCCCATCCAGGTATGATGATCAGAAGGCGAGGGGGTTTGGGGCATAGGGAGGGTGGGGTAGCATGTACATGCTGCCCCCCACCAAAAAGTGCATCTTTCATTGTACATACCCGGGTAATGATGCTGAGCTGACAGCAGGCATATCTTCAGATAAGCAGACAATGATACATCCCACTGTTCTAATTCTGGAACTGCTATGCCACCTCATTAATATGTGAAAATGTGTTAAAAAGCTGCTGATAAACAGCTGCACAGAGGCAGAAATAGTGGCTCCCATCACATTTGCAAGCTTTATTGGCTCTCCAACATGGCGTAAGAAAGGAAGCTTTGCCTGCATGTATAAACTGGGTAATTTGCTATAATGCTCCACTTTATTGGTAGACATTTTGCCATATCATGTCTCCCCAACCACAGTTTAAGGACACTTCTGTTTTACACAGCTCTGTAAACTGCCTCTTTCTTAGGAAGAACTGTCATGTTGACTAGCAACATTGCTTTAACATTCCAATTTATCAGTAAGACAGAAGATTGACTAGCTTCCATGCATTGCACAATTTCTAACAACTGAATTTCTACTTGCTCAGAGAGCATTTGATTAAGAAATTAAATACTAGTTACATATGAATCAGTGCAAGCCCTGAGTTGACTGAGGCCATGGAAAGTACACTTCTTAGGCAAGGGGAGTAAAGTTTTATCCTAATCCAAGACCAGCCCAAAAGTTAGAAAAGAGGCTTATCCAAAATGTTACAGCCAGAGCAGTTTTTCAAACCTCAAGGGCACTACTTTCCAGCCCCAGGAGCAAAAGTCCCAATTTACCTGACCTCAGGGATGGTTCTGCTTCATATTTCTCCAGCTACGCTTCCAGCTAGAGAAAAAGTCCCACCGAAGCACAATCCAATTACCTCCTTTCTCTCACCACCTCTCCCCTTTCCAGTGACAGATTGATGGGCTCCTCAGGTGCCTCCTGAGTGTGTCCTGAGACAGGGAACAGAAACATTGAGCTCACTGAATTGATTTCCACCTGCTACCTATTTAGACCAGGCCTATGGAGGTGATTTTCATCACTGACCTCCCCTTGACCCCTCCTCCCCTGCCCCACCCAATAGAGGAATTACAGCCTGTTGGGGGAATCCTCTGCTCTGGATAAATATTATACTGTTTGCTGTTTGGTACCAGGTGGCAGCTGCTCCCTTCCTTCTGGGTTGGGGATTATGTATTTGTATAATTTTTATATTATGTTTGTTTTCTTGACAGATGGTTATCTCATTATTGGGGTGGCATGCTGGAGAGAGGAAGGGTGTAACTCTAGGGGTATGGTCTGCTTGATAAAAGGCAGATAATAAAAAGGTGTTTTTTTTTTAACACAGAGAGAGCAGAACTATATAATTTAACCAAATGCAAAGAGCCTTGGATCCTGCAATTATCCAAGCAATGCTTGGAGCAGGGTAACTTAGAGACTGGATTTTCTTTCTAGAAGCATTTAGATGACTCTCCTGGCACACACATCTCCTTTGGCCTAGTTCCCCTGGGCCCCCATTTCCATCCTACTCCCTTAGAAGAGTGCCCAAATCGGCTTCTCAGGGTGTCTCCATCTCTAAAAAAAAATGTGAGTGCTTCCTGGCAGTGCTGAGAGAAGGGGGCTTTAGAAATGCAAATACAGCATTAACTTAAAGCCCTTGGTATAAAATTTGACCTAATTAAGACACTAGCGGGGCAAAGCATTCCAATAGCAATTACACAGGTTGTAAAGGGGTGAAGTACCTTTTAAAACCAAGAAATGCTTTTGCCAGAAATAAGCGCCCCTGAGGGTCAAATGAGGAATTGTAAATGCAGGACATCACTTGCCTTGACCTCAAGTAGGGCGCTTCCCTTCTCTCAGCTGCCACAAATGTCGCTGGCCTGGGGACAAAGCACTCGATTCCCTCTTCCCTAGACCTCCATTATCTCTTTCATGGACAGTTTCTCAGAAGCTGTGACGATCCTTTCATTTTACCCGCCCTACTAAGCCACTCATCCCTTCACAGATTTTGTTTGAGCACTTACCATACGCCGAGACCTGTATCGGCTTCTAAAGATGCAGAAAAGGATCAAATTAACAAGAGAATGACTTCACATGATGATCTCTAGACCAAATATAATTTGTGGATATTTTTTGCAAGTTCTCTTGAAGTTCTCACAATGGGAAATTATTCACTCAGTTCTGTTTTGAATCTTGAGCCATTATTAGGCATGGGTACTGTGCAAGGTGCCAGAAATACAAAAATAAGTAAGTTATAATATCATCCCAGTCCCTGAAAGTCATAAGTCTAATGGGAAAAAACAGGCATACACATAAACACTTGAGACAAGTAATATCCCTTGGTCACACTTGGGAAAGAGGCACACGGAATCACCTAGCTGAGACAGCACAAGACTCGAAATAAAGTTCAGTGGTCCTACTTGGTGTTGCAGTACAGGTTCACTTTAAATTAAGTGAACAAGAGATAAGGGTACAGGCCAGACTGCATAAGTTCAAATACCAGGTCCTCCACTTTCTATGTGTGGTTCTGGGGTAGTTACTTACATTTTCTGTGCCTCCATTTCCTGATCTATAAAGTGAGCTAATCAAACCCCCTCTCCAAGTTGTTTTAAGGATTAAAGACAACATATGTAAAGCACCTGCCTCGATGCTCTCCCAGTTCCATCATTAGCTGTGTAATGTTGGATGAGTTATTTGAACTCTGTGCCTTAGCATCTTCCAAATATCTACTTCCTAGGGCCATTAAGAGAATTTAATGAATAAACACACGTAACCTCTTATATAAAATGCCTGGCACAAAATCTCAGTTATGATATTGATGTTTTTATTAACCACAAATATACCCTCAATGTAATAATTACAAAGCTTTACATTTTAAATTATGTTCTCCTATTCGAAGAAAAAGACCATCAGCCTGGAAATCAGAACTTTAAGAGGATTTAGGAAAATTGATTAACCTCTCTGGACCATGGTTTTTTCACTGATCGAGCCCCCTCCTTCGGAGCCTTTCTGACAACCTCCTTGCCTGGTAGGCAAAGTCGGGGGCCACCATGACCCACCAAGAGCACCTGGAGAAACGACTATCCTGGGTTGCCCTGGGTCACTTACTAGTTTCCTAATTCATCTGTGATCACTTTGAGGGCTAGGACTTTGATCTCACCTATGTATCCCATAGAAGGTCCTAAATAAATGTTTGTTGATTGAGCAAGTCCTGAGTTTTTAGCTGAGATGTTTGGGGGCACTGAGAGATTCAATTGACATACTTAAAGTCAACCATCTAGCTAGCAGAAAATGTGAGCCTGGAACTGAAAGTCTTCTCATTCTTACTACAGTATCTTCCCCCAAGACTACAAAGTCAGCATCTACAAAGTGAGAAATTGGGAACGATTGTTTTCTTTACAAATAACTCTTTATTTCAGGGGTTTAACATCAATTACCTTTAAATTGCAAGCTACTCCAGTGCATTTAAAAATTAATTTGATTTAGAAAATGTCAATGTATCTGCAACTCGTCAGTAATATACCTGTTGCTCAAAGCAAATGAGGCTGGATCCCGACTCACAGTTTTAATTGATGTGTATTATTAGGATGACTAACGCCATCTGTGGGCTTGGGGTTGGTTTGTTGTTGTTGTTTGCAAAGAGAACCAGCTGAAAAATTAAATAAAGAAATCATGACTCTAAGGCTGTCATTGGTTCTTACTTAATTCATGGGCATTTATCCAAATACTCAAAGAAGTGGAATGAAATCTTGAAGCAGAAAACTCAAATTATTTTCACTCCAGGACAATGAGGTTTTCTCATGACCCCAAATCATGATTGTAGAACATTAAAACAACGAAAAACAGTGATTATCTTTTACATTCCAAAATGAGCCCTTAAAACTCAGAGACAAGTTTTAAAAGTCAAGGCCTTGGATTTCTAAGAACCAGTTTGGGGAAACACAAAAATCAGCTAAAATTTTCTGGCCAAAAGTCTGGATGTATTGACATAGGATCTGTTCTATCCTGTGCTGGTAAGTGGGACTTCATGGAGTCTTCGTAGTATCAGCCACTTGGAAGATGCTTCATGGAGAGGCTGTCTTCTGCGTAATCCTCTATTGGGAATAAAGAGTAATTGCGAGGAAGGGGAAATGAAAGAGGATAGGAGTGGAGATTAGGGGAAGAGAGACATTCTGAAAGGAGCCTCATGGATGGCACCCATGTATGTGCACACATACAAAACCACATACACTCCTCACCTGGGGCCCTTGCCTTCAAACGCATTCCACTGCAACATTCACAGTCCTTTCCTGCCTCCAAATCAAGAGCATGGAGAAGCAGGAAGAATTTCTGCAATGGCAATTTGGCAAGTCTAAATCAGATCATCGTCCTTTCATAGATCATGGTGGTATTTGTGATCACAGTACACTATTACCCTTGTTCATCCAGATTTGGTCTGCATCCACCACATCTTAAGGCCACTTTAAACTTGGCCAACAGGTATGCTACTCTACACAGCTAGCAGTGAACTTTACCTTCATCTTAGCCTATAGGGGTGATATAATTTGAACATATTATATATTTCCCTCAAAATTATATAAATTTGTGAAATTCCTATATTATTAAGGGATTGAAGCTACAAAGTTATTTGTACATATATTTAGAACAGTTCTCACAATATGCAGAAATTTCTGTTTACATGTCTGTCTCTCCCACTAGACTGTAAGTATTTTAAGTGTCAGAACCATTTTTGTTAGGAAAACAGCAATGCCTGACATGCCATTCAATTAATATTTGATAAATCAGTGAACAAATGTACACATGCCCAGGGATAATGTGACTAAGGGCCCAGATTCTATGATCAGACTACCTGGATTCTAATTCCAGCTCCGTCCTTACTAGCTGTGTATGTTTGGACAAGTTACCTCACCTCTCTATTCAGTTTTTTATTCCTAATATATGTTGAAATCACAAAACTATATACTGCATAGAAAGTATACATACATAGAATGCATGTGTCAGACACAAAATACTCAATAAATGTTACACTATTATTACTGAAATTCAGGATGTCTGACCACTGTAGCTACCAAAAGACTCCAAGCATTTATCTGGTTTAATCTCCTAAAACCCAATTTTGTAAGACTTCATTTCATAAGCTGAGGCATGATTCAATGGCCTTCCAAAATGTGAACAAGTTCCCAGGCACAGGTGGTGGGGAGCAGCTGTTTTCCATCCCTGCTAAGGACCAGCTAAGAGTCTTAAAGAGCCACATGATTGATTGGAGTATAAAGTATTAGAAATAGCTTCCTAATGTTTGAGGAACCATGGGCTGAAACCTCAAAGGAAGCCATGGAATCCCGCTCTATTGAGAATTCTTTAAAAATTGGGTAGGTTAACTGGCTCTCTAAGATAGGTAAGGGCTAGGAAAACATCTCACAGTAAAATAACAAGCAGTTTGCAAAGGTCAGTGGAGTTTGAGTTAAACTGCTGTTGACCCTGATTATCTGGAAACAGGAATATACAAAAAGGAAGAAAGTATGGGAAGAAGATTCCTCTACCTAGTGCGATTGTAACGAAAACATTTTCATATGCTGTTAATCCTTGTTCAGAATAACTTTAAATCTCATTAAGAAACCATTTCTAAAGGACCTGAATGAATGATGCCTGGTATAAGTATGGCCAATTAACGAAATGAAAACAGGCCGTTGTTGAGGCCACATTTAGGGACAATCTCAGTTAAGTACCTAACATTCTGTTGCTTGCAGATCATGCTTCATGCAATTTCCAGCTTAAGACAGCAAATAGAAGAGGGAAAAAGTCACTTCCATTCCACTCTCTGGGGGAAAAAGTGAGAGAGAAACTCATGTGATTGGAGAGACCCAAATTACACACCTATTATTCTTTTCAAGCAGAAAGAGGGTTTTGCACATTCCCTCTTGGGTAGAAAATCTTCTGATTTTAGTGAAGAAGTAGATGCAGTCTCTTGCTCCTCTTCTTGGTTACTCAGAGGAAGAGACCAAAAAGAAAGAGACTTTCCAGGGGAAAACAAAGCTAGCAGAGGCTTTGATCCTGAGCAACCTGAAGCCTGGGAGAGGGCTGAACAGAGAGGACACACAGGTGCCTGAGGACTCACGGCTCATTGACAGCTCTATAGCCACATGAGGGGATTAGACAGAGGGCTGGAATGGTAACATGTGATAAAGACCCTGAAATGGAATTTAGCGGTTTGTTCACTTTCAAATTATAGAACATTAAGTTTAAATGTTTTCATATAAATATTGAATTATATGTATATAGCAGAATCATAAATTTGTGCACTACTACTCAGCTTTTCAAGGAAAGTGTGGCTCATTTCCTATGACTGATCTATTCTTCCTCCAAGCTTGGATCCTGTTGAGAAGCAGGTGAAAAAACAAACTTGCCAATTAATATTATCTCAGGCTCTTCCCTTTCATACCATGTCTTTTGATAATTCATTTTTTGAGAGAGAAAGAGAATTCTGTTCATTCTCTCTCCCCAAACAGCTCATGGTGAAGGAAAAGAGGGCTACAACCTTCACAGTGTGACCTATTCATTGCTGGTGGCTGGTCTGGCCCACTCCTGACCTTTTGCCTTTTGGGATACTACTTGACCCATCTGGCCTTTGGGGTCATTATGCGATTATTCCCTGCTAGAGTCTACACTACAGCAGGCTTCAGGGAGCTCGGAGCTCTGCCTCAGATCCCCAAAGCCAAGCTGCTATGGCTCCCCAGACACATCAGACACTGCCAAGCCAAAGCCGGCTTCTCTTCAAGTCTTGCAGCCTCTCTTCCCAAGATTACCAGGAGAGCTAGAGGAAAGGGCCACTAGCCCAGTGTGGTCACTTTCATAGCAGCGTATATCTGTCACAACCTGCTGTATATTTCCCAAGCCTCCTTCCCAAGCCTCCACCTTATCAAAGGAGAAAACAATATTTTCTTCTGACAGCTGCACTTGCTTTGTTTCACTGCAACAGATTTTAACCAGTTGAAGTTGTAAAATAACCATGACCTTTAGCAATACCACTGCCACTACCCAAAGAACACAGATGGGCACCTAAGAACTGGGAGTGACCCCAGTTCCTCAGACCCTTACTGGACCTAACATTCCTGACCAATGAGCAACTGGGCTTGTTTTAACCAAGCATACACAGATTAATAGACACATTCTGACTTTGCCAGAGTAAAACCTTTCAATTATGAATTACCATAAACACCAAGAACCTCCTCCCTTCCTAGTGCACAGAAACCCCTGACGCTTCCTCTTCAGAAAGTATATTCATTGCTCTGTATTCCTTTGGCCTGGGAGGTAACTAAACTCAGTGCTTGCTTTGTTGAGCATGACAGTAGCCACTGGTATTCCATGAATTCTCTTAACAGGAGGAGGACATGGGGACACAGGCATCCGACGTCTGTGCCTTCCTCTTTGGTCTGCATTCTCCTCCCCTAAAGTGCTTTATTTCTTGGACAGGACCTCCCCTACGCCATTGTTCCCATGGGCACAAAACCTCATGGCCTAATGTTGGTGTTAGAAGGGATGCAGGAAGAGAAACTGACTTGGCAATGACACATATTAAGAAGTATGTTTTAATCACCATTCCTGTCCTATACAGGTACCAAGAACAAAAAATCTATAGTCAGATCTGGTAGGCCCAAAAAAAACAGTCAAGATCTTATTAGATTGCAAATTAACAATAAAAGAGGGGTGGAGCCAAGATGGCCGAATAGGAACAGCTCCTGTCTACAGCTCCCAGCGTGAGCGACGCAGAAGACGGGTGATTTCTGCATTTCCATCTGAGGTACCGGGTTCATCTCACTAGGGAGTGCCAAACGGTGCAGGACAGTCGGTGCAGCGCACCTTGCACAAGCCGAAGCAGGGTGAGGGATTGCCTCACTCGGGAAGCTCAAGGGGTCAGGGAGTTCCCTTTCCTAGTCAAAGAAAGGGGTGACAGACGGCACCTGCAAAATCAGGTCACTCCCACCCTAATACTGTGCTTTTCCAATGGGCTTGGAAAACGGCACACCAGGAGATTGTGTCCCACACCTGGCTTGGAGGGTCCTCTCGCTGATTGCTAGCAAAGCAGTCTAAGATCAAACAGCAAGGCGGCAGCGACGCTGGGGAAGGGGCACCTGCCATTGCTCAGGCTTGCTTAGGTAAACAAAGCAGCCAGGAACTCGAACTGGGTGGAACCCACCACAGCTCAAGGAGGCCTGCCTGCCCCTCTGTAGGCTCCACCTCTGGAGGCAGGGCACAGACAAACAAAAAGTCAGCAGTAACCTCTGCAGACTTAAATGACCCTGTCTGACAGCTTTGAAGAGAGTAGTCGTTCTCCCAGCACGCAGCTGGAGATCTGAGAACGGGCAGACTGCCTCCTAAAGTGGGACCCTGACCCCCTGAGCAGCCTAACCGGGAGGCACCCCCCAGTAGGGACAGACTGACACCTCACTCAGCCAGGTACTCCTCTGAGACAAAACTTCCATAGGAACGATCAGACAGCTGAATTTGCGGTTCACGAAAATCCACTGTTCTGCAGCCACTGCTGCTGACACCCAGCCAAACAGGGTCTGGAGTGGACTTCTAGCAAAATCCAACAGACCTGCAGCTGAGGGTCCTGTCTGGTAGAAGGAAAACTAACAAACAGAAAGGACACCCACACCAAAAACCCATCTGTACATCACCATCATCAAAGACCAAAAGTAGAAAAAACTACAAAGATGGGGAGAAAACAGAGCAGAAAAACTGGAAACTCTAAAAAGCAGAGCGCCTCTCCTCCTCCAAAGGAATGCAGTTCCACACCAGCAACGGAACAAAGCTGGATGGAGAATGACTTTGATGAGTTGAGAGAAGACGGCTTCAGACAATCAAACTACTCCGAGCTACAGGAGGAAATTCAAACCAATGGCAAAGAAGTTAAAAACTTTGAAAAAAAATTAGACGAATGTATAACTAGAATAACCAATGCAGAGAAGTGCTTAAAGGATCTGATGGAGCTGAAAGCCAAGTTTCGAGAACTACGTGAAGACTGCAGAAGCCTCAGCAGCCAATGCGATCAACTGGAAGAAAGGGTATCAATGATGGAAGATGAAATGAATGAAATGAAGTGAGAAGGGAAGTTTAGAGAAAAAAGAATAAAAAGAAACAAACGAAGCCTCCAAAAAATATGGGACTATGTGAAAAGACCAAACCTACGTCTGATTGGTGTACCTGAAAGTGACAGGGAGAATGGAACCAAGTTGGAAAACACTCTGCAAGATATTATCCAGGAGAACTTCCCCAATCTAGCAAGGCAGGCCAACATTCAGACTCAGGAAATACAGAGAATGCCACAAAGATACTCCTCAAGAAGAGCAACTCCTAGACACATAATTGTCAGATTCACCAAAGTTGAAATTAAGGAAAAAATGTTAAGGGCAGCCAGAGAGAAAGGTCGGGTTATACACAAAGGGAAGCCAATCAGACTAACAGCTGATCTCTCGGCAGAAACTCTACAAGCCAGAAGAGAGTGGGGGCCGATATTCAACATTCTTAAAGAAAAGAATTTTCAACCCAGAATTTCATATCCAGCCAAACTAAGCTTCATAACTGAAGGAGAAATAAAATACTTTACAGACAAGCAAATGCTGAGAGATTTTGTCACCACCAGGCCTGCCCTAAAAGAGCTCCTGAAGGAAGCACTAAATGTGGAAAGGAACAACCAGTACCAGCCACTGCAAAAACATGCCAAATTGTAAAGACCATCAAGGCTAGGAAGAAACTGCATCAACTAACGAGCAAAATAACCAGCTAACATCATAATGACAGGATCAAATTCAGACAAAACAATATTAACTTTAAATGTAAATGGGCTAAATGCTCCAATTAAAAGACACAGACTGGCAAATTGGATAAGGAGTCAAGACCCATCAGTGTGCTGTATTCAGGAAACTCATCTCTCGTGCAGAGACACACACACACTCAAAGTAAAGGGATGGAGGAAGATCTACCAAGCAAATGGAAAACAAAAAAAGGCAGGGGTTGCAATCCTAGTCTCTGATAAAATAGACCTTAAACCAACAAAGATCAAAAGAGACGAAGAAGGCCATTACATAATGGTAAAGGGATCAATTCAACAAGAAGAGCTAACTATCCTAAATATATATGCACCCAATACAGGAGCACCCGGATTTATAAAGCAAGTCCTGAGTGACCTACAAAGAGACTTAGACTCCCACACAATAATAATGGGAGATTTTAACACCCCACTGTCAACATTAGACAGATCAACGAGACAGAAAGTTAACAAGGATACCCAGGAATTGAACTCAGCTCTGCACCAAGCAGACCTAATACACATCTACAGAACTCTGCACCCCAAATCAACAGAATATACATTTTTTTCAGCACCACACCATATCTATTCCAAAACTGACCACATAGTTCGAAGTAAAGCACTCCTCAGCAAATGTAAAAGAACAGAAATTATAACAAACTGTCTCTCAGACCACAGTGCAATCAAACTAGAACTCAGGATTAAGAAACTCACTCAAAACCGCTCAACTGCATGAAAACTGAACAACCTGCTCTGGAATGACTACTGGGTACGTAACGAAATGAAGGCAGAAATAAAGATGTTCTTTGAAACGAACGAGAACAAAGACACAACATACCAGAATCTCCGGGACACATTCAAAGCAGTGTGTAGAGGGAAATTTATAGCACTAAATGCCCACAAGAGAAAGCAGGAAAGATCCAAAACTGACACCCTAACATCACAATTAAAAGAACTAGAAAAGCAAGAGCAAACACATTCAAAAGCTAGCAGAAGGCAAGAAATAACTAAAATCAGAGCAGAACTGAAGGAAATAGAGACACAAAAAACCCTTCAAAAAATTAATGGATCCAGGAGCTGGTTTTTTGAAAAGATCAACAAAATTGACAGACCGCTAGCAAGACTAATAAAGAAAAGAGAGAAAATCAAATAGACACAATAAAAAATGATAAAGGGGATATCACCACCAATCCCAGAGAAATACAATCTACCATCAAAGAATACCACAAACACCTCTATGCAAATAAACTAGAAAATCTAGAAGAAATGGATAAATTCCTCAATACATACACCCTCCCAAGACTAAACCAGGAAGAAGTTAAATCTCTGAATAGACCAATAACAGGCTCTGAAATTGTGGCAATAATCAATAGCTTACCAACCAAAAAGAGTCCAGGACCTGATGGATTCACAGCCGAATTCTACCAGAGGTACAAGGAGAAACTGGTACCATTCCTTCTGAAACTATTCCAATCGATAGAAAAAGAGGGAATCCTCCCTAACACATTTTATGAGGCCAGAATCGTCCTGATACCAAAGCCTGGCAGAGACACAACCAAAGAAGAGAATTTCAGACCAATATCCTTGATGAACATTGATGTAAAAATCCTCAATAAAATACTGGCAAACCGAATCCAGCAGCACATCAAAAAGCTTATCCACCATGATCAAGTGGGCTTCATCCCTGAGATGCAAGGCTGGTTCAACATATGCAAATCAATAAATGTAATCCAGCATATAAACAGAACCAAAGACAAAACCCACATGATTATCTCAATAGATGCAGAAAAGGCCTTTGACAAAATTCAACAATGCTTCCTGCTAAAAACTCTCAATAAATTAGGTATTGATGGGACGTATCTCAAAATAATAAGAGCTATCTATGACAAACCCACAGCCAATATCATACTGAATGGGCAAAACCTGGAAGCATTCCCTTTCAAAACTGGCACAAGACAGGGATGCCCTCTCTCACCACTCCTATTCAACATAGTGTTGGAAGTTCTGGCCAGGGCAATCAGGCAGGAGAAGGAAATAAAGGGTCTTCAATTAGGAAAAGAGGAAGTCAAACTGTCCCTGTTTGCAGATGACATGATTTTGTATCTAGAAAACCCCATTGTCTCAGCCCAAAATCTCCTCAAGCTGATAAGCAACTTCAGCAAAGTCTCAGGATACAAAATCAATGTACAAAAATCACAAGCATTCTTATACACCAATAACAGACAAACAGAGAGCCAAATCATGAGTGAACTCCCATTCACAATTGCTGCAAAGAGAATAAAATACCTAGGAATCCAACTTACAAGGGATGTGAAGGACCTCTTCAAGGAGAACTACAAACCACTGCTCAATGAAATCAAAGAGGATACAAACAAATGGAAGAACATTCCATGCTCATGGGTTGGAGGAATCAATATCGTGAAAATGGCCATACTGCCCAAGGTAATTTATAGATTCAATGCCATCCCCATCAAGCTACCAATGACTTCCTTCACAGAATTGGAAAAAACTACTTTAAAGTTCATATGGAACCAAAAAAGAGCCCGCATCGCCAAGTCAATCCTAAGCCAAAAGAACAAAGCTGGAGGCATCACACTACCTGACTTCAAGCTATACTACAAGGCTACAGTAACCAAAACAGCATGGTACTGGTACCAAAACAGAGACATAGATCAATGGAACAGAACAGAGCCCTCAGAAATAGTGCCACATATCTACAACTATCTGATCTTTGACCAACCTGACAAAAACAAACAATGGGGAAAGGATTCCCTATTTAATAAATGGTGCTGGGAAAACTGGCTAGCCATATGTAGAAAGCTGAAACTGGATCCCTTCCTTACACCTTATACAAAAATTAATTCAAGATGGACTAAAGACTTACATGTTAGACCTAAAACCATAAAAACCCTAGAAGTAAACCTAGGCATTACCATTCAGGACATAGGCATGGGCAAGGACTTCATGTCTAAAACATCAAAAGCAATGGCAACAAAAGCCAAAATTGACAAATGGGATCTAATTAAACTAAAGAGCTTCTGCACAGCAAAAGAAACTATCATCAGAGTGAACAGGCAACCTACAAAATGGGAGAAAATTTTCGCAACCTACTCATCTGACAAAGGGCTAATATCCAGAATCTACAATGAATTCAAACAAATTTACAAGAAAAAAACAAACAACCCCATCAAAAAGTGGGCAAAGGACATGAACAGACACTTCTCAAAAGAAGACATTTATGCAGCCAAAAAACACATGAAAAAATGCTCATCATCACTGGCCATCAGAGAAATGCAAATCAAAACCACAATGAGATACCATCTCACACCAGTTAGAATGGCCATCATTAAAAAGTCAGGAAACAACAGGTGCTGGAGAGGATGTGGAGAAATAGGAACACTTTTACACTGTTGGTGGGACTGTAAACTAGTTCAACCATTGTGGAAGTCAGTGTGGCGATTGCTCAGGGATCTAGAACTAGAAATACCATTGGACCCAGCCATCCCATTACTGGGTATATACCCAAAGGACTATAAATCATGCTGCTATAAATACACATGCACACGTATGTTTATTGCGGCACTATTCACAATAGCAAAGACTTGGAACTAACCCAAATGTCCAACAACGATAGACTGGATTAAGAAAATGTGGCACATATACACCATGGAATACTATGCAGCCATAAAAAAGGATGAGTTCATGTCCTTTGTAGGGACATGGATGAAACTGGAAACCATCATTCTCAGTAAACTATCGCAAGGACAAAAAACCAAACACCGCATGTTCTCACTCATAGGTGGGAATTGAACAATGAGAACACATGGACACAGGAAGGGGAACATCACACTCTGGGGACTGTTGTTGGGTGGGGGGAGGGGGGAGGTGGGAGGGACAGCATTAGGAGATATACCTAATGCTAAATGATGAGTTAATGGGTGCAGCACATCAACATGGCACATGGATACATATGTAACAAACCTGCAGATTGTGCACATGTACCCTTAAACGTAAAGTATAATAATAATAATAATAAAGAAAAAAAGAAAAAATAAAATAAAAGACACTGTAATAAAGTACAGTTGAGCTTTGAACAATGCGGACATGATGGGCACTGAGCCCTGCAAAGTCAAAAATCCACATATGATTTTTGACTCCCCAAAAACTCAACTGCTGATAGCCCACTATTGACTGGAAGCCTTACTGATAACATAAACAGTCAATTAACACATATTGTATATGTTATATGTATTATATACTGTATTCGTAAAGTAAGCTAGAGAAAAAAACATGATTAAGAGAATCATGCCGGGCGCGGTGGCTCACGCTTATAATCCCAGCACTTTGGGAGGCCGAGGCGGGCGGATCATGAGGTCAGGAGATCGCGGCCATCCTGGCTAACATGGTGAAACCCCGTCTCTACTAAAAAAAATACAAAAAATTAGCCAGGCGTGGTGGCGGGCGCCTGTAGTCCCAGCTACTCAGGCGGCTGAGGCAAGAGAATGCGTGAACCCAGGAGGCGGAGCTTGCAGTGAGCCGAGATTGCACCACTGCACTCCAGCCTGGGTGACAGGGCGAGACGCCGTCTCAAAAAAAGAAAAAAAAAAAAAAGAAAATCATAAGAAAGAGAAAATATATTGACTCTTCATTAAGTGAAAGTGGATCATCATAAAGCTCTTGAATCCTCATAGTCTTCAGTAGGCTGCAGAGGAGGAAGAAGAGGGGTTGGTCTTACTGTCTTGGACAGGCAGAGGCAGAATAAAATCCAAGTATAAGTGGACCCACACAGTTCAAACTCAATTGTTCAAGGGCCAACTGTACCTAGCATATACCAGGCCCATTTCTAAGGGCCTAACTCATTTAATTTTTTGCAATGTCCCTATAAGGCAGGTGCTATGATTATTATCATCTTAATTTTATAGATGAGAAAACTGAAATACAAGACAGTGAGATAACCGTGCCCAAAGTTACAGGGTGAGCTACGGATGAGCCAGGATGCAAGACTAGGCAGTGTGGCTCCTGTGAAACACACACTAATGCCACAGCACCACCACTGGATGTCAGCATACCAAACTGAAGGAGCAGCAGCCTTTTAAGGAAAAAAGGGGAACAGCATTTACTAAGGGCCTTCCAGGTGCAAAACATTTATGCATACATTTTCTAATTTAATCTAAGAGGTTACAAACAACTTTTTATGCAACAAAATAGACAACATTTAGTTCAGTTAGTAAAGTGACTGACTTGCATCAGAGGAGCTTTTTGTTCATACTATTTAAATTGGAAAAATAATAACATTAGAGTAGACTTAGAAGTTAAGAGGATCTGTCCCTAGATTCCTCATTAACAAAGGGCTCTTTCCAGCTATTCACACTTGATCACACAATAAAACCATTATTAGAAAGACTTCAGGGAAGAGACCACCAATGTACTTTCTTCCTCTGTAAAAATCAGCCAGAGACAAGCATTTGCTATAAAATTATCTGGGTTTAATTATTATCAACATCAGAACTATAGAACATTAACGTATTAAACCTGTATTTACAATTACATGTACAAAAAAATGTTCTTTGTGAGGAGCAATTTTCAGCAAATCTGACAAACAGCAAGAGTCATTCCTATTTCGGGTTTGAAAAGAGAAATGGAAATTTCCAAGACGCCCCCCTCCTCCCTCTCACTCCAGTGACCCTCTGAACATCAATTTGCAAAGGCCTGAGGTAGAAAGGGAGGTATTAACAATATCAGGCACTCATTCTTCCCCTCTTATGAAAGGGATGAATTTTTAGGTACCGTTTTCCATCACTTATTATACTGATGTGCCATCCATCTGCATCATTAGGTTCAGTAGTTACCATGACAATATGATGCCTACAGCAATCTAACTTGATAGCCACATGCCAGAATGTGAAAAAATAGGACCAGCTAAGAAAGTGAGAGAAATATAATTAATCTGAACCACATTCAAAAAAATGTGCACAAAACTAGGACCAAGAGGGAAACTGCTGAAATATCATTGAAGAGTATAAAAACTTTGCTAAGTAGAGCCACGTATTGGTCTATTACTAAGACAGGAAGAAGTCAAAGTTGGTCTAGAATATTGTTCTGAGCCCCTGCCCCTCCCCCTGCTTCCCATTTCCTGCTACAGGGCCCTGCAGTATCATCTTTGATTCTAGCTGTTAGGGCCCTAATTTCCCCAAGGCTCTCAAGCCACCACCATAAGTGCCACCACCATGTCACTCTGCTCATGTGCAGTCTGCTATTAGACCCAGACTTTCCACCTGATGAAATAATTTCCATCATTCTGAAGCTAATCTTAAGAGACTGAATTGTGCTGTCTTGAGAGATCCTGTCCTCTTGCCTTCTAAGTGCCCAGTGGACGCATCGGGCTAGCACAAACCTCTTGAGGGTCCCAACATGGTAGAGAGGGGCTGGGAGATTGAGAAAAGGAGAGCAAGAAAAGTTGCAGTCCTGGGAGATGAGCCTGGGACGTGTGTTTATTCTCAGCATGGCTGGGTGGGATAGCGACGCTGAGCTAGGCGATTTGGCCGATTCAGGCTAGTGGCCGTGGGCAGCTGGAAAAGAAGAACAAATACTACACTGAGTACAGCCCCAAACATGACTCTGCCCGGGGTTGATTGGACGGATGGAGCTAGGGCACCCTGAGCCTCTGTGTAGAACATTTCCCAAGGTTGTGTTCTAATTGCGTACCTTCACCCAACCCTTCACCTAACTACGGTGAAAAGAAACTTGATTTTTATAAAGAGAGGAGGCCAAATGAGACATTAGCAGAGCTAAGTCTACCCAGGTTGCTGAGGAACAGGGGACTTAGCTTCTCTCAAAGTTTCCAATGATCCCTTCATCCCCAGGACAGAGTGACACTGCACCCACACTACTGATACCAACACCGACTGTGTCTCCCACATCTCAAAGAGCTATTAAAATTTAAACATGATATTAATAGTAACTACATTTATTGACCATTTTCTGGGTTCCAGGCCCTTCATATACGTATCTGTGAGCTAGCTACTACTAACCCCACTTTACAGAGGCAGAAACTGAGACTTGGAGAGGTTAAATAATTGCTCAAGAACTCACATATCGTAAATAGTAAACTGGGATGATAAACCTAGGTCTCCTTAATCCAAAACCTGTGCTCCTGGCCAGCCCCTCCCCCTGAGGGCTTCCTTACCTGAGGCACCTGAGATGGGTTGTAAAGAGGAACAGCCCCTTTTAAGGCAGGTGGAGGAAGAACACCAGGGTTGGAGCAGAGCTCAAAGGAAACACTCTGTGATGGAAAAGCATGGAAAATCCCATCAGTGCCTGCCTCCCAGATTCCAGAATGTTGAGGCCTTCAAGAAGCATATCAGGATTATTTGGTTTTTTCTCGGTGATTTCTTTAAGTTCCTTATCAACTCTCCAAAGGACATGAATAGGCATTTCTCAAAAGAAGAAATGGCCAATAAGCAAATGAAAAAAATGTTCAACATCAATAATAATCAGGGAAATGCAAATTAAAGCCACAGTGAGATACCATCTTACTCCTGCAAAAATTACCATAACTAAAATGTCAAAAAACGATAGATGTTGGCAAAAGGGGACACTTACATACTGCTGGTGGGAATGTAAATTAGTACAACCTCTATGAAAAACAGTATGAAGATTCCTTAAAGAGCTAAAAGTAGAACTACCATTCGATCCAGCAATCCCACTACCGGGTATTGGCCCAAAAGAAAAGAAGTCATTACTTGAAAAATACACTTGCACAAGTACGTTTATAGCAGCACAATTCACAATTGCAAAATGTGGAACCAACCTAAGTGCCCATCGACTAACGAGTACATAAAGAAAATGCAGTATACATATACGATGGAATACACTCAGCCATTAAAATGAACAAAATAATGTCTTCTGCAGCAACTTGGATGGAGCCAGAGGCCATTATTCTAAGTGAAGTACACAGGAGTGGAAAACCGAAAACCATATGTTCTCACTTATAAGTGGGGAGCTATGAGTATGTGAAGACACACAGAGTGACATAATGGACTTTAGAGATTCAGAAGAGGAAGGGTGGGAGGAGGGTCAGGGATAAAAAAAACTACACATTAGGTACAACCCACATCCATGCCAACACTACTTGGATGGTGGGTGTGCTAAAATGTCAGAATTCGCCACTATATAATTCATCTATTAACCAAAAACCACTTGTGCCCCAAAAGCTACTGAAATGTTTTCAAAGAGAACCATATCAGAAGGGTTTCTTAACAGAACTCAGGGAATCTCAAGCAAGCAAACATGGTTCAAGTGGACACAACCAACCCCTGGGTCTGGAGTGGCAATACTGAAAAGAAGAAAAAGCCTCAATAAATTATATTGATACCATCATAAAAAGTAATATAGCCTTCAAAAGGCCTAAAATTCTACAAGAGTTATCTAACCGGACTTAAAGAACTAAAAATGTTTTCCTAGCAATAGATATGAAATCCATACTGATGTGGACAACTCATCAAGAATTTATCACAGCCCTGGCCAAGGTCTCCAGTGAACTCCACCTCCTCCTGGGACAGGGAAAAAGGCAAGTCCCCAGGCTTCCCTCGAGGAAGCCGTTATAGGTTGAACTGTGTTCCCAGAAAAAAAAATCACGTTTGAAGCCCTAACCCCCAGTACCTCAGAAAACATATGTTTGGAGAAACATAAAAATACAACATTTGGAGATGGGGTCTCTAAAGAGGCAATTAACATAAATGGAGGTCATATTGGTAGCCCATTCCAGTATGACTGATGTCCCTATAAGAGGAAGAACTCTGAACACAGACACGCTCAGAGGAAAGGCCGTGTGAAGACATGGAAAGAAGATGGCCGGGCACAAGCCAAGGAAAGAGGTCTCAAAAGACACAACCCTGTGAAACCTGGACCTCAGCTTTCAGCCTGGAGAACTGTGAGAAATTCGGTTTCTGTGGTCTGAGCCTCCGTTCTGTGGTACTTTCTTATGACAGCCTGAGCAAACTAACACAGCAAAGAAGCATTCTTCGGGTTCCCCAGGAGTCAGCACTGCCCACACTGAAGGTTCACTCCTCACACACAGGCATCTGTTGGGGTCCGACGCTCCAGCCTAGGGGGGCTGCTCACCTCAGGTCCAGACAAGCCTCCAACCCCAGCACCCGCAGCTGCTCCCCCGCTGGATGCAGATCCTTGGCCTTCACCCCCACCTGGAAAGCAATGAGTCAGAGCTGTTTCCTCCGCTCAGGACTGGGGGCCCCCACTCCCAGAAGGCACCCCCACCCTTGGGAGCGCTGAGGGGACCACCCATGGCCCAGAGACTGAGGTGATGGTACCTGTGCCCCTGGAGAAGGCGCTAACAGCCAGCAGAGGTGGGGACTCAGGGGAAGATGTCAGTGAGAGGCCCAGGCCAGCCTGGTGGGGAGAAGATGCTCTGGGGGTCTCCTGCTTTGTGGAGAAGGAAAGGCAGCATTGGCGACATTGGCAGTTAACAAAACTGATGCCCGCCAACTTGTGTTCCCACACTCACGATGGCGGCCTTGCCACAAACTGCTGCTGGGCACTCCCCAAAACCCCCTCTCCTCATCTCACTCTTCCACCCAACAATCCACACTAGCTCCCTACTGCCGACCCTCTGAAGTTACATTTCTTCATCCTAACTTTTTAAAGCTTTTTTAATCTGCCTTTGCCCTCACAGGACCCATTCATTTCCCACCATCTCCCATCACAAAACCTCTGTCTCGTGTGGCCTGGGGTAGAGTCAGGTGCCAGCTCTGAGAGCTCCTAGGTGCTGAGGCAGCTCCCTCTGAAAGGCCCACGGAGAGGGGCATCCTCCCCCTCCCACAGAGCCTACCTCAGAGTCAGGGCTGTCTGAGGAGTCCTCGTCTCCAGAGGGGGATGCGTTCTTGGTGGGCTTCGATCGAAACCAGCTGAACCAGCCAAACCCGGAGCTCTGGAAGGCGAAGAGGACATTTTATGACCTGCAGGTTTGCTTCTCCCCCGACTATGAGGTTAACCCGCCCCCATGTGACCATCAGAGCCCAGACTTCCAAGTCTGCACCACCCTCGAGGAAGGGAATGGCAGGGGAAGGAAGGTAGGGGAGAGAAGAACAAGTCCCTCCACCTTTGTATGCTCCTTCCCATCTCCGAGCTTGCCTCTCTGGGCAGTATTTCGGGGAGAGTTTTTATCAGCCTCGTCAGAGGACTCCTTCTCATCCTCCTTGGCTGAATTGGTGGAACTCTCAGAAATACTTCGTGCTCTAGCAGCCAGTGGTGTCTGGAATTAAAGAAAGAACTCACATTTGCAAGGCACTTGACAGGTTACCAAACACATGCGCACATACTCCCTCACCTGACCTGCTCAGAAGGCAGTGGGATTGTGTCTCAGGATCATATTGTACTGAAGAGGAAGAAAGGCTCAGTCATGAAAAATGACTCGCTGAAGGTCGCAGGATAAGGTGGGAGCCCAAGCCCATGTTATCCCTCATCCTACAGACCTTTGTCTGGTGTGCCACCTCTCCAGAAACAGAGTTTTCAGAACTATGCCAAGGCCTGGAGTAGGGGGTATGGACTGCTACTGCTGGAGATGAAGAGGGCCAGAAAACACCCCACAGAGGCCCACAAGCCCCCCGCCAAAAAATCAGAGAATGTAGCAACCACCAAACATAACTCATCTTAGAGCTCATTTCCTAACAGACTTGCTCAAGATCAACTGTGAACATATGCACCAGAGGGGGGTAAAATACGCCCACATCCCTTTACATTAACTTTTTTTTTTATTGTGGTAAGATAGATACAGCATAAAGCTTGCCATTTTAACTATTTTTAAATGTACAATTCAGTGGCAGTAAGTATACACACAGTGTCGTACAACCATCACCACTAGCCGTCTCCAGAACTTTTTCATCATCCCCATTACATAACTCCCCATCTCCCCTTCCCCCAGGCCCTGGTCACTGCCATTCCACTTTATGTCTCTGAATTTGCCGATTCTATGTATCTCACATAGGTGGAGTCATACGACATATTGCCCTTTTCTGTAATATTTACATTTTTTACTCTCAATAAAGCACAATTGATACAAACCTTTGGTAATACTTTGGGAATATAAAGAAAAAAACTTTATTTTTTATTCAAATGAATATAATGTTGATTTTGTGCCAGGCACTGTTCTAAGGGCTTTATATGTAGTGATTCATTTAATCCTTACAATAGTCCTGTGAGCTAAGTGGTATTATCATCTCATTTTATATATGAGAAAACTAAGGCACAGAAAGGTTAAGCAACCTGTATCAGGTCACACAGCTCGTAAATGGCACAGCAAAGGTTAAAGGCTGTCTGGCTTTCCTTCTAGGAATTTCTCCTAAGTGAATGATTCAAGACATAGACAAGAGCTTATACACTAGGATGCTCAGCACTGTGTGTTATATATGAGTGAGAAAAGGAAGGAGGAATGGAGGGAGGGAGGGGAAAGGACACAACACTCATAATGATTAACGACAGCATGGGAACGATCAACCAGAATGCGAGCTCCTTACCATGGTCGTGGAGGGCCCGGAAGCTTACCTCTGCCGCCCTCCAGCCTTGTTTCTCAGCCCTCCTCCCTACTGCTCCCCACTCTCAGGGCACAGTGGCTCCCTTGCTCTCCCTTAACTACACCAAGGGAGCCACTGCAGGGCCTCCAGTCCTGCTGTTTCTCTGCCTCGAACACCTTTCCCCTAGATATTCACCTGACTCCTTTCCATGCTCCACCCCGATCTCCACTTGAAGGCCTCCTCAGAGACACCTTCCTTGGCCACCCCTCTGAAGTGAGCCGCCTGGCGCATACAGTTGTCTATTTTTAGTCACTTCCGCTAGACTTGGGCGCCTGAGGTTGGGCTTGGTCTGACGTGCTGATGCCTCCCCAGCCCCGTGACAGGGCCTGGCACATTGTAGGAACTCAGTGAATATTTCGAATAAATGAATGAATAGCGCTACTTTCATAAAATCATTTTGTCATGCCAATATTAAAAATCATATTTATGAATGACATAGAAAAATCTCATTATATAGTGTTAAGTAACAGGAAATAAAGCTTTGCATACATATGTTCTTAGCCATTTAAAAACATGTATATGTATATAATGTATATACAGATATACACATATGTGTGTATATATATGTATATATAGAAAAATAGTGTAAGAAAAGAAAAATATTTTGACTGTTGGATTGAGTGATATTTGGTTCTTTATATGATACTTCACTATTAGATTTTTCTATAATAATAATGTACCACTTCAGTCAGGAAAAAAAAAAACGGAAAAACATAGAAGTTTGTTAAGACCTGTACCCCTGTTTTTCTACTTTTAAAAGTTATAGGAAGTAACCCTCCAACCAGGAGAAGCTGACCCTCCAACCAGGAGAAGCTGAAGAACACCTTAGGTTTGGGACCAACGCTGCCCATTGCTGAGGGTAGGGGTGTGTCCAACCAAAGCCAGATAGAATGATTCATCAGACATGGTCACCTCCAGGACCTTACAGCCTAACTGAGGAGAAAAGACAGGCAGGCACTGTCACAGCTACCACAGATCTTTCTTTGAAATAAAGCCAGGTAAAAATTAAAACAAGGAAATATCAACAGTCTTCCATGGCAGGACAGGGTAGGATGAGTGTTTTGTGCAGCACTGAGAAGATATCAGAGGTAACAGAGATCTGAGAGGCCAAAACCAACCAGCTCAGTTGCTCCCTCTCTCCCCATGGACACAGGTTTGTGGAGCTGAGTGTAAACAAGAACACAGCCTCCCGCCCAGCTCCCAGGAGTTGGTATAGGAAGAGGCAAGGCGAGATGTGGAAGAGAAAGCTGCTGCAACACTGAGGAGGAGCTTGCATGTGGCCGGGAAACCAAGGCAACCAGTAAAAACCAGAAGCGTTTGAGTGGGCAGTGGCATCTTTTATGCTGTGCGCTCTCACCTGTGGTTTGGAAAGGACCTCTTGGCCATCAGGAGGCTGGGAGGTTTCTTGAGACACTGTATTCTCTCCTGCGTCACAAACAGAAATGGAAATAGCAATTGGAAGTTGTGCTTTTCCCATCTATCCTGAAGAAGGGTCACTGGGACACAATCAGCTTTCTTAACTGCAGCAGAAGCTCGGAGCCTATAAGCCCAAGCCAGTCACAGCAGATACGAAGAATGCTCATGTAGCTCATCTCAGTCCCAGCCACCCCAGGACATGCTGTTCAACTCATCCTCTACTTCCAAAGCCACCCTTCAGGAACCTTGGAAATCAGAGCAACATCAAGCTAGATCACAGGGATCCTCCACCACCTTCCTCTCCATCTGAGCCTCCATCTTGGACAGGACCTAATCCTGGAAGGTCTAAGAGCTAATCATTCTAGGTGGCTTCCAGCATCTCCCTGGCATTGCTCAGCATTGCTCACCCATACTCAGCCCTTGTTGTCGAAGGTCTGATGGGCCTGAAGAAACTTGGGACCAAGACAGAAACATGGGTTTCTGCTGGAGACCCTGATAGTAAGCTCTTGAGTGCAGGATGATTGGAGAAAGAGAAGTTGGCCTATATTTCTCCACCCTGTAATCTCTCTCCTAGAAACTATGTAATCATTTGGATGGCAGGAGTGGCTCCATTTGCCCTGCTGTACCCAGTGGAGAGACGGACTGGGCCGGAAGATAACAGTCTCCTTCAGATATATGCAAAGCACCAATACAGTGGCTGAAAACTAGCAGGCCCTCCGTAACAGGCACACAGCCACGCATCTGTGTCTTTCCCAACTCCAACCCTACCTCCTCTGACTGGTCCCAGCACCTCCCTTTCCTGCTTCCTCCCCACCCAGACCCTACACTCAACGTGGCCACCCTAGCTGCCAGGTCTTACCAGGGCCCAGGTGTGTCTGCAGCGTTTCCTCCCAGACTGTTCCTCCAGGGGCCTCTGTCACTGCCACGCTGCTGCCAGTCCCTGGTAGGTGGGTGTCAGGAACTGAGTAAAAAGGCCTTGGTGTCCCTGTCTGCCCTGCACCCCCTCCTGCTGGGTAGGAGCCCGGCTGGAGGGGGAAGGGCTGCTGTGGGCTAGGCTGGAGCAGGGAGGTCTGCTCAGGTGTCAGCCACAGAGCTGAGCGGTACTCAGGGGCTTCAGAGTAGCTTTGACATCCAGAAAAGTCCTGGTAGAAAGTGTTTTCTAAGGACATAGAACAAAGGTAAAGAAGTCAGACCTGAAATGCGACATTTGCATACTGATCACACCAGAAGCATTCCTGCTCATGTCTTCTTTGGAAAGCAGTCACAAGGATGAGCTGTCTAATGTGGCTTCCAGTAACGTGATGACAAGTAAAACACACAGTGTTCGTAACATCCTCACTGCTGTTTACAGAATTGTTTCCTTCACTAGTGTACCCTAAAAATAAAATCCTAAGCTCCTCCATTGACTTAACAGACCCCTTTTGGCCAAGGGGACCCCAGAAAAACCTTAAAAACTGAGTTCTCAGCCATGACGGGATGGGAGGTGAGACACCCTTCATTATACTCCCTCTCTTCTGCAGTTTAGACACAACTGACCAGCATTAATGTTAAAACAGAGATCTTAAGACTAACAGAAAAGACTCTTGGTAGCCGTAAGATACCAAACTGTACACAGAACCTAAAGCCCTGCCAGGCAAAGTTAAGTCCCGCACCCCTACACCTTAAGAATAAACTGTGTTCTCATGGCCACAAGGTTTTTTTCTCTAGCAGCTCAACAAGCACTGGCCTCGAGATGAGCAATGTTAGAACAATTACAACTCATTCCGTTCACAAATGCTGACTAAATGAGCCCCTGTTCCATCAGCCATAACCACAGCTTTGATTGGACAAGACTGATTTCAGTAACTTTCTCCAGATAAGAGGACCACCAACCATGAACTGGGTCTGGCCAGTTTACAGAGGCTCCCCACTTGAGTGCTTCTGCGTCCCGAAAAGACCTTTTGATGCATAGGGCCTAACTGTAATACACTTAGAGGATAAGTCTCCACCCCAAGGTGAACATGGGTCATGTGTTACACGCATATTAGTTCATTATCCATGTGTGAGGACCTCCTTTGTGAATAGTCACAGTTCCTCCTATAACCTGTTAAATATGTATGTTTGATCAACCCATTCAACTTAAATTCTTGTCTTACCTCTCCTTCCCTCAAAGTGCCTGGCTATACTTCCCAGCCTGCAGGATGGCCACCTTGCAGGATGGAACCCTTTGGAAGAAATAAAGTCTCCTTTCCAAATGTACACATTGTATGACTTTTTTTTAAGTTAACACAGCCTTGCATGATCTCTGAGCCTCTAGCCAGTGGGTTGGGAGGGCTGAAATTACCATCCTATCTAACTCTACACCTTTTTATTTTTTGATAAATTATTTCTTCTTTAAGGACTTCCTAATGGACATGGGTATTTAAAACTCAGAAAGCTTCCAGCTAAAAACCCAAATCAGACCACAGAAATCATGGCTTTGTTCTTAAAGAATCAGAGTACATTTGCCCTGGAAAAGACCTGACTGGTAACATAAACTAAGGTGTGGACCTATAACATGATTGGTCACAGGACTGGCAGGGGTGGCCAACCCGCCTGCTCCACTGGGCACCAGGGCATCAGGAGGCAGGGCTGTGGGGAAGCACCATCCACAGGCACCCAGCCTGGCTCTCCTCCACCCCCCACCTTTACAGATCCTGCTACACAGTGAGAAACAGAAGCCAAGGCTTGCCCTGCCCATCCTTCCCTTTGCTCATGCCTGAGGAAGGGCACAGGGCTAGGAAGAGACGGGGGCCCTTTCCTGGCCCTACTGCAGGGGGACCTTGGGGAAAGGGTACGGAGTTAACCAGGGATATGGTGCCTGCCAACACACCATTCGGAAGCATCCCAAAGGAAGAGTAGAGATGCCATGAAAACATTGAAACATACTTATTCCACAATCATCTGGCAATCACTAGCTCAAAACTCTTAAGGACTTCCGACATCCCCAGCACTCACATAAGATACAGATGAACCACAATCTCTGGACTCAAGAAATGTATCCAGCTGGAGAGAAGTTATTAACGTAGGAGAAAGAATTGGCTAACAATACAGTGCAACACAAAAAACACTCAGGTATTTAAAAACCTGAATCGTGAAGCAGAAGCTCTCAGACTGAGGGAACTTAGAAGTGTTAGGGATGTGTGAGGCTGGCAGGAGCTGGGTGGAGGAGGCGCCTGGACAACAGGGCAGACTTACACAGGCAAGGCAGGCACCCTGGGAAGCAAAGGGCGAGTGTTTTCGTAAATTACTTTGTCTCGTAGAATCAGATCCTGAGCGTCAGCTATGTATATGCTCAGTTCATCATTTTGGGTACCTGTTGTTGTTCCTCTGGCTCCCGAAACATCTGAGCGAGTAGGATGAGGATCCCCGATGTCTCCTGCTACCTTTTGCTATTTAAAATAAAGTAAAATTCCTTTTAAGCAGCACAAAGGAAAAACAAGAACAGAGAAACAAAGTGATTCAAAACTTAAGCCAAAAAGAAACTTCCAGTGGGAATGACAAGGTAAGGGAAACGCTTGTATGCTTAAGGGCCTGGGGGGTCATATGGACAGGGCTCCCAGCTCTGCCCAGAGCAGGCAGAGATGGCTGGAGACCAGAGTCATCCACCCTCCCCTGAAGGAAGGAGCGCATGGAAAGAACTAAACTGTAGGCCTCAGCACGTGCAGCAGATAGAAGGGGTAGAGGCTGTGTGTGCTTTAAAAAAATCCACCCTGTCTTTTCTTCAGAGCAGAATGGGAAAAAGAAAATGGAGGAGGCCCTATTCCAATTACTGTTCCAATTACAACCAGCAGCTTTTGCAATTGTCAGAACAAAAAAGAAAAGGCCCGGAAGTCTTTTAAGCAATTGCCCCACATTACATGAAAGTGACACTGGTCCACTGTGATCCATTGTTCCTAGCGGAGATGGGGAAGCTTTGATGGTCATGAAACATATTCTCTGGGGCCTCAGGGAAGGATGGCAAGAGTGATTGGGAAGAACGCCCCACCGTGTCACATGCGAACATAGGAAAACGCTTCCACACAGGGGACAAGCACAGGCAGGGAAGCTGGGTTCCACGCCTTGCGCAGACACCAACTGTGCCTCATGGGTGATGGGAGAGACCAGGGCGAGGCATGGGGACCAGGGACTTGCTAATGTCAGCACCTACCTGTTCCATGCCTAGGGGAGGGAAGAGGGAAATAAAAGCCAATTCCCCCAGTGCCCTGGCTCCAGCCCCACTCACCTCCAGCTGCCTCCGAAGTTGCACTAGCCAATCTGGCTCCAGGTCCCTGTCTCCACTGCGGCTTTCTAAAACCAGAGGATCTGACAGCTTCAGTTTCTCTGCTAGCTGTGCCAGGTTTCCAGATGGGTTAGGGGCAGAAAGTAAGAGAGAGGAGAGGAGAGAGAGGGAAGAGAAATGGAAAGACAACGGGGAAGAGAAAACAAGGAAAAAGGAGAAAGAGAGCCTTAACTCACTTGTAAATTACATTATAAAAAATAATCGAAAAACAGCAAATTCAGCAGATATCCTCCCAAAATTGCAACATAAATAAACAACCCGTCTTGGGTGTTAGATTCTAAATAAAATATGAGGAGAAACAGTTACTCAGCTTCATTTCTCCGCAAAGCTGTCTGCTCTGTAACAGCGTTTCTCAAACTTAAGGTATACATAGGCATTTTGTTAAAATTCTAATTGTAAACTTGTTAAAATGCTAATTCTGATTCCATACATCTGGGCAGGGCCTAAGAGTTTGCACTTTCAACCAGCTCCCAGGTGATGCTAATGTTGCTTTGTACGTCAAAGATTTATTCCATAAACAAGTTTTAGTTACCAAAACTTTTCTAATAATTCATTCTGGATCCCTGAGCTCCTTGCAACCATCAACCTGTTGGCAGAAACTTCAGGGTATGGGGAGGCTCACCACCACACAGTTTATAGGTTAAAGAATCCAGCACTTGGGCCTCATCTAAGGCAAAGCAAAAATGCAAGGGTAGGCTGCTTTTACTCTCTAGCTAATGGAGTTTTCTTCAATTAATTGAAGCAACTATTGCTTGATTGTTGTTTTCTTTCCTAGGAACTAAAGGTTGATATGTTTTTGTTTTCTATTTTAAATGTATCTCACATGTAATAAAATACACCATGCATTTAAAAGCATTTTAATAAGGATTATTTACTCTTTTAATCACTAAAATATATTTTCTAAGCCCAGCTTTTATAATTAGAATGGTTCACCATAGCATGTAGTTTTACTGTACCGGAAAAGCAGATGCAAGAATGAATTTCTCGAGTAACACACACATGGTTTCCAGTCTCCAATCCCACCACCGCCCGCCCAGAGAGGATCCTTCCTTGTGTAGTGATGGGCCTCTGCTTATCGCATCTGGGCACGCATACATGGTCAAAGACGGCCATGGGCTCCAATTTTACGGCATGTTCAAAGAAGATGAAATGTAGAGTCTAAGCTGCTCTACGATGGCTTTCTCTGAATAGTGAAGATAAAACAACTGCACAGAACCCTTTGAGAGGCTCACCTTGATGAGTTCCACTAATAGCACAGGGTGACTGCTCTCTCCCTGACTCAAGATAGCTGCACCAATGGCTTCGCAGTAATGCAAGGCCTGGGACACGAGGCCGTAATCTGCCAGACGGGAAGCATAAAGGAGCTTATACACCTGTGAAGAGAAAAGAGTCAGTGACTAGTCCATCCAGGCAGGGAGAGAAAGAGAGAGAAATGTAGATAAGACTTCTTGGAAGTCAGCTGTCAGTTTCCGCTAACTCTGGCATCCAAATACCAAGAGGCTTGTGCCATTTGGAGCATTTTATCTATGCACGGGCACAATTCCAAATCCAGCCTGCAGTTCCTGCATTACAGAGAAAAGAACAGGAGTCTCATCCGCTCAACCTTCCTAGGTCCTGGTCACCATGCAAAGTGCACTGGAGTCCTTATTTATTGGGTAGCCCACATATCCAGAGAGCCTGATGTATAGGCACAGGACCAGGCACAAGAGGGACATTAAAAGAAGCAAAAATAACCTGGGTGCAGTGGCTTATACCTTGGGAGGCCGAGGCAGGCGGATCACTTGAGGTCAGGAGTTTGAGACCAGCCTGGCCAACATGACAAAACTCCGTCTCTACTAAAAATACAAAAATTAGCTGGGCGTGGTGGCATGCACCTGTAGTCCCAGCTACTCGGAAGGCTGAGACAGGAGAATTGCTTGAACCCAGGAGGCGGAGGTTCCAGTGAGCCGAGATCATGCCACTGCACTCCAGCCTGGGTGACAGAGTGAGACTCTGTCTCAAAAAAAAAAAAAAAAAAGAAGAAGAAAAAGAAGAAGCAAAATTAGACCCTAGTGCAAAGGGCATAAAGCTGATGGAGAGTACTAAGAAAAACAAGTAAGTGCTCATGAAAGCATGAGTGGCAGGGCAGGATCAAGTATGAGGGCTTTGGTATCAGACCCACCCCAAGTTCAAATAAAAGCTCCATGCAAGTTGTGAAACATTGGGCTAGTTACCTCATCTCTCTGTGCCTCAGTTTCCTCTCTACAACATGGGAATACTACTACTACCTACTCCCTTGGTTGTTATGGAGATTAAATGAGATAATTCAGGTAAAGTACTGAGAACAAACAGCATGCAAGAGATGTGGGCCCACAGCATGTTACCCTTCCAGGCCTCCGTTTTCTCTTTTGTAAAAGAGAGTTAATCATGCCTACCTCACGGGATTCGAAACAATACACAAGAAGTGTAACACCACAATGCGGGGCACGAAGAAGCTAATCTCATTACTCTCAGCCCCAAGCAGCACCAAAATAACTCACAGGTGGGATGAATAAAGAAGGGAAAGTAAAAGAGACCAAAGAGCCGGTCGAGGAACTGCAAAGAGGAGCTCATGGGGCAAGGTTTTGCTAGAAAAGGTGAGTCTTTGGCAAAGCCCTTAAAAAAGAGAAGATGCTATAGGACAAATGCCTAATGCATGCGGGGCTTAAAACCAAATGACAGGTTGATAGGTGCAGCAAACCACCATGGCATATGTATACCTATGTAACGAACCTGCATATTCTGCACATGTATCTCGGAACTTAAAGAAAAAGAAAAAGAAGATGCTAATTGGGCCATTTCTCTATGACACAGGAATTCACCTTCAAGGCTTTGTGATGTGTGTGCATGTTGTTGTAATTGTTGTTGCTGCTGCTGCTGCGTGTACCCTTGACACCAAGCACTGAAGGAGAAACAAGGAATCGCTGGAAAATGTCTCTACCTAAGTAAGATAACTAAGGTAGGAAGATAAGGTACCTGTGCATGAAAGGCAAGAAAACACAAGGCAGCGTGAGCTCGGTGTCAGTGGGGGGCCCTGGATTCAGCTGTGGGAGCCACACTGTGCCTGCCATGGCTTCAACGCTGAAAGCAGTTGCTGTGTGCCAGGTGCCGTTCTCGAGCATTAAAGAAACTAACTCGATTTCATGCCAGCTCCATTACAAGGCACCACTCTCATCCCATTTTACAGCTGAGACCACTGAAGGCTGCCATCTCAGTCATACTCATAGGTGTGGCCCAGGTAGCCTGCATGGAGGAAGGGATGGTGCTGGACGTCAGAGCTCACGGAGGATTTAGACGGGGGGAGGACACGATGTCAGCACTGTGTTTACGAATGTAAGGTGACAACGGCATCATGTAGAAACGTTAAGAGAGGGCAGAAACCACAGTATGGACACCACCCACACAGCTGATGCTCTGAGAGGGACGAAGAAGGGTGAGGGCCAGGGCTGAGCACAGAGGGATGTCCAGAGGTAGAGGACAGAGGAGTTCAAAAGAGGCCCGAGAAGGAGCACGGAGCAGACGGAGGGTGAGCAGACACTGGGCTGGGCCTGCGCTCCCACTCCCTCCCACAGGACAGCTTCGGAGGCTCAGAAGAAGGGAGAGCTGTCTGGAGAGACGGGGAGAAGGAGCTGACAGCAGGAGTGAGGCGCGGGCCAGGGCGGCAGGCAGGACGTTCAAACGTCAGCAGTGAGGCCTCTGCAAGGTTTTGCCTTCATATTATAAAACGCAGACTTTTAGGGGACATAAAAAGAAATCCTACACCCTCCCACGCTTAAGCTAATGAGGAAAAGTTCAGTAGATAACTTAGCCCCAGGTACTAAGTGCCAAAAAGCAAAGCTGCAAATACAGCTGCCTGCAGCTGCCTGACAGTGACGGTGGTGGCCTCATCTGGGCTCAGTTACCTGGAAAGAAGGGATGAAGGATTTGGGGCGGCCCAGCATCTGACAGTACTCGAAGATTTCCGTCCTCTGGATTGCCTCAGTTGTTGCAAATTTCAAAAACTCTTGACTAAAACCAGGGAATAACAATAAAAGAGATTGAGGTGTCGGGGGCATGGGAGTTAAATCCTAATGGCTCTCCAAACACCAGCTGCAGCCTTTCATGGGGGAGTTTCCATCCTGGGCTGATCCCTGCGGTGGCTTCAAGAGAAGGAGGAGACTCTAGGCTCCCAGAGTGAGTGTTTCACCTCCTCTCCCTCTCCCTCCTTGAGGCTGAGGAAGGAACAAAACAGAACTCTGCACCAGAGGCGCTGGGAGGCGGAGGCTGTAGAAAGTAGGGGTCACCTGCCTTCTTGCTGAAGGGTAACTCAAGGCAGGCTACCTCAAAGGACACTGGGCCCTACTCTTAAACACACAGAGAGCTGGCCCCCATGCCCATAAAGCCTGTCATGTACCTGTGAAGGGCACCCCTAGTTTGAGCAAACTCGCACAAAAGAGGGGAGCCATGTAACACTCCGGGAGCATGGCATGAGACCAAAAGGCATGGCAGAGCAGGCAAGGACTGCTGAGCCAGAAATCAAACAGGGGTCCTTACATTGGATGTTCATTCCACCAGTGAGGATGGGACTGAGTGAATGTGATCTGGTCAGGGCAGGTGGTAGGCACAAGAGTCTCATGTGACCCAAAATTTCTCCCATCAACATCTTGCCATGGTGTTTAAAAATCACAATCACAAGGTTATTCCTGGGGGGTAGGACTTTATTTCCAGGAATTTCCTCATTCAACATAAACCAACATAAACATAGGAGGGGAGACATATTAGCCCATACACACTTATTGTACATTCGGCACAGAAGGGATTCTTTGACAAGCCAGCCATGTGCTGTCAGAGACCAGGTACCTGGAAGGAACAGGCAATGAGCTGGGTATGTTGCCTCAGCGGTAGGCAGTGTGATGCAACAGTTATAAGGGCTTTGCAGCCTGACTGCCTGGATTCCGAGTCCAACTCACCCACACCCTCGCTGTACCATCTGAGACAAGTTATTTCATCTCCCTGTGCCTCGGTTTCCCTCCTCCATAAGTGACGATTAAAATCTTTGCTTCACTTCACTTCTTCATAGGGTAAATGTGTAATAAGTAAAGGAAATAGTGCAAAGAAAATGCCTGGCACAACGTAAGAGCTTAGTGACTCTTAACTCGTGTGGGGAGGGAGATAGAGAAATACAGAACCGGGAGGGCCTCTAGGGAGCAAATCGTTCTGTCCGCGCATTCATTCACTGAGAGCCGACCGAGGGCCTCCTGCGGGAAAAGCCTAATGCTATGGCCAACAGAGAATGTCACCAGTGGGACTCTAAGTAGCTTGTGCACCAAGTCATTGTAGGGATGCTAGGGTCCCAAATAGGGACTAAACATAAACTTCTTCCATTTTCCAGTTTTGCCTGGGGTGGGCTCTCAGAACAGGCCCAGGGCTGCCTAACACGGACTCACAAGCCTCCACACGCAAAACGTTTTTTTGAAGGAACAAAGTAAGCTTGTGGAGCCAGGGTGCCACCCAGTGGCCAAACGGCACAATACCACACAAAGGCATCAGCCCACCTCTTTGCAGAGCAGGACCTGGGGCCTGAGGCCCCCACCGATGCTGTAATGTGGGGCCCATGGGGCATCTCCTTGCACAGACCTGCACAGATAACAATCCCAGATAAGGGAGCCAGCGGTAGCTGAAATTCACATGAGAAAATGAAAAATTGATCCATAAAACCCAACAAGGGCTAAAACAATCCCTTGGAAAATGTCCTTACTGTTTCCTTTCCCCCAGGTCACATACCTGTGGCTGCTGCCCAGCAAGACCAGATGGTCTGTCTTCACGGTGTAGTGGCCAAAGGGCACGTGAGCCATGAGGTAGCAGAAGTGGGCTGCCTCCACAAGCCCCTTCCCAGCTGCGGGAGGAAGAGAATAAGACTCAGTCACGGAGCGCACCCGTGTGGGGAGCCATCATATGGGTGGGATAGGAGACAGATGGAAGAGTGGCCTCGGGGGTCAGAGGGGAGAAGCCACATGGGACTAAATGAATGAGCCTTTCATAGCATGAGTCACAGACCCCCAAACCCCACTCCTCCTCCCACCAGCCCGTGTGGCCTCAGACGTTACATTTCTCTTCAGCCAGAATAAGGCACGATTTCACCTTCTCCCTAAAGGATTTTTTATGAGGAATTCTCTAAACCATTTGAGTCTTTCCTCAGGGTGAAAAAATGAGTTTGAAATGCCTGCACCTGAGCAAAGAAGGCGACTACTGGGAGTGGCCATTCTTAAACTAGGCTTCCTGAGGCACCATTGCTTTCCCTGCTAAAGTCAAACATAAAAATCACATTAATTACCAACATGTTTTGAAATGTTCTCCCATACATTTTCCACTGCCTCAAAATTGAGTTAATTGAACTAGATACAATACCTAGCACAGTGCCTGGCCCCCAAGAAGGGCTCAACAAACATTAGTTCCATTCTACTCAAGGTGCTGCATGGCCTCCATCTGACTTGGCACAACCTTACCCATAGCTATTAAAGTTTAACAGAGCAATATTTTAAAAAGCCCCATGGGAGCACCATGATTTCTAGATGCTCTGCTTCTTGGCTAAATTTGAGAACCACTGATCTGGAACACTCAATAGCCCCTAAGTGTTTATAAGGCCACATTCACAGAGAGATGATAGAAAGACTACAGGGTTAAACCCAGAGTGGCTCAGGCAAAAACAGAATTTCCTATCTGATTGAACTGGGTCACTGAGAAATTTACAGCAACAGGAGGCAAGGTGTCCTATGCGTTAACTCCATCCATAGGGGAATCTGACCCAGGGCTAGAAAATCAGCTGCTGAGAGGAGTCTCCTACGGCAGCAGAACACCAAGTCTCAGGGGCCTGGCCTGCATTCACTCACAGCAGAAATTCTGTGAAACAGAGAGGCAAGAAGGACATGTGTTTCTCTGGAGTTTCTTTCCCCAAAACATGGAGGCTTCTGGGTCCAGGAAAAGCCTAGGGCACAGACTCTGGCCCTACCTAGAATCTGAGAATCTAAGAGCAGGATGTTTAAAGCTGACCTGGATGGGGAGGGGAGGTGAGGGGAGGCACAGGGAGAGGAGGTGAGGGGAGGGACAGGGAGGGGAGGGGAGGGGAGGGATAGGGAGGGGAGGGGAGGGGCAATGCTGGTGTCGCTTACCCAGGGTGTCCCCGATGGCAACAATCGCACGCTGATACAGCTCTGGGTCCCCAGCCTGATTCGACAGAATCACAGCCAAGTGAGGCCTCCAGTCTCCCCACTGCTTTTCTCCACAACACTGAAAAGCACCAGAAAAAATAACTTAAATGTACAATCATTTAAGAATGGCCACATGTACATAAAGAAGGCTGTTATCTATTTCCTGGTTCAGAAGCGGTCAGAGAATGCCCACTCTACCACCTGCAATGCTGCCATGCTGCCATTCATTGATTTAGAGTTCTCATCTTTAAAAAAGTAAAACTGTCAGAAGGACACAGACAGATACGTGTACATGCATACATACATACATACATTCACAGGGATATTGGAAAATGGATAAATAAAATGACACTGCTCACTTACTATTTTTCACATTTCTCCCCAGTGCCTGACCCCCAAATAGCTAGAAACAAAACTCAGAAAAACCCTGAGGCTTCAGTGGGAGAAGGAAGATCAAACATCCTTGGCTCATGAGTAGAAGAGGCCACAGCCTGTCACAGAAGTCAGGGGAACACGGGCCTGCTTAATGTCTTACCAAATGCCTATGTTTTCTGGCTTTACAAAGCCCATCCACACACATCCTCTTATTTAATCTTCACAGCAACGCTATGAAGTCTAGTTCCTACTGTCACTTTAAGAATACGAAAATCAAGCCAAGTGGCCCAGCTAGGACAATGCAGAGGCAGCAGAATTCCACCAGGGGGCAAAAGAGAGTAAGCAGCGTGGTGGAAATGTACAAAGCCCCGCATCAATGGTGTTTTCCCTACCATCTCTCCCTAAGGCTGTCCTACTAAATAAAGGAGAATTTCAAGGCAGAAAATATCAATAAAGAAACAATATAATGTCATGGAAACAACACAGGCCCCAACTCGAGTCCTGCATCTTACTAGCTTACTTACCTAGAGCAAGTTTCTTAATGTCTCTGAACCTTTGTTTCCTCATCCCTAAAATGGAGATCATAATTTCTACCTAACAGGTTATTGTTGATAATAAAATAAGATAGTTGTGTAAAGCACATCGCATGGTGCTTCACATTTGGTTTGCACTTACTCAGTTACATGTAGGTATAAATACACACACACACACATAGTTGGAAGTAAGATAGTTGTGTAAAACACATCGCATGGTGCTTCACATTTGGTTTGTACTTAATCAATTACATGTAGGTATAAACACACACACACACACACACACACACAGTTGGAAGCTCAGCAGAGGAAAGAGGTGATTTGCACAGCTGCCTACCTTCCAATTTGTTATGTAGATAGGTAGGGCAGGAGATTGCCAATAATAACTAAGATTTGGAGGTTAAAACCATTCATAATTACTTGGTCTTTGTAATTATCCCAGGGAATAAAAGATGCTTTATTCAACTCCATTTTATACCCAGTCCTTGTTGATCTGGTCAATGCAGTGTGAAGAGGATGATAACAATAATGGTGATGATAAATCATAATAATAGCAGTTCTCATGTGTCACATTGAACCATGAACCATATCCTGTGCTAAGCATTTCTCCTACCAACAATCACATGTGCTAAGTCCTATTATGACCTGCATTTTAACATGTAAGCCAAACTGCTTCTTGCTGGATCTACAGAAACTAGCAAAAGAGAAGGAAATCCCTTGCTAAACACACACACACACACACACACACACACACAAACACACACATAAAGAAAAACTTAGAGGTCATTATTCTGTCTCCTCACTGATGATTTGAAAAAGATCACTATAAATCAGATCAATGAAGAGGTGGAGGGGACACAGGAGAGAGAGAGAGAGAGAGAGAAAGCACCAACATTTATTAATTAACGAAAATGGGCCAAGCATGATGGTTGATATGTTCAGATGTTCTCTCTCCCTTAATTTTCACAATAACTCTACTGGTTAGGCACCAAAATCCCCATAAAGATTAAAAACTGAGGCTCTGTGAGATTAAGACACAGAGCCAAGTTCCCCTGGCAGAAAGGTGTACACAGAGTCCAGGTTAAACTTGTGTGAAACCCACGTCTGTGTGGTCCTGTTGCCATGCTTTTCCACCACCCCGTTCATCACATGGAACTGAAGTCCAGCCTTTTAGTAGATGCTAACGTGCTGGGAAACTCCCTAAGATCAAATACTGCATTGGCACATCACCTCTGGCTCCTCCATTTTCTCATCTAAAAATAGGGGAAATTTAGCTAACTCTACCATTACAAAAAAAAAAAAAAAAAAATGAACCATAGCTAATTGTATCACTTCCTGCATTTAGTGCTTCGTGACATAATGCAATTCCGTTGTGGAGCACAAGCCATTCCACTGAATTGTGAGGCACACTCTGTGCTACAAAATAGCCAGTTGATTTGATGATGGGGCATGAAAATCATTTCTCTTTTCTTGGAATTAGCCACAAGCCATAAGAAGGATAAAAAAGAATGGAAAAGTGTGAGGTCGATTTTATTTAAACTGGTGTTCACCAAAAACCCAAGCCTCGAGATAGGAGAAAAGGCTACCAAAAGTAATGGAGATTGGACAGAGGTGCCTCCATGTCCTGGGAAGCCAAGAGGACACGAGGGAGAGGACCCCACAGCTCTCCCCATTGGCTGGAGAGCAGCAAAGGCAACTCAGGCTCACATGGAAAACTCTGGGTCCTGCAGAAAATGCCAGATGGCCTGGAATATGGCCTGGCCCATCCTCTGCACAAACCTAATATAAATAACTGGAAATAAAAATCCAGGAAAGATTCAACTCCTTTAAAGTTAGGTAACATGAGAAAACAAGCACAGAATGTATACAAATACACCGTAAGACAGAAGGAGGAAGGTAACATGAAAAATGGAGGGCAGAGAGAACATTCACTACAAAAATATTACCCCAAAACAAATGAAAAATTGTCACCAAACATTTTGTCATGAATTTAAGTAAAATAATGAAACAATTGCTTCTATGAAGCAAGAGCATAATCTGAGTTATTAGAGCTCAGGAAATAGATGGTGGATAATAGGAGATGAATGTAATGTGCAGAGCTCAGGAAAAAAGTATGGGGAAGTTGAAGAAATAAAGACAAACAAAAGAGCACAAAAGCAAGAGACACCAGTGAAAACACAGTAAAGGACAGAGGAAGGAAAAAAGAAAGGAGGGAAGGAAAAAAGAAAGGAGGGAAGGAAGGAAGGAGGAAGGAAGGAGGAAGGAAGGAGGAAGGAAGGAAGGAAGAAAAGGAGGATGTAAAGGAGGGAGGGATGGAGGGAGGGAAGGAAAGAACGAAGGAAGGAAGGAAGGAAGAAAAGGAGGATGTAAAGGAGGGAGGGATGGAGGGAGGGCAGGAAAGAACGAAGGAAGGAAGGAAGGAAGGGAGGGAGGGAGGGAGGGAGGGGATGGAGGGAGGGAGGATGTAAAGGAGGGAGGGAAGGAGGAAAGAAGGAAGGAAAGGAGGGCAAGAGAAGAAAAAAGAGAATACAAAATTGTAATTATAATTATAATGCAAATTATAATTATAATCCAAGAATTATAATCCAAAATTATAATCCAAGAAAATATTCCTGAACTCTAACATATGAATGTACATATTAAAAGGGAATGCTATATATACCCCAAGGAAAAAAATGGATCCAGACAGTCAACACCAGGGCATAATCTAGTAAAGTGACTGGACGTCAAAGGTAAGGAAGGAATACTTTGGGGCCAAAAGATCAAGTCTCCTATAATGGAAAAACTATCAAGCTAGCCTCAGACTCTCAGCCACATCAACTCTAGAAGATTGAAATCGAGTATGTCCAGCTTTGAAGTGCCAGTGTGCAGTGGTGGGGAACATTCCTCCAGAGAAAAGAAGGGCAGCCCTGCCAGGGGAAGACTGCAGAACAGGCACAGGTCCTCTTGCCATTCACAGCAGAGCAGGCAGCTTTGACACTTTGGGAAGGCCAAGGTCTTCAGAGTCAGACAGACCCAGACAGATCCTGACCCCACTACTCACTATCTCTGATCTTGGGTCATCTTATACCTTTGGAGTTCAGTTTCCACATCTGCAAAGCAGGAAGAATGTTTCCTACCTCTATGCATTAAACCAAATAATACGCACCGAAGCACTTAGCACAGGGCCCGGCACGTGGTGATTAACAAACTATTAATATTATCATCACTTTTGCTCCTGAAAGCCATCAGTGCACTCCTGAGCAGTCCCCACCCCCTCAAGCCCTTGGGATGCCTGGGTGATAAAGGAATCCTGCCACAGGGGTACCGTGGCTGCCTGTGGAATCCTCCCCGACATGAGCTGGAAGAGGGTCTGCAGTGGGTCATTGAGCGCCAGCGTGCTGGTGAAGCTGCGGAGAGAAGGATAGTCAGTGAGGACCACGCCCAGGGAACCTCTTTACCCATTGCCCACAAGGCTCAGGGCCTTGCATAATTCTATTAGATTTTGGCAGCTTCCTTAAGAACATGAGCATCTCTTTGCTTTCTGCTGTGCCTCTGTCACATCCTCCTTTGGGGAGAGATGGCAGGATCCTCAATCTACCGCACACCCCAGCTAGATCTCATTGTCGGGGGTATTTTCTGCACCTTGGTCTTGATGGCCTAACTCTAGAATAACCATTTCTGTGGGCCTTCTTCCATCACTGAGATGACCCACTGACATCTCAAAGGTCCCCTGGAGAGCCACAGCAGTTTATCTGGAAGCTCTTCTCCATGGGCACCCCCCTTCTCAGCCATCCCGATCTCCCACTCCCTGCAGCCCTCCTCCACGCCAAGCCCACAGCACTCAGTGCCGTTTTTCTGGCTCATCAAGAGCCTGGGTCTGTAGTGCTTTTGCTCACAAGCACTAAATAGCCATTTTCAGTAACCAAAGAGGCGTGGAACAGGGGCCAGAAATGACCCTGCTGATGACAAACCATGGGATATGCTTAACAAGGATATAATAAGCTCTACAGCTGATTTGAGATTTAAGCTTACTCAGTGAGAGGTATTTTTCACAATTCACTGGGCTCCATCAAAAATCAATGGCCCAAGGCAAAAATCTGTAGCAGAGATGTATGCTACAATGTGGGGCTGTGGGATGTTCATTTTGAAAGCCCAAAGGAAAATCATCCTCAGAACACCATGCTTTATTTAACAGCACCCTTGCCAGAGGAGCTCCGAGCACGTATCACAGTACAACTTCTGTGTTCCTCACCATTCCAGTCTCAGAGGATAATAAAGTGCACCGTGGTGTCATCAGTCTCCAGGAAGACTGAGGGGTGGAGTCGTCATGAGACTCAACTGAGGCCATCATCCAGAATGGGCCCACTGGTGATGCAGCCATTAGGCCCCCGGACTGAACTTAACCTGGAAGTGTCATTTTTTTTTTTTTTTTTTGAGACAGAGTTTTGCTCTTGTCACCCAGGCTGGAGTGCAAAGATGTGATCTCTGCTCACTGCAACCTCCACCTCCCAGGTTCAAGCGATTCTCCTGCCTCAGCTTCCAGAGTAGCTGGGATTACAGATGCCAGCCACCACGCCCGGCTAATATTTGTATTTTTAGTAGAGACAGGGTTTCACCATGTTGACCAAGCTGGTCTTGGACTCTTAACCTCAGGTGATCCACCCACCTCGGCCACCCAAAATGCTGGCATTACAGGTGTGAGCCACCACACCCAGCGGAAGTGTCATCTTCTAACTCAACCTCTACTCAACAGGATTAATGGCCAATTCAAATATAAGTTCAGCTGAGAGGATAGCTTCACAGCTTTAACCAGCACTAGAAGCTAAACACTTTGAGGTAGCATCTTTCTTGCTGTCTGACCCAAGTCTGCCCCTTAAAGGAGGGTCCCTCACCTCCCCCCCACCACATTTGTCCCTGCCAACCCGTGGATGCTAGATGGAGCCTGAAGGACTTATTCAGAAACCCTTCTCCATCCAGCACCCCTATACCCGCCACCTACATTTGATCCTGGCTCTCTTTCACTCTGTTTCATCTCCTTATTCCAAACTCCTGGCTATGGATCCTTGCTTCCATCCCTAGCTCATCCTGGTTTGGGCATTTTTCCTGGTCCACGCTGGCACCCAGATCACAGTGTGCTGGCGTCATTTCTGACTAAGCACATCCCTTCAGTCTCAACACCTCCCACTGCCACCAATGCAGACTTCTGGATCTCACTGCCAGTGCTAAAACTCCTTTTCCTACCACAGCTCACGACCCTGCTACCCGACACCTCCACCCTACTCTCAGTATCCAGAACCTCATCACGAGAATAAGCAGTAGACAACCGCTTATGTCAACGACGCTCAGTCCCAAGGCTCTAAGGAAGTGATCACCTACCCCTCATTACCAGAACTAGCTGGAACAGCCCCTCCCAAAGAGAGAAGGCTACTGCAATGTAAAAACCTACTTAATTTTTGGAAACTCTCACCCTGGGCAATTTTACTAAAACTTTTTATTCAATTTAGCAGGTAGAAAGCATGTATCTGTGTCTAAAACAGAGAAATGCTATGTCCAGCTGAGAAAAGAGAACATGGAAAGATCCCTGGAGTGTGAGGCTCCTTAGCGCGTCTGGCATTTCTCCACACCCTCATCCTCCATCTTTGGTGAGGAGGCCTCTCTGCCCCACTGGCCTCTTTTGTTAAGTCCCGACTCACCCACTCATGACCCAGCTGTAGGTCCGTGGGTCCATCTTGCTGGACAGGAACAAAGCATGGCCCCACAAGTGGTTCTTCATGGCCCACTCCAAGGCTTCCTGAAAACCAAAACATCACATTCAAGAGTGCCTTTCCCACCTTCCACTCACAAGTCCCCGTGCTTAGGCGCTGCTGCATCCTGAGCAGCGGAGACTGGGCTTCCAGAAGACCCTTAGAGCCTCATATAAGAATGTGAACAGCCAGGAAGCAGACTGTAGCTAGCACAGTATTTTTCTCTAGGATGTCACCTTCACCAGCCTTCACTTTATCAAAATCCACTGTGCTATTCCATCAGCTTCCCGTCAGACATGGTTGCCAATTAGCCTCATCTCTTTAGCAAAAGTTTCATAGCACTTGAACGTCATGACCACAGTAAATACCAATGTATAGTACACTTGGAAATCACTAAGAGAGGAGATTTTAAGTGTTCTCATTAGAAAAAACATGATAAATATGTGAGGTAACGCATATGTTAACTAGCTCCATTTAGCCATTCCACAGTGTGTGCGTATATATACATATATATCATGTCCTATACCACAAATATGTATAATTTTTGTCAATTAAAAAAATAAAAGATAGCATCATATACAAAAACAAGAAATTAAATATTTAAATGTAAAAATGAATCACAAAAGTACTTCGACTTCATTTTTATAAATTAATTTTGAAGTAGAAAAAGTCTTTCTAAATATGACCCCCAGTAACTTACAATTTTGCACAGAAAGCCCTAAAAACATACAGAGCTCCAACAGATCAATAAGTGAGGATCAAAGACTCAATAGAAAATGCAGAAAATTGATGACAAAAAAATTCACAGATCAAAAAATATTCAACTTCATTGAATTCATTTTGAATTGAATTGAATTGAATTGAACGTATTCATTTCAATAAGAGAAATGCGGGCCTGGTGCAGTGGCTCACACCTGTAATCCCTACACTTTGGGAGGTGGAGGGAGAGGATCACTTGAGCCCAGGAGTTTGAGACCAGCCCTGGCAACACAGCAAGACCCCATATCTACAAAACAAATTTAAATTAGCTGATAATTTTTTCTTTTGAGACAGTGTCTCTCTGTTACCCAGGTTGGAGTGCAGTGGCATGATCTCGGCTCACTGCAGCCTCCACTTCCCAGGTTTAAGTGATTCTCATGCCTCAGCCTCCCAAGTAGCTGGGACTACAGGCCATGCCATCATGCCTGGCTAATTTTTGTATTTTTTGTAGAAACAGGGTTTCTCCATGTCACCCAGGCTGGTCTCAAACTCCTGGCCTCAAGTGATCCGCCCGCCTCCCAAAGTGCTGGGATTACAGGCGTGAGCCACCACGCCCAGCATTTTTTCACTTCTCAGATTGGCACCTATCAAAGAGTTTGAAACACACTGTGGTGAGAATGTACGAAAATAGGCACTCTTTTGCATCGCTGGTAGAGTGAATTGGCACAACCTCTAAAAGGCCATTTGTCATATCTATCAAAATTACAAACCATATCCTTTGACCCAACACTTCTGCCTCTAGAAATTTATCTTACATAATTCTCTCACACTGGGCAAAATGACAGTGATTATTCATTGCAACATTGTAATTGCAAAAGATTGGAAGTACTCTTAATGTCAAGCTATAGGGGGTTTAGTTAAATTAATTATAATTTATCAGTAGAAAACTATGCCAACATAAGAAATAATGAGAAAGGTATTTATATAGGCTATAGAGCAGAGGTCAGCAAAATATGGCCTAAAGGCCAAATCCAGCACACTGCCTATTTTGGTACCGGCCATAGCTTCAGAATAGTTATTACCTTTTTAAGTGATTGGAAAAAAATTTTTTTTAATTTCATTATGCATTATAATTATATGGTAACTCAAATTTCTATATCCATAAATGAAGTTTACTGAAACATGGCCACACCCATTGATTTACATATTTTCTGTGGCTGCTTTCATACTATAAGGGCAGAGCTGAGTAGTTGTAATAGAGACCCCATGGCCTGCATCTGTCCAATTATAGAAAAAGTTCAGCAACTCTAATATAAAGTGTTTTCTGAGGTATTTTGCAAAATGAAAAAGCGAAGGTACAGAAATGGTATACAGTATGCTATTTTTTAGAAAAGAGAAAATAACAATATATGCATAAAATTTCTCTGGATATTTCAGAGAAAAATTGGGTGACTAGGGGGTGGGAGCACATTTCCCAAGTATATCTTTTTCATATTTTAATTTTTGAATTAAATTGATTCAAATTGATTTTCATTATCTATCCAAATACTTAAATTTTTATGAATTTTGTAAAGTATAATCTCAACTTCAAAATTAAGCTAGAAATCAATCTTCATCTGTTTAAAGTACAGACAGTCCCTGCTTTATGAGTTTTTGACTTTACAATGGTGTGAAATCAATACACATTCGGTAGAAACTGTACTTCAAGTGCCCATACAACCATTCTGTTTTTCACTTTCAGTAGCATATTCAATAAATTATATGAGATATTTAGCACCTTATTATAAAACAGACTCTGGGTTAGATGATTTTGTGGGTTAAGGTAAACATTCTGAGCACATCTGAGGTAGGCTAGGCTAAGTTATGATGTTGGGTTAGGTGTATCAAATGCATTTTTAACTTATGATATTTTCTATTTAATGATGGGTTTATTGGGATATAAACATTGTAAGTCAAGGAGCATCTGTATTCAGTATTGATAGGAAGCCTTAGATATAGCAGCAGGAGCATTTGTAAACAAACTTCCTGGAAATTAATTTGGTGTATATATAAAGAACCTTTTAAAAGTGCATGCCCTTTATATACCCAATAATTCCACTTCTAGGAATCTGCCCTAAAAAATTTAAAAGATCAGGCAAAGACTTACGTAACAAGATGTGTAAATGGTATAATTTATAATGGTTGACAAAATTGTAAATAGTCTAAATATTCAATAATAGTAGAATAGCTAAATAAAATATGACACATTAATATGATGGAATATTGTATAACTATTTTTTAAACGGTGCTATTGGGGCATATATAATGCCATGAGGGTATTTTACCATATCATCTTAACTTTAAAAAGAGAACAAAACAACTGTATATGCAATTTTATTTTCTTTTTAATATATATGCATGGAAAAATGCTGGAAGTAAATATATCAAAATGTTAACAGGTATTATCTTTTTTATTTTTAATTTGTATGAGTACATAGTAGGTATATATATTTATGGAGTAAAAAATATGAGATATTTTGGTACAGGCATGCAATGTATAATAATCACATCCTGATAAATGGGGCATCCATCCCCTCAAGCCTTTATCCTTTGTGTTACAAACAATCCGATTATACTCTTAGTTATTTTTAAATGTACAATTAAATAATTATTGACTATAGTTCCCCTGTTGTGCTATCAAATACTAAGTCTTATTCATTCTAACTATTTTTTTGCACCCATTAAGCCTCCCAACCTCCCTCCCACCCTCCCCTACTGCCCTTCCCAGCCTCTGATAACCATCCTTCTACTCTCTATCTCCATGAGTTCAATTGTTTTGATTTTTAGATCCCACAAATAAGTGAGAACATGTGATGTTTGTCTTTCTGTACCTGGCTTATTTCATTTAATAGTTCATTGTCTTTTAGTGGTAGAACTATGGGTGTTTTCAGTTTCTTTGTTGTGTCTTTCTGAACTTCTTGCATCCTCCATGAAATGAGTATATACTATTCACATAATTTGAGCAGGGGTGAGTGGAGGAGAGGGATGGTGATTGCTTTTTCAAAACAAGTATGGGGGAAGGGCATACTTGCCTTCTTCCTTCCATAGTAGAGCAGTCTAGTGAATTTCTCCACGATCTGCGCAGGTGTCTGCACACTGGGGGGGATCTCTCCCGTGAGCAGGTTCGGGGTCCCACAGCTCAGCACTGGCCAGTCCTCATCGGTCAGGCTGATGAGGTTGGCCACAGGGGGCTGCCGCTTGTACTTCTCCAGCTTCTTGCAGTCTTGCATTAGCAGCTCAGCGATGTCAGACCCCACCATGGACTGTAAGGCAAAGAGGATCATCTGGGGAGAATCCTATGAGTCCTCAGGCTGGCAGCCCCAGCTGGAGAAGGAAGGCACCAGGGAGCCTGCCTTCTTCACAGGGAAGCCAATTGTGCAAACATAAGGCAGTCCTTTGTTAGATTGCTATATTTCAGACTTCAGCATCACTATCATGGTTATTTTCTGCCTGTCAGGAGCCATAAAACTTACCAGAAACATTCACAATTTCGCAGGTATATTATCTGGCTGGTACAATAACCCAGAAACTGTACAATATTCCCAGACCAAGGAAGAAGATCATCAGAGAAGATCTGCATTAGCAAACTGGCATTGACATTTGAGCAATTTTTTCCCTTGGGGCAATTTGTGGCTTCTTTAATATTGCTTTTCATAATCATGCCATAAACATAATCTTATCTATCCCATGAAGACTTAAATTTCAGCTGGCACCTGCTCTCCCACCAAAACAGAACTTACCCCATTCTGGCGACAAAGGAGAACCAAGAGCTGCCACAGTAGAGCCGAGTCTCTGCTCCCCAGTGTCTCAGATTTGCAGCTCTGAGCTGCTTTCTGCTGGCAAAACGTCATAATATCCACCTTATGTACATCTTCCCTACATGGAAAAAATTTAGGGAGCAAAGAGTGAGCAGGCAGACACTTCCCTGTTTCGGACCCTAGCCTCCTCCTAAGTGTGCAAGTGCTGGCTGGGCTGTGGCTGAGATAGAAATCTGACAAGCCAGGGCTAAGGTAATGAGTCTATAGCTATAGGATAGTTATTTTCTTATAGAACAAGAAGAAATTTCAGAGATTCTCTCATGCACCCCCTCCATTTTATAGATGAAGAAACGGAGGCTCAGAGACCTGAAGTCACTGCACAGGATAGCAAGTAAAAGCAGACTTTGGAGTCAGACAACCCTGGGTCTAAATCTGGCTCTGCCACTTCTCTGTTTAGACAAGTTTCTTACCTCCTCTGAGCCTCAACTTTGTCCCATAAAATAGGGGCAGTAAAAGAACCTACCTCCATACAAAAAGGAATTAGAAAATTGTGTGGCATATATTAAGTGATCAATATGATTGGCATTATGATTTGCTCAAGATTATCCAATAACACCAAAGCCAAGTTAGGCTTAGTACCCCAGTGTTTGAATACCCAGCTCGCTTTTTTGCCCCATATCTGTATACCTGTGTGTAAGAAACAGAGATAACACTCATTTTTACTTGAGGGAACTGTCAAATGCCATAGGAGGAATACATTTATATAGTAGTGATGATACTTTCCATGTGCATAATCTGACTTGAGACTCACAGACAAGCCTCGGGTAGGGAGAGCAGGTGTTATACCACTTCTCAGGGGGAAAACTAAGGCTCAGAGAGGGCTAACTGACCTGTCCACCACGGTATTCCTAGTCAGTAAGATGCCTGAGCCTGAGACCCACGTGGGGTGTCATCCAGCAAGGACTCTGTCCTCAACAAAGATGCCCTGAGTTACATTTATCAGAAATGTAACTAGACATTTAAAAGCAGTCCTAGTTCAGTACTGCAGAGGGCTCACTTGCACACTGTTCTGTAACTTGAACACTACCGATCTTATTTACCTCTCCAGGAAAAAGCCACTGTTACAAGAATTGTTTCTGCTGTGATCCACTTGTCAGTGACTTCCCAGGCGATGCTCCACTTTTCTACTAAAATCTCTCAAGCACACAGAACACTAAAACTTCCTACCATGCAGCCTCTGCATAATGGAACTGGTTTTAGATTTCTAAACTGTCATGCTAATTTTTCTTCCTGTCCTTCAACTATTGAATTGCTTGTCAAAATGACTCAGGCCACATGTGGTTCTATCTTGTAGCACAGAGAATTCCACTCCAACAAGGACAGATATTTTTTTCCAAGGAAACCAAGAACAAATCTCCAAAATGCTGATCTGGGCAGGAAGATTTTCTAGGTTTCAAAAGCCCTTACTCGGCAGCTTTTACAGCACTATACCTAATCAAGGGTCCTGAGAAACTTCTCATCTCCTCTTGCTCTTCAGAATCATTAAGAATAACCTGGAATAAAACAATCAGATTTTGCGTTTAAGACTGTGTCCACCCTAGGCCCCTTTCAGTCAAGTCTAGTATCAGACCCCAGGGCCATGGGGCTAGGATGTGGCTCAAGGCCTTGTGGAGAAAGCAGAAAGGAAAAAGCGAATCTTGTTGCTAAAGATGAGACATTGACATCTCAGGAGAAACATAACTGTAGCATCAATTCTTTCAAAGAAGAGCCCCACCCATTCCTGCACCCTCCTAATCCAGGGGGTACATGGCCTAGTTTCCCACAAGAGCATCCCATTCCTGGAGATGCCCCGGCTCAGGCACAGGAAAGCAAGGTAAGCATGTTAGGAGTAGTTGGGTAAGCAGTGTGCCGGCATTCCAGGGACACTGGGTCTTCTTTACCTCCATGCTGTGCAGTTCAACAAGGGCTGCTTGCCCGTCAGTGGGAGAGCTGGGACCTACACACACCAGCTGACCTCCTGGCCCGAAACTCACAGGAACATGAGAGATGTAGAACTTCATGGGTGCTTTGGGACCAGCTGAGGAGACATCCTCTGACCAACAGACACAGATGGACATTGTTAGCGTTACTTCCATCACTTTTCTTTAGTTTAGGAATATGCCACAGGCGTATTTCTGCCCAAATTCTGCCTGAACCAAAATAAGATTCCGGGTGGGTTGTGTAATTAGAAGAAGCCCATGTTCCCTGCTCCAGTCAGATTTAAGCCTCTGAGAAGTTGTCAGAATACAATGCATGGGCTTGATGATTCAGTCCAAATGATAATGCACTCAGCCCAGATTCTCAGTGATGTTGAGAGGCCAAGGAGTCTCTGGCTTTCATGGCCTCTATACTCATGACAAAGTTCCTACATCCAGACAAAGCAGTGATGCTTTGCATCTTGCTTTTGCTTTTCCTAATTCTCTCTGGTCTTCCCTTTCTTAAAAGCACCACTGAGTGCCTCCTTTCCCAACCTGATGATGGATAGGGGCAGTGTCCCCTTCCAGGAATCAGCTATGATGCAATTACTATTACAAGCAAAAAGAGAGAAAATGGAACCAAAGTTGACCTCTCTGCCCAGGAGACCTATATAAGCAAATAAGGTGAACAATGATCCATCGTAAGGCTGACTTTCCCAGAGACTTGCCACCTAGCCTTTCCACATCAGATTCAACCAACTCTTGTGATCATTTTAGAACCCACCAGCCTGAAATGGACTCCAAGCTGCTGAAGCCGGGGGATCATTCCACTCGGGGGCATCTGTGATGTACTGACTGAGCTCATAGCTGCTGGAGCTGAGACCAGACTCACGCTGCTGGAGAAGGTTGGACTCACTAGCCAATGATGGCTGAAAGTTAAAAACAATAAAAACATATAGGAAGAAGTTTCAGAGCGCTGGTCTTCTCAAGTGTTCCTTCAAAGAAACAAAATACATACAGTGAAAGTGGATGTGCTGAAAGGAGAAAAATATAATCAAGTTGATAGGCATTTGCCAAAGGATATATTATGACCCAATGGAAAGAGTGCAGGCCTTGGGATCAGGGGCCCTTGAACTGAAATCTCAGCTTTGTCTCATACTCAGCTGCTGTGCCCCTGGACATGTGACTTAGGCTCTCTGAGCTCAGTGCTTTCATCTGTGATATAATCATATCTGCCCTATATACTTCAAGCAATTCATGTATTCATTCATCAACTATTTTTTTGTTTTGTAGAGTCTCGCTCTGTCACCAGGCTGGAGTGCAGTGGCATGATCTCGGCTCACTGCAACCTCCACCTCCCAGGTTCAAGTGATTCTCCTGCCTCAGCCTCCCAAGTAGCTGGGACTACAGGCACGCCACCATGCCCAGCTGATTTCTGTATTTTTAGTAGAGACAGGGTTTCACCATGTTGGCCAGGATGGTCCCGATCTCTTGACATCATGATCTGCCCACCTCAGCCTCCATGAGGCTGAGCCACCATGCCCGGACCTCATTCATTGACTGTTTAATGAGCACCTATTATGCTCCAGGTACCGTGCTTTCCCCTTGGATGCAGGTGTAAAGAAATTCATGGGGCCAGGTATGATGGCCAGCACTCGGGGATTATAGGTGATCTGAGGCCAAAGCAAGAGGATCACTGGAGCCCAGGAATTTGAGACCCCAAATTGCAACATAGCAAGACCCCATCTCTACAAAAAAACAAAATATAAAAAAATTTAGCTGGGCATGGTGGTGCACAACTATAGCCCCAGCTACTTGGGAGGCTGAGGTGGAAGGATGACTGGAGCCCAGGAGTTCAAGGCTGCAGTAAGCTATGATCATGCTGTTACACTCCAGCCTGGGTGACAGAGCAAAACTCTGTCTCTAAATAAAGAAAGAAAGAAATTCATTGAATTTACATCTTGTGTGCATACAAGTAAAATAATGGATTCAAAAGCTCTTTGGGCCAAGCACAGTGGCTCACACCTGTAATCCCAGCACTTTGGGAGGCCAATGCGGGAGGATCACCTGAGGTCAGGATTTCCAGACCAGCCTGGCCAGCATGGTGAAACTCCGTCTCTACTAAAAAATACAAAAATCAGCTGGGCATGGTGGCACACAACTGTAGTCCCAGCTACTAGGGAGGCTGAGGCCAGAGGATCACTTGAACTAGGGAGGCGGAGGTTGCACTGAGCTGAGATTGTGCCACAGCACTCCAGCCTGGGCAACAGAGTGAGACTCTGTCTCAAAAAAATAAAATAAAATAAAAAGTAAAGCTCTTTGTACAGTGTAAGGTGCTGTACATATGTATGTGGCTGCTGTCATTTATTGTTACTATTAGTCATAATAATATGTGCCCTACTATATTAAGCACTAAGTATACAAAAGAAATTGACCTCATACAAACCTAATAAGGGAGACAAGATTAATACAAGACTTTCGAAATTAAGACCCCATCTCTGGCCGAGCATGGTGACTCATGCCTGTAATCCTAGCACTTTGGGAGGCCAAGGTGGGTGGATCACAAGGTCAGGAGTTCAAAACCAGCCTGGCCAACATGGTGAAACCCCGTCTGTACCAAAAACACAAAAATTAGCTGGGCATGGTGGCAGGCACCTGTAATCCTAGCTACTCGGGAGGCTGAGGCAGGAGATTCGCTTGAACCCAGGAGGTGAAGGTGGCAGTAAGCTGAGATTGCGCCACTGCACTTCAGCCTGGGCAACAGAGTGAGACTCTGTCTCCAAAGAAAAGAACCCATCTCTGTAGTATATTTGCAAATTTTCCACAAATCTAAAATTATTCTAAAATAAAAAGTTTATTTTAAAAAAGGTCTCCATTTTGTGGTCCAGCTGGTGCATACAATAAGATTTTTAGAAGAAAGGGATGAATGAAGAGTTAGAAAAGGTTTCAAGCCCTGCTTCTCAAACCTGAATTCAAAGATTCTAGCAATTTCCCACTTCCTGGGTTAAACCAAATTGCTAATCCCCTGGGGTCCCTAACACCTAACACCTGATGACAGCATCCTCTCTTTCTCAGTATGTTGGAATGAGCTGGGTGACATTTCCTGATCCTGTCAATTTGACAAAAATGCAAAGGAGTTCAGTTCAGAGCCTCGGATGCCTAAGACTGAGGCAGTAAGGAGGGAAAAAAGGAAGGCATGGGCGGAGCTTCTGCCAAGAGGGGAGGAATGGGCCCTCCGGACGGCTGGCCACTGAACATCCATCCCCAAAGGCCCTGTTCTGCCACTGCTGACAGTGTCAGCTGCGACACATGGCCACAGTCTCCAGCCCCCACATCACTTTAGGTTACCTTATTTTTCTGGGCCTCAGCAAGCAGGCTCCCTGGAAACAGCTCCCCGGGCCACTCCTGTCCAGAGTTAGAAGCAGTACTGTCTTTACAAGGGTTCCTACTGTTAGATCTGCAGCAAAATGACAGGAGCAGTGAGCGGGGTCCTGGGCAAGCCAGCAAGGCTGAGGCACTCTCCGCCGGAAGCTGACCTGCTCTAAAGCGCGGGCAGGTGCCATGTCAGCCTGGGTGCCACAGGAGAAAGCATTTTCCTCCCACTCGCCACCTCAATCTACTAATCCCAGAAAAACAGGAGTGCCTGAGTTCCACAGCTCAGTGGCTAGAAGTGGCCTCAGGCCCTGATGAGAAGCATTGGTCTCTACAGCCTGACACTCTGGAATGACTTACATCAGAGTGTTTATGTTGGTGAATTCCAGAGCTGCAAGCACCAGGACAGATGCTTGGGCAAAACTCTCTTCCCTGTCTTGTCTTACCACAGGGAGATGGCTCATTCTCAGGGCTCAGGCGTAGGCTGAGGAGAAGCACCCCAGCGCCAGGTAAGTTCTCATGACCTAATCATGAGAACTTTTGCTAGGCCATATCTGTTCTAAGGCCAACACAGAATTAAAGTCCTCTTTTAGGACAGACCTCAAGGAACCTCACAGGACTCAGACTCGCCCAGCTTTGGGAACAGACTCTCAGTGATAAGAATCTCCCTTCCCAGGGTCCATATTAACAGCTGGCCAGGCCCATCCTGGGATACTCCCATATCCCTGTGGCTACAACAAAGGTACACGGGCTTCTGGAGGTGAGACACCAGCATCAGACACCAGAAGATTTGCCCGACATAGTCTGAGTTTGACAACATCATGTCAAACTGGCCTCTCTCCTTTCACACTTACTGGAAGTGGGTCTCACTATTTGTTCCAAACGGACTGTGCTGGTTTTCATAATGATGTTCATCAAGGTACTTTTGCTCTCGGTAATCTTCATGCCAGATATAAGGACTCCTTTGCCTTGGCACTGCACCCTCAGAGAAAACAAAATCAAGACAGGTCACTTCCTGTTTCTGAAAGTTCTTAGAAAGATATTAGTGAGCTGTGAGGAGTTCCTGGAGCACAGTAAATCTAAAAACATATTTTCCAAATTGAAAAAATAGATAGGTGAGAGCTAATAATGAAAGTCCATAGGACGCCGCTCAGTCCCCTCTGAACTAATTAGCATGGATCTATACAACCGCACAATGATGGGGATTGGTGTGTGCATGTGTGTATGTGTGTGTGTGTGTGTGTGTGTGTTCACTGTTGAAACAGATTTATCTTTGCTAGCAGTTCAGATGCTGCCATTAAGACACACCCTATACCTATTAGCATACGGTAGAACACTCCTTTGGGTGCATATCTGCTGTCCTCAGGGTGAAGTGATACACTCTTACTATATAGCCCAGCAGATGTCCTTAAGAACTGACTTCACTGTTACTTGGTCAAAGACTATAATCTTGGCTTTAAGGCAAAGTAGGAGAAAAAATGTGGATGAAGTGCAAACTACCCATAGTGCTAGTAACAGTACCATCATCTATGCATACAAAGGAAAACAACTCCTTTATATCCTTCTCAGGACATCTAGGAGGAGTGTTCCTGCTGTGGTCTCGTCTGGCCAAGAAAGGATGCCCAAGGTGAGGGTCTGAACATGGATCCTTTGGTCTCTCCCCTGCCTCTCAGACTAGCTGCCCCATCCCCAAATCCCAGAGGCTTCTTGGAGACTTTTCCATACCTCTTTCTTCCTGCAGCCACTGTGGGTGTCCGGGATAGTAATAACTTCCATAAGCATATTCCTCCCTCATTGTGGGAGACTGATAGCTCTGATATGAATTCTCAAAACCTGGCCTAAAATATCACAAAGAAGACTGGTCAGTTGAGGACAAGGGTAGTAAAGAGAGAAACCAACGGAGGACTTGACAAACTAAACAGGTTCAGAGGACAGAGTTGTGACCGCGGCCTAGAATCTGCTTGAAAGCCATGGTTAATTCTAGATCCTGTAAACAGAATCAGAGCAGGAGTCAGGCTTTTGTTGCACAACAAGAGTAGAATTTTCATAGCAAAATTTTTTTTTACTTAAAACTCTTTTTCTAAAAACCTCTTTTTTATTTAAAACTTTTACTTTATAGTAAAACTCTCACTCCCCAAATACATACATATTATCTTAGAAAACTCTGTCTTGATATTATCTGAGAAAAGCACTTCCTGAGATGACTGTGTTAAGTCTCCAATACACCACTGTAATCTCCATGCTTATTCCAGATGGAATTGAGATTAAAAAGTCAAACGACTATCGATTAAAAAGTCAAATTGGACTATCTTAAGTCTGATTACTTTTATTGCCTCTGTCCTTAACATGCCTCTCTTTGAGAATTCAACAATCCAAAAAGATTGGGGAGAGGAACATCATAATATTAATGTTTTTATCAATAGTAATTCTTTTTCTTTTTTTTTTTTTGAGACAGAGTCTCACTCTGTCACCCAGGCTGGAGTGCAGTGGCGTGATCTCGGCTCACTGCAACCTCCATCTCCCAGGTTCAAGTGATTCTCCCGTCTCACCTACCCAAGTAGCTGGGATTACAGGCGTGCACCACCACGCCCAGCTAATTTTTTTGTTTTGTTTTGTATTTTTAGTAAAGGCGGGGTTTCATCATGTTGGCCAGGCTGGTCTCGAACTCCCAACCTCAGATGATCCGCCGCCTTGGCCTCCCAAAGTCCTGGGATTACAGGCATGATCCCAGGAGCCTGGCCCAATTAGTAATTCTTTAGTATTTCTTAGGGATAAATTTCTTTATAATAATTGTCATAATTTCAACCCTGAATCTGTAAGCAGGTAAATATCACCCCAACTGGAAAAGCTGAAGTAGAACATAGATGGCTTCCAACATTCCATGAAATGTTAAGTCCAGTGCTTACAGATCAGGGAAGCAAGAATTCCAGATTCTCCAACCTGGATAGAATGACCTCACTGCAACCTCTTCCTTCTGAACTTGGAGCCTGCAGGTTTCTATCTGCTTTCCCTAAGGTCGATTTTTTTTAAGTTCCCATTCATTCAATACAGATTATTGGTATGCCTGTTCCATTCCGGGTACTGTCGTAGGCACTAGGACTCTTCTTGGTGCTGGTAGTGTCATGCTAATCCCAAGGCAGAGTGGTCCAATGACAATGAGGAACTCCTCATAGGGATCTCCAAGAAAAGCTTTTCCATAGTCTACATATATGACCTTTTGCAATCCCAGAGCAAGAGGGTTCCATCTGCTGTCTTGAATTTCACCACTTTTTCTACCCTCTATACTGCCCCCTCAAGCCCCCATACCCAATGGCATTTGTGATGGCTTCTTTAAGAAGCTCCACTAGGGGATAAACAGGAGAGAAATACTATCTTCAGTCATCAAAAACAAATTTAGGAGAGGACAGGATTTAGCTAAAGCCACGTAGTAAGGTAGAGAAGGAAAAAGAAAAAAGGGGGAGAAAAATAAAAGGAAAAGGAAGAAGGAAAAGAACAACCTATTCACACGCATTTAGGAGAGTTGCATTCATTCCAAGCCCTAAAGCCATACCTTGAATACAACTGATTGGGATAACCACCTTCATAATAGTCAACTCCAGACACAGGCTGATGCCAGTCCCCAGGCCTGGATGCGTAATAGAGCTGTTGATGGTCTGCCCTGGGCTCCTGCTGTGGCCGGGGGCTCCCGCGGTTGTCTTGCCATTGGTGAGACCTCTCTCCATTGTGCCGAGAATGAGGGACAGGCCGAAGATGTCCATCTCTCCAAAACCCTCGGTCTGGATCCTTTGAGGGTGCTGTGGCCTTCCTTCGTGTCTGGGGCAGCCTCTGGGGAGCCCAAAGTTCCATCCTTGACTCTCTGAATTTGTCTTGGGTTTTGAGTAAGTTGTGTAGTTATTTTATCTTCCTGCAGACAAAAGAAAAAGGAAAAAATCATCATTTGAAGCATATATCCAAACGTAGTGGTTGATTAGGTTTTGTGAAAAGAGCAGCTATGGTCCTCGAAATCTATCTAAAACAAACCATATGGTCACGGATACAGAGAAATCTGAAAAAAAATCTCAGATACATGAAGCAAATAACAGACTAGACAATTATATTGATATTGCTTAAAAAATTAAAAAGTACATTTGGAACAACGACAGATGGGGGAGGCATGGGAGACAGATAACAGTAATAGGTACAGCTAAAAATGCTATCAAGGAATCCCAGTTGATGTTTCTTCACATATTCCCCCAGCAAGTGTTTATTTAACACTTACAGTGGAGGCCCTGTGATATCATAAACAGAGTGGGTCTTGCAGCGAGCTAGATCAGAGTTCAAATCCTAACTCTGCCACTTAACTAGCTAGTTCATTTTTTCAAGCCTCAATTTCCTTACCCATGAAATGGAGACTGTAATGACTACCCTGCGAGGTTATTGGCAGAGTTAAAGATAACCTATGCAAAGTGCCTAACATGTTACTAACATGTTAAAATGCTCAATAAATAGTAGTGTTATCAAGGACAGAGATTACGGTAGTATGAGTGGCTGAAGATGTTTATTAAACAAAAAGAAATTTAGACTGACCTTTTCAAGAAGCACCTTTTTCTGAATCCTTACATTAACCCCCTCAAAGAACAAGAACCTATATAATACGGTCATACCTGCTCCTCCTCCAGAGGAGCCAACAAGAGGCAAATTTGGGATTGTTTTCATAAGAAAATAGAAGGCCATGTCTCAGGATTCTTCCTGGCTGGAGATTTTAAATCCTAAACATCTCCCTAGCATCAAACTAATTTTCCCCCATGCATTCCTGAAAAAAGGAAATTGCTCCAAGGAATTGCTCCAAGGAACCTTCCAGGTTCCTCTGCCCATAGCACGGGGTGGCGGGGGACAGGGGTTGCACCCACAAAAGGAAAGCACACCTCAGATCTTACTCTTGCTCAGGGATTCCTTGTGTCAGGAGCATCCACAGGCTAGGTTGGCCTCGATTTTTTTTCTTCCTTAGGAACTGTTTTAGGTTGCAAGATTCTGATCAAATCAGTTAACTTGTTTCCACTACTGAAGGTCCCAGCCTCATATAAAAATTCATATCAGAACAAAAGGTCAAAAGGGTGGGTGCTGAAATCTAGACGTCACTCTGCTCAAACACCAGGGAGCTGAGGTCGACAGCTATGAGCCAAGAGCTATGAGACAGCAGAACACACAAGAAGAGCAAGGTGCAGAGGGGGCCTCCCACCTCAAGGTCACTCACAACTCAGGGGAACCTGTGGCTTCTTTCCCATGTCATCTCACTCCCTTGAAAAAGCCAGGTGCAATGACAGCCTTTGCCCGCAAATCCCAGGAAAGGCCAAATGTCCCAGACACAGGGAAGGGCACATGAGCCTTTTCTGAAGGCTGGTAGAACTCAAAACCATTTGGACCAAGTAAGCGGAATGAGAAGAAACCTGCTTTCTCCTTGTCACCAGATAGTCTCACTAGGCAGCCCTTCCCCAACTGCAAAGGTGAAACACCCAATCTTTCCACTGAACTCACATCATTTTGCTGCCAAGAGACATGAATTCCAGCAAATCAGTCCTCAGATTAAGGACACCAAATAAATAACACCTTCGATTCTCAAAATGAAGGAATTACATCTATGATGACAAATCAGACTCACACATTCACATAAATGACCTTCCCTAGCCCCCGTAAAGGCAATCTTGCCTTTCCTAATCTGACGGCACAGCATGTCCAGCTCAAAGAAGGGAAAGAAGGGAGCGAGTGTTCCCACACACCTGCTCTGATGGCTTCCCACCTTCCTTCAGCGCTGCTCCAGGGACCTGGCCCAAGAGTGCCTCCTCTCCTCTTGGAGAATGTCAAAGTCCAGGTGCCACATCTACCAAGACTCCCCGGGCCCTCAGATCTACAACATGTCAGTTACCTTTGCAACTGCCCAGCCTCCATGGAGCTGATTCATTAGGGCAAAGTACAGCCCAGATACCGCAGCCTGGGACCTGCCTGACTTGACGAATTTGCTCAGAACCCTGTCAGAGACTGGCGCTTCTGTTTGCCTGAGCATGGGCTGAGCCAGGTTCACTCACATGAGAAATCATCCAAATTCCCACAGCAATCACGGAAGAGAGACATCAGGAAGAGGAAGTCCAGAAGCCCCAAGGCAGCCTGGTCTGGCGAGAAAAGCACCACCTTTGGGGTGTTAACTCGGGGCTCTACCACTAGCTGGTTCTGTTACTTAACATCTCTGAGTTTCAGTTTCTTTTTCTTTAAAATGGGAATGGCAATGCTTAGCTTATGAGGGTCATTACGAGGATGAAATGTTGGCAAAGCAGCACATGATATACAGGTAAGTATGCCCTGCAGATGAATGTTATCTTTTCCTTTCCAAAGAGACAAGTTAATTCCACTGGTTGAGGCACATGGGGAAGGGGACACACTCACTGGTGGGAGTAAACACCTGGTTTGCCCAGTGTAGGTTTTTCTCATGTATATTTCTCTCCATTGGGCTCTGGTTATGTAATAAATTCTGTCATCTAGCTGGAAGGCAGATTTATATCCCCAGTATTGAACTGAAGGCACTAAAACGTTTTCCATTATAACAAGAAAGTCGTTTCTCGCACTTGAAATATACATTTATTCTGCATTATTAAGGTAAACGCAGAAAAGCACATGACTACTTCTGAATTAATATTTTAAAATTCTGAATTTGCTCTTTTAAAAAATCCCAAACGGTTTATTCTTTCTCTCAACAAATGCTTACTGTGTTCCTATTAAAGGCCAGGATTTGACACATATAAATATAAAAGACACAAATTAGTCTCTCATGTCTGTCCTTACTAGTCCAGGGAAAACCACCCCTCTTGGGTCTCATGGTCGTATAGGGTCATGTATCTAAGCTACAAGATTTTCTCTCAGCCCCTCAGCTGACTCTAGAACCCAGCAACTGAGCGTAGAATTCTCTGACTGTAGCTAATGGTTTCTTTTCTTTTCTTTTTTTTTTTCCAAGACAGAGTCTTTCTCTGTCACCCAGAGATGGAGCGCAATGGTACAATCTCAGCTCGCTGCAACCTCTACCTCCCGGGTTCAAGCAATTCTCCTGCCTCAGCCTCCCAAGTAGCTGGGATTACAGGTGCGTGCCACCACCCCTGGCTAATTTTTGTATTTTTAGTAAAGATGGGGTTTCATCATGTTGGCCAGGCTGGTCTCAAACTCCTGAACTTGTGATCCACCCGCCTGAGCCTCCTAAAGTGCTGGGATTACAGGCGTGAGCCACCATGCCCAGCCGCTAATGGTTTCTTACCTCACTCGGGCTGTGAAGTTTGGCTCTCTAATGGCTGCACTGTTGTTTTTAATCCTTCTGGGAAGAGGAACTAGAGAAGGACACACACATTAACAGCAGGAATCAGAACGCGGGTGATGATTACACTGACTTGATATCAAATTATATGTTCTGATATATCACGATAACATTCATAAAAGTTCTTGATGTCACTCTTTTGGCATATAATGTGACATTGGTCTTGCCCTATAACACCAGCTGCATTATGGGAATGTTAACTTTGAAAAGGACCTTAGAGGTTATTTCAGCAACTATGCTTTTTTGATGATAAAACCAAGATCCAAACAAGTGAAATGATTTACCCAAGATCATAAAGTTACCTGGAAGTTCAGTGAAAATTACACTGGTGTCCTCTAGCTGCCTTGCACAAGGTTAATAAGAGCTGATTATTAAATATTCAGGAATTGTGTGAGCCAGTTGTTAAACCATGGAAAACTTGAAATCCACCATGGTGGGAGTATTTACACCACGGAAATCGGCAAATGCTACAAAGCAAGGTTGTTGGTGGGTTGTTGGTTTATTTCAGGGAACCTGTTTAGCAGCATACTGATTTTAACTCCAGACTCTTACTTCCTGATTCAGCGTTCTTGCAATTACAGAATTGTCATTCTGTTACTAGCCTTCATTGTACAACCCTGGCTTAAACATCTAGTCAAATTATTCTAAATGCTTATTTTGTGACATCCCAAAGTATCTCTAATTATCTCTAGAGTTATTATGAAACTCTTCAAACACTCACCAACCAAAATTAATTCTAATTAGCTTTAATTATTCTATATAGACATATGGCATACAACAGTTATATGGGTCACAAAATTAAATAGATTGTGGTGGGATGTCACCACTCCAAAGGGTTTAGGATTTATCATTTCCTACCTTCCCAGCCCCACATAACTACAATTACTAAGTCTTTCAACCTGGCAGCTCAGTTCTTCCTGATTTCTAAACCAAATTGACCCAGCTTGACGATACATTAGGAGCTCAATCCCCACAAGGAGGTGGACCAGAATGAGTCTTGCCACCCCAAGTCCTGGCTGCAGTGTTCTTGGATAATCCAGTAGGCTCTCTCATGCCCAAATGGCTACAGTCTTCACATTATCCTGCCCCAAGTGCTCTGTCCTCATACCTGATTCCTCCTCTGCATCCCAAATATGCACCAGGATTGGAGTCCTAGAAGTTTACTAATTTATGTGAATTTCCTTTCCCAGTCTCCGTCCTCCTTTCCAAATGCCAGACACCACTGTCTAGGGTCTAGTTTCAAACAAGAGTAACTGCCTGCTGTGAACTGAATGTTTGTTTCCTCCCAAAATTCATATGTTGAAATCCTAACTCCCAATGTGATGGTATTAGGAGGTGGGCCTCCAAGAGGTAATTAGGTCATGAGAGTGGAGCCCTTGTCAATGGAATTAGTTCCCTTATAAAAAGACACAAGAGGGTTTGCTTCTTCTCTCTCTCTCTCTGCTGTCTGGTATGTAAGAATACAACCAAAAGATGTCCATCTGCAAACCAGGAAGTGGCCCTCACCAGACACCAGATCTGCTGGAATCTTGATCTTGGACTTCCCAGCCTCCAGAAGGGTGAGAAATAAATTTCTGTTGTTTAAGCCCTAGTCCGTTACAGTAACCCAAACTGACTAAGACACTACCCTAGTTTGACACCTGTCTAGCAAAAGTATTATCACTGTTAATGATGCTGCTGATGTTTAGCCACCGGATTAGTGCTGATGTATGTGAACACCCACCTAGATCTAGGTCAGGTTTGCCACGAATCCTTGAGCACCGTGATTTAATGACTGGTTACTCTTGCAAAGGGCAGCTCAGCATTTAAGACATCCCCCAGGCTTCATCCTATTCCTTTACTGAAAATAAAAATTTAGAAAACAAGCTGAGAAGATCTACATCAATGTGTTATCAGTAGTTATCCACTGGGTAATGGAATGATGGATGATTTTATTTTCTTCCTCTTGCTTATCCATATTTTCTAACTTTTCTACAATAAGTGTATATTATTTTAAAAGGCAAAATTAACTGACATTATTTTTAATCAATAGTGTTAGTTCAACCACCAAATGTGTTATTGTCACATCAGTTACTAATTAGGCATTCAAGCTGCTAAAATGGGACAGTGCTCAAAACTTCCAAGATTGATTAACTGTGCTCAGTCTGCTTTTCTTGATAGAGGTTGAGTCATTTGTACACTGAACAAGTGTTTATTGAACACCTACTATATGCCCATCATTATCACATGCACTGGGGATACAAATATAAATAACATGCAATACCTGCCCCAAAGAAGCTCTCAATTCAGTAGAGCAGTAGACATTGAATCATAACACAGTGAGTCACAGTACAATGCAATAGTAATACAATGCATTCATCATTCTAATGGATATATCACTGATTTTTCTAATGGAAGAAGCATAGCGGAAAGCAGGAGACTAGAAATGGTAGGTGTGCTGTTCAAGGCTACTCCATAAATCAAGCAGGACAAATGAATGCCTAAATGAGAGCAGCTGTGGAGAGACTGGAGGAGAAGGGACATATAGAATATATATACATATATACGTTTATAAAATATAATCAACATGCATTGATGGTCTGTTGGCTGTAGAAGATGACGGAGAAGGAGAAGTCAAGGATGATCCAAGTTTTCAGGCTGTGGAGATGAGATCATGCTACCTTTTTTTTTTTATTTTGGCTAATAATCTTAGAAGAGGAGCCAGTTTGGTGGGGAATATGATGTGTTCAGTTTTGCACATGCTGACTGTGAGGGGCCTGTGGGACACAGAGGTGAGTATGGTCAATAAGTAGTTGGCTGTAATGAGCTCAAGAGAAAGGATGGAGGAAAGATGTGGTGGTTGAAGCCACAGACACAGATAGGATCACTGAAGAAAAGCTTAGAAGACAAGTCTGAGGAAGGAGCTCTGAGGTGGATATGGAAGAACTGGACACAGAAAGAGGAGCCTATGAAAGATAACATGGAGGTGCCAGAAAGACGGGCAGATAACCAGAAGAGGATGGTGTCCCAGAAGCCAGAGGTGATGGCTTCAAAAGCAGGACAGTGGTCAACAATGCCAAACCTAGGAGGAATATTGAGAAAGACAACAAGTAAAAATGTGTTCTCTGGATCACTGGATTTGACAATTTAGAGGTTTGATGATCTTAACAGGAACAATTTCAGTAGAGCCATGGTCAAGGGAGCGAGGGATTAGACATAGAAATCACTTCTACAGCACATGGAAATTAAGGAAGAGGAGGCGGCAAGTAAAATTACTCTTTCCAGAACCCTAGATGTGAAGAAAAGGGTTGGGGCTCCCATGAGACACTCAGATTTGAAGAATTGGTTTAGGGTGGACTAGACAAGAGAAGGTTTCTGCTGATTCATATGAAGAGACTGGAAATACACAATTACTGAAGAAACAAATCTCAGAGAAAATGGGTCACATGGGATCCAGAGCACAGGAACAAAGTTAAACCTAGCCGAGGAAGGGCACCTGTTCCTCTAAGACAGGGAAAAAGAGGTGAAGATGAGCATAAGTGGAGATAAGTTTGAACATAAGGGGACAGAAACCAAGAATTCCCTGTGGAGTAGAATGCCAAGTTCTACTGGCCATCTCTAGGGTGAGAATTTGGTAAGAGACTTGAGAAACATTATGACGGTTTGGAATGGCCAATGTGGAATATAGGAGTGGGCTTTAACTAAGAACGTGTGCTCAGAGTAACAAGTGGGCTGGAAATGCACCTGTTATTGAACACCTAGGCTGACTTCAAGCTCCATGGGGATGTCAGCCTTCTGTGCTTTGTTCCGTACGATATTCGCAGTGCCTTGCACAGTGCCTGGCATGTGACAAGAGCTCGATAAAATTTTATTTATAAATGAATGGACACCTTAAATGTATACCAGCAACAGCTTATACTGTATGACTGTACCCAATAGTTTTCATAGCCTGAGTATAGGATTAAATATTGAAAGAGAGTTTCCAGAGAAAGTAAAAGAGAAGGCTGAGGCAGTGAGTTTAGGGGACTGACCTAAGTGTGGATAAAGGGCTGCTGTGTGGGATATAAATGAGACACAAACAGACATAAATTATCTGCAGACTTTATTAAAATGAAGTCCCTAGCTAATCTTAAGAGACCCACTCCAACAAGACAGTGAAAGAAAAACATTACATTGCAATAATTTTTTTAAAATTCTTAACCAAAGTGGGAATGATGGGATAATGGCCACACATGTATTTCCAGCAACATCTGATGCATTGTGGCTCTTTTTAGTCAGCAAGCATCTCATATTTCTGACTCCAAGAATGAATCAGGGGGTGACGGTTTAGTGCAGAGCAGCCTCTTGACTCCAACTAAGCTACCCCCTGGAAACAGTCTTGGGATATGGAGCTCATGGCCTCAGCCAGTGTTGGCCACCAAGACTTCAGTCCCTTGCTTCAGATGAGCTGGGTGGCAGACAAGATGCAGAGCATCCGGTGCTGCTCAGCTGTTCTAGTTATTAGGAGGCAGTATGCCAAGAAAAGATGAAGCCTGTGCCAGAGACAATTAGCCTGGCACAGGTGCCATAAGCTACCAGTGCCAGTCCTGGGATTGTTACTCTTACCACAACCTTAGGAGTGAAGGTTTAGGCACAATGCAGGCTTCCTACAGGACCAAGGCACCCTGTGGTTGCACCCACAAAGGACTCCTTCAAATGCCACCTACGTGGCTGCCTGCAAACCTGCCCGCTCTGCATCCACCTCTGCTGCCAAGAGCTGGAGAGGCAGTCTATCATTCAAGAAGAATGACTCTATGCTTCCTTATTAGCCCCAGGTTGGCAGAGGTGGCCCAACCTCCTTCTGTCTTCACCCCTCCCATTTGATTGATGCCCCCTGAATCAAGAACAGTGGGCGGCAGATGGATGCTGCTGTGACTTCTGACCCCATGTCAAGCTCCAGCAGGCAGAGGTGACTCATAAACCCACTAAATGAAGTAGGACTGGAATATTCTTGGAATGTTCTCTCAGCTGCAGGCTGATAGGCGGTAAATTCCCCAAAGGAGCAAGACAACTTGGTGGTCCTGGAATAAAGCTGTCCAGGTGTGAATCCCAGGCCTACTATGCTGGTTGTATGAACTTGGGCAAATTACTCTGCATCTCCTTTTCTTCATCTGTAAAACAGGGATAATAATAGAACCTCCTACCTCACAGAGTTATTATAAGGGTAAAATTAGATTAAAACCCTACAAAGTGTTTGGCAAATCACAAAATGTACAATAAATGTTAACAGTTATTATTTCCCTGGAAATACCATAAATTGCTTAGGAATTATTCTGCGCAAGTCATCAGTAAGGGATTAACTGATTATTCATCACTGCTGTGAAATCTACAGTTCCTCCTTGACACTTAATCCAATGCCCCCATTGAGCCATGAGATCAAGAAGAAATAGAGAAAATGTGTCATACAACAACACAGGAAAAAAAAATGGGCTAAGGTGAAAACAACAAAATTAGAAACTTTAAGAAAATGCAGCCCAGTGCTTCTCACACTGGAGTACTTTTTGTTTCAGGAACAATGCAGGATGCCACAGATACTCATCAATTTTCTTTTCTAAACAATTTTAATAGCATCTTAATTTAAAACAAATACAAATGTTTTTGAATGAAATTCAAATTTGCCTTAATTTTTAAGATGAAGCATGATACTTCAAAGAAATTTTACATGTGCAATGGGACAGATACACATACACACACGTTCACACACACATACCCTGTACCCCCAAGAAGTCACTCCCTGCCATTTGTTGGAAAATTTTGAGAGATGCACTCTAAACAGAAGGAGACATTCAGACACACAGGGCCAATGAGCTGGAAAGGATCTGTGGAAAGTCTCCATCCCTGCAGGTGAAGCAGTGTCTAAGCCAGACAGACTCAAGCCAAGGCCCTCATGCACACACGGCTCTTTCATTTACAGTCATAGAACTTCAACTACTCTCTATTGCTGGATAAAAAATATCATATTATATAAGACACTAGAAGGTACCCAGGGGGTTAGTGACACTCTCAGTTTACCTGAGATGGGTAGTATTTGTCCTTCAAGGAAAGTAGGTCTTCCAGCTCCATATAGAAACACACCCCAGTATTTTAGAGTCCAGATGTTTCTTCCTGATGCATGACACACACAGTCACATAGGTGGCTCGGACTCTCATTGCAGCTGTCTGAATAGGGTAGACAGCCCCCATACCACTCAGCAGTCTGCTCCTCTCTGGGTACAGAGCCGTGTTCTTATTTATATCTCCTTAAAAACTGTTCTTTCCTTAATCATTTTGGGAAGTAGCAAAGGCCCAAAGGAAAGAAAATAGAAAATGAAACTGGATTTGGTTTCAACTACACCATTTGCTAGCCATGTGCCTTTGGAAAAATCGCCTAATCTCTATGAGCCCATCTTTTAAATGAAATTTTTAAATGAGATTTTAAAAATGAAATCTCATTTAAAAGGACTGTGATGTGGATGAAATGATACATGGAAAAACACCATAGAAAGTGCCTATTAATTACAGGAGTGGGTTTTCAATAAATCTTTGCTCTTCTCTCTTTCAGGTTCCTTACATTCTGTTAAAGGTGTGAGAAGCTAAACTATATACAAAGCTCATGACTTTGGTACACTGTGGGAATTGAGAGCTCAGGCTTTGCAGTCAGAATTGGATTTGGGTTCCAATGCCTCTACTGATTAGCTGTGAGCCTTCAGACAAGTTATTTAACCTCCCAGGCTAAGTGTCCCCATTTGCTAAATGAGTGTATAATAATGAATATCTTCACGAGGTTGTTGTAGAATAAATGAGATAATGTACTGTGCATGGTCTGTAGGAGGTGCACAATAAGTATTTGATAAATTAATGCATGATCTAGGAAAAGCACTCAGCACAGTCTCTGCACCTTGGTAAGTGTCCAACAAATGGTTGTTGTCAATGTTGTTTAAAAGAGCATAGCACTATTTCTAGCTGGGCATGATGGCTCATGCCTGTAATCCCAGGAATTGGGGAGGCTGAGGCAGGAGGATTGCTGAGGCCAGAAGCTCAAGAAACCCTGGTCAACATAGTAAGACCCTGTCTCTACAAAAAAGAAAAAATTAGTTGGGCATGGTGGCTCACACCTGTAGTCTTACCTAATTGGGAAGCTTTGGTGGAAGGATCACTTGAGCTCAGGAGTTCAAAGTTGCAGTGAACTATGATCATACTGCACTCCAGCCTGGGTGACAAAGTAAGACCCTGTCTCAAATAGATAAATAGATAAATAAATAAATAAATAAATAGCATAGCATAGCATAGTATAGCAGAAGAGATCATTTCTAGGCTGTTCAGAGTATATGTTCTTATTTAGCTTTTATCATAGCAGTTCATATTTAACTTTTATCTTAGCTATTCTTTATTATTGACATAATCTAATCTGAGGTTATTTTTAATTTTTATTCTGCTCTGTCGCTCATCATAATAATCCACTGCAGTCATAGCTTATCTTTTCCAGAGATGCCTATCCTTGGCTCATTATTTCCATTACCCAGTGGCATCAGTGGAATGTCCATTTTAGAGGCAATAAAAGTGATACTTTTACCACATTCACAGAGTGTGTCAGTATCAGTCACTAAGTAGAGGAAAATCAACCACAGGTCTTCTAGTGGAATGCTGTTGCTCAGAAGAGCATACGGCTTAGTAATAGCCATGTAATATAGTAATATATTTAACACAAAAATGCGATTATTTAAAGTCTATTTCATGTGAATACAATAACTATAACCTTCAAAGTTATCAGTCAGTGTAAATAGGTTCATTCAACCTGATGATGATAGATAGATATTAAGTCATAAAAATAAGAACTCAAAGATTAATTTCTGACAAATGGGACAAGTTCTCCTTGTATAAAGGTTCATACCATTTTGCAGGTTCTACTGTTCTGCCCACTGTTCCATGTACAGAAATGGCCCATGTGTGTGTACAGTGTGGATGCATACATGTGTTTAAATGGCACTCACATCCCTTGCTCTATCAGTCTGGAATGAGTGACTGCAAATATAGCAAAGCTCCCCAGCAGTGCTGTTCTAATGCTAAATGTAGCATAGCAGGACAATTTCTATAGAAGCCACTTATGATGCCAAAAAAACAAATTCAAATTTCAGGTTCTGAGGATATTGAAGGGCACAAGAAGATGATTTTCTAAGTGTATTAGTCCATTTTCATGCTGCTGATAAAGACATACCCAAGCCTGGGCAATTTACAAAAGAAAGAGGTTTAATGGACTTACAGTCCCACATGGCTGAAGAGGCCTCACAATCATGGCAGAAGGCAAGGAGGAGCAAGTCACATCTTATGTGGATGGCAGCAGGCAAAGAGAGAGCTTGTGTAGGGAAACACCTCCTTATAGAACCATCAGATCTCGTGAGACTTACTCATTATCACGAGAAGAGCATGGGAAAGACCTGCCCCCATGATTCAATTACCTTCCACCGGGTCCCTCCCACCACATGTCGGAATTCAAAATGAGATTTGGGTGGGGACACAGCCAAAGCATATCACTAAGCATATGTGTCTGCTGTCATTACAAGGGAGATGGCTAAAGTTCACTAGTTTCTGGGAGCATCCCATAAATGAATTTTGTAGATTCTCTGCATACAACACTGCTCCTGTGATGTAGTTTCTGTATGAGCTTGCTAGACGTATTCCCTTTTACACTTAGGATGCTATATTCTGTATGCCTCATAACATTATGACACTGTGACACCATGTCCTAGTGCTGATCTAGATGTCATTCATTAAATAAATTATGTCACTAAATGAATCCAGCTGTGGTATAATTTCATCCCTGGGAGAATTTTTTTTAATTATCTCCTTCATTCACCAAATAATATTTTAGACAATATTAATTCATTTATTTATGAAATAATAAATGAAGACTTTCATTTATTCAGTTCCTATGGGAGAAAAGCCTTTTCTCCCATAGGAACTGAATCTCCATAGTTCCTCTAAGAAAGCTGCTAGCCCTGAAACTATATGGAAGGAACCCAAAACAGTTTGTGCTCCTATTTAATAACCAAGAAACAGGTGGGAACCCAGGAGTACTTCATTATTGTGTATTTCTTGAGTATCTACTATGTGGCAATAATCATTTTGGGTGTTAAATTCAGGCCGCACTAAGTGGGCAAGGTGAACTTGTTCCTTCTCTTCTTGGAGTTTAGTGCCTAATGGGGACACAGCTTAGGTGACAGGCAATTCCAATGATAAGTGCTGGGAGAGGATGACAATGAGAAGCAGATGTAATGCAAAACAAAGGTATCAACCCTCACCAGAGAATGTTTCTCTGCAAAAAAAAAAAAAGAATAAAAAAAAAATCTGTCTCAACTGAGACCTGAAGGATGAGAGTGCATTATCCTGGAAAGAAAGAAAGAAAGGAGAGCAAGAGAGAATGTTTTCTGGGCAGAACAGACACGATGAGGGCTAAGAGGCGAAGGAAGACCTGGTACATTTGCAGCATCATAATGGGTTTTATGCTCAGTGTGGTTTGACCTTAGAATGCAAAGAAAAGTTGAGAGCTGATACTGAAGACTGTCCCTGCTTGGCACCCGGACAAGAAGAGTGGAGTGTAGAGATGGCAGGTACTCATCATAAGTATGTGCAAACCCCCAATGTTTAGCTTTTATCATAGCAGTTATATGATAAAAGCCAGGGGGTTTGTACACAGTTATGATGAATACCTGCCATTTCTGCCAGCATCCTACACTCTGGCTTCTGGTAATAAATTATCAATTTTACTTTTATGAACTTCCCTGCCCCCTCTCAGTTTATTTGCCATGTGTGAGACTGACCCCATCTCTTGCTCTATGAATGAGCACAAAATTTAGACCTGAACAGTAAGAGTCTTGCATCTCCCTGGTCGTGGTGATTAACTCAGCAGTCAGCACATGTCCAGAGACATTCCAAAAAGCAGGCACCCAGAACTTAGGCTTGAACTACTGTGAAAGAAGGATGTTTCTCACTGGGTTGACTGACATAACAGAATGTCAACCTACAGCAGCAAGCAGCCATCTGTCCACCATTTATTCATTCAATAATTAATGACTGAATAACTATTATGTGCCTCGTGTTGTAGGCATTAGGAATACAAAAATAAAGATATAATTCTATTTCTCAGGTTTTCACCATTAACTGGAGAGGCAAATAAAATAATCATTTTAATAAAATGTGGTAAGTGTTAGGGTAGAAGTTACATACATTATTATATGCAGAGGGAAAGGCAGCCAACTAAGAGAAAGCTATGTTCAGGATGGGCCATGGTGAGTTGAGGTGCCTGCAGGACAATGTACTGGAGGTGTCTTAGGCAGTAAATATAAGTCAAGAGCTCCCAAGAGAAGTCTGCAGAGACACACGTCTGCGGTGGGTGGTGTTCATTTGTTTATACTTCGCTTCTTTCCTGAAGATTTGTATGTGCTTTGATTTACGCATTATCAGCATACAAGTCATAATTAAAATCTCAGATATGAATGAGATTGTCAAAGAAGAGCACAGACTTCAAAATAAGAAAATAATAGTTTAAGGTAAAAAGCAGAGGAAGAGAAGTAATGAAGACTAAGAAGGCAAAGTCAGAACAGCATCAAAGGCAACCAAGGGAGGAGAGGCTGTCAAGAAAGGCATAAAGACAACAAACACAGTAAGACATCAAATTACATAAGAACTCTGAAAGTGCCCACTGGAGTCCATAGGGTTGGTGAAAGGGTCAGAAAAGGGAGAAAACAGTAAGGAGGGATTGTGTTTGCTCATTGGCTGGTTTGGTGGGTAGTCGGTTGGTGTATTATAAAATGGGAGAGACTTAAAGATGTTTTTACTTGTGGTGGAAAGCCAGTGGAAAGACTGAAGACACAGGCAGAATAAAGGAACTGAGTGATGAGTGTGGTGGTTCCATAGGAGGCTTATGGGGATAGGTGATCCAAGAGAAGGGATTTGTCCCGGGTCAGGAAGGACACCTCTCTTGGGGAAGGGAGGCAGGCAGCAACGGTATGAATGCCCATGCAGATAATTTTGTGAGCTAGGCTAGCAGGGCTGATGGACAATAAGTCTACATAAAAATTGTGCTTTTTAAAAATGGATTTGATCCATCATTCTACTCACATGTTATGAATCTCCCACAACTTCCAAAGTCAAAAAGGACTGAACTGATGGTGGGGAGTTCTAGGAAGCTCAGGCTGCACTGCATGGCCGCCAATGGTGAGTATTTTCTGTTCTACTTGAAACCATAGCCTGGCTGATTTTTATTTTATTTTATTTTTTGACTCAGTTAAATTTCTTTCAAACCTTAAGCCTATGGGTCACGCTTATTTCAAGCAATTTCATTTTCTTAAGAGTCAGGCTATTGTGTCTTTGCCTCTCAAAAGTCAGTAGCAGTTGAAAAGGTACTTGTTCCAATCAATAACCATTTGAAAACAGAAATAGATATTTAAGATGAGTCTGTGTGGAATTGCTCCCTTTGAGACATCTTTCTCAAAAGCAACCTTTCCACCTATCAACATTACACTGTAAATGGGCCCATCTAGGAGAATCCTTCAAGTTTCTGTTATAGAATATCTCACTCTGATGAGGCCTGGCTGGTGACATGTGAGATCCATTTCAGAAATAAAGCACCTGTCCCCGAATTGGATGTGGAGCTAAGGTAATGCTGTGTGAGAAGCTGTTCAGCAAAGGGAAAATTCACACTAGGTGAGCAATCAATTACTGAAGAGGTTATCCATCCCAGTGCATTCATTTTATAGCACATAAACTGGAGCCCAGAGTGCCATATGGTTCACTGGGATCAATGCCAGGATCCAAATCCAGGTCCCCTGACTCCCAGCCCAGTGTTCATTTCTCCTCTTATAACATCTGTTACTCCTGCTGGGCAGCAGACTCCTCAGGGGCAGTGACCCACCTCTTCCATCTTGTTCACTTAGGTAACCCCCCACATAGAGAGGTGACAATCAAAAATATCTGTTTGTCAATAAGTTAACCATACTCAGGTTAAGCCGCTGTTGGTCACTTAGGTTTTATGCAGAGCTAAACATCAGAGTAAAAGGTCTCAACAGAAAAAAAAAATCGCCAACCCATAAATACATGGTTTATGAACTCTGAAAATACTAGAAACTCTAAACACGACTCCCAGGGTGGAAGCCTTGGGAACAGCAGCCACAGAGCCTCCTCTTGTAAAGAGATCCAGGCCGGAGTTTCATTGTCATGGGGTTGGCAGGCACCACACCCCTAGTCATCTACATAGCTTGAGAACAAAAGTTTCCACACTGCCTCTAAGTCAGTTTTAACCAACTTGAATCCTCCTTAAAATATTTAACAGGCTGTCTCCTTTTCCCAAACACTGAAACTGCTAAGCTTCCTTTCATCTTTCCATAATCAAACCTGCCTAAAGTTTTTTGGTAAGTTGAAATCACGTGTTCTTTCGCACATTAACAAGCCATTCTATCCCCCAGGGAACAGCCTTTGCCAGAGTATGAAGGAACTCCAAGGAGTTAGGGTTGGAAATTGGCATTAGCCACAGCTGAAGTTAGTTTTTTCAAACAAAACCCTGTGAAGTTCTTCATTTTGCTGAAAACCATGTGCTGGCTTAATGCCTTTTTATTCTGGTTGAGACCAAATGCTTCTCAAATGAATCTGCTAAAAGGGTCTCTAGTGAGAACTGTATTCCCTCTTAGCATTCTTCAATTTGCATTTGGTTTCGGTTAATTGGTTAATGGTGAAAATAAGTACTTACATCGATTGCCCCTAAATCAGGAGTTGCTGCTGCTGCTTCTGCTATATCCCATCATGACAGCCTGCTGTTACTTACAGCTGGCAGATACTGTAAACTGTGTTGCCACGTCAGCTGCCCAGAACCTTTCTGCTTCAGCAGCAGTTTCCCATCGGAATGGCTTAATATGCAGCTCCTGAGGCTGGAAACATGATCTGACCACCATATTGAGAAGGTCTGAATAAAAGAGGCCACTCTCTGAAATTACAGAAAGAAACCACACACTCCCCTTTGTATTTCTAAATGAGAATTCCAAAGAGAACCTAACTATTACATTGAATTCCTAAACAATCAGGGCAGCAGGTTAACAAATTGGGAAAAAATTCCATCGGGATTAGACATTGAAAAAGTGAAAATTAGGGACTCAGCATTACAGATGTTAGTTCATTATAAAATTGTTAGTTTGGAGTAGCAAAAAACTGAAGACGTGAATGCTCATGAATAAAGAAATAGTTAGATAAATAATGAGATATTTATGTTGTGAAGCATTAGGATACCTAATAACAAATAATAAAGCTATGCCAGTTGACTTGGAAGGGTTTCTATGACATATTATTGAGTGAAAGGTATATTATCCCACATGCCATTATATATGCATATACAGAATTATTTCAGATTATTTATGAGTATGTAGGTATCAAAGAAGACTATTTATGTAATCAGAAGAAATAACAAAGCTGTCTTTATTATGTAAGAATCATTGACAAGTGGTAACTTGCCTGAACTCTTAGGCTTCCAAGCCCTCTGCTGAATCTTAAATGGATCTGGGTTTTTCCTCTCTCTGTTCCAAACATACAAAAGAATCCTAAAGGTGTCTTCTGCTTATCTGGAAAAGACAAGCCATGCAAAAGAGAAAATGTAAAATCCTCTTCCAGCCCAGACCTCACACAGCCCTTCCCTCTTTTGAGATTGTTCCCAGAGGCAGGTCAACTCTTCACGTCCTTTCTACAGAGGGAGGGACCCCAGAGCATGTTGCTGACAGTGCTGTTCAATCCATACTGTCTCAGATAGTGCCTCCAGGGGTGATTCAGAAATTATTTTAAAAACTACCGATTGCAGAAAAGAGGAGACTTAGAATTGATCAACCAATCCCTGCATTTTAGCACCAGCCAAAAACTGGGAAATAAGTACTTATTGATCAATGATCAAATAACCAATGCATCTTACATAATTAGAACACAAGAGAGGTCACTATGTATTTCTCAGCCACTTTTCTGAATTAAAATGAAGTGAGCTGGGCAAGGTGGTTCATGCCTGTAATCCCAGCACGTTGGGAGGCTGAGCCAGGCAGATCCCTTGAGCCCAGGAGTTTGAGATCAGCCTGGGCAACATGGTGAAACCCCATCTCTACTAAAATTATAAAAATTAGCCTTATGTGATGGCGCACACCTGTGCTCCCAGCTACCTGGGGGGCTGAGGTTGAGAGGCATGAGGTCAAGAATTCAGTGAGTCAAGATCACACCACTGCACTCCAGCCTGGGTGACAGAGTGAGACCTTGTCTCAAAAAAAAAAATTATGTGAGGCATATGAATGTACTTGGATGTTAAATTATCTTAATTATATAGACAACAGAAGTTTTTTTTTTAATGGGGAAAATTATAGAAAATTCAAGTTTTCACTCATCTTAATGGCTGTGAATGAAGTACATACAAGTATGAAGCAGAAGGCACATATGTATTGGGTATTTATTACCCTGGAATGAAGTTCTCAATGTTAAATAGGGAAAAGTCCTGATTTGGGTAAAATTTCTGAATTGTACAACTGTTTCCAAAATAACTTTTTAGGAGCTCTTCCAAGATGGCCAAATAGGAACAGCTCCAGTCTGCAGCTCCCAGCATGATTGATGCAGAAGACAGGTGATTTCTGCATTTCCAACTGAGGTACCTGGTTCATCTCACTGGGATTGGTTGGACAGTGGGTGCAGCCCATGGAGGGCAAGCCAAAGCAGGGCAGGGCATCACCTCACCCAGGAAGCACAAGGGGTCAGGGGATTTCCCTTTCCTAACCAAAGGAAGCCGTAACAGACTGTACCTGGAAAAACGGGACACTGCCGCCCAAATATTGCACTTTTCCCAAGGTCTTAGCAACCAGCAGACAAGGAGATTCTCTCCCGTGCCTGGCTCGGCAGGTCCCACGCCCACGGAGCCTTGCTCACTGCTAGCACAGCAGTCTGAGATCAAATGTGAGGCAGCAGCCTGGCTGGGGGAGGAGAGTCTGCCATTGCTGAGGCTTGAGTAGGTAAACAAAGCAGCTGGGAAGCTCCAACTGGGTGGAGCCCACCACAGCTCAGCAAGGCCTCTGCCTCTATAGACTCCACCTTTATGGGCAGGGCATAGCTGAACAAAAGGCAGCAGACAGCTTCTGTAGACATAAATGTCCCTGTCTGACAACTCTGAAGAGAGCAGTGGTTCTCCCAGTTTGAGCTCTGAGAATGGACAGACTGCCTCCTCAAGTGGGTCCCTGACCCCTGTGTAGCCTGAGAGATAAGACACCTCCCAGCAGGGGCCAACAGACACCTCATATAGGCAGGTGCCCCTCTGGGACAAAGCTTCCAGTGGAAGGACCAGGCAGCAATATTTGCTGTTCTGCAATATTTGCTGTTCTGGAGCCTCCCCTGGTGACACCCAGGCACACAGGGTCTGGAGTGGACCTCCAGCAAACTCCAACAGACCTACAGCTGAGGGACCTGACTGTTAGAAGGAAAACTAACAAACAGAAAGGAATAGCACCGGCCGGGCGCGGTGGCTCACCCTTGTAATCCCAGCACTTTGGGAGGCCGAGGCGGGCGGATCACGAGGTCAGGAGATCGAGACCAAGGTGAAACCTCGTCTCTACTAAAAAATACAAAAAAATTAGCCGGGCGTGGTGGCGGGCGCCTGTAGTCCCAGCCACTCAGAGAGGCTGAGGCAGGAGAATGGCATGAACCCGGGAGGCGGAGCTTGCAGTGAGCCGAGATTGCACCACTGCACTCCAGCCTGGGCGACAGAGCGAGACTCCATCTCAAAAAAAAAAAAAAAAAAAAAGAAAGGAATAGCACCAACATCACCAAAAAGGACATCTACACCAAAATCCCATCTGTAGGTCACCAACATCAAAGACCAAAGGCAGATAAAAACACAAAGATGGGGAGAAACCAGAACAGAAATCAGAAAAATCTAAAAACCAGAGCACCTCTTCTCCTCCAAAGGATCGCAGCTCTTCGCCAGCAATGGAACAAAGCTGGACAGAGAATGACTCTGACGAGTTGACAGAAGTAGGCTTCAGGAGGTCGGTAATAACAAATTTATCCAAGCTAAAGAAGCATGTTCAAACCCATTGTGAGGAAGCGAAAAACCTTGAAAAAATTAGACAAATGGCCAACTAGAATAAACAGTGTAGAGAAAACCTTAAATGACCTGATGGAGCTGAAAACCATGGCACGAAAACTTCATGACACATGCACAAGCTTCAATAGCCAATTCGATCAAGTGGAAGAAAGGGTATCAGTGATTGAAGATCAAATTAATGAAATGAAATGAGAAGACAAGGTTAGAGAAAAAAGAGTAAAAAGAAATGAACAAAGCCTCCAAGAAATATAAGACTATGTGAAAACACAAAATCTACATTTGATTGGTGTACCTGAAAGTGATGGGGAGAATGGAATCAAGTTGGAAAACACTCTTCGGGATATTATCCAGGAGAACTTCCCCAATCTAGCAAGGCAGGCCAACATTCAAATTCAGGAAATACAGAGAATGCCACAAGGATACTCCTTGAGAAGAGCAACTCCAAGACACATAATTGTCAGATTCACCAAAGTTGAAATGAAGGAAAAAATGTTAAGGGCAGCCAGAGAGAAAGGTTGGGTTACCCACAAAGGGAAGCCCATCAGACTAACAGTGGGTCTCTCGGCAGAAACCCTACAAGCCAAAAGAGAGTGGGGGCCAATATTCAACATTCTTAAAGAAAGGAATTTTCAACCCAGAATTTCATATCCAGCCAAACTAAGCTTCATAAGTGAAGGAGAAATAAAATCCTTTACAGACAAGCAAATGCTGAGAGATTTTGTCACCACCAGGCCTGCCTTACAGGAGCTCCTGAAGGAAGCACTAAATATGGAAAGAAACAACCAGTACCAGCCACTGCAAAAACAAACCAAAATGTAAAGACCATCGATGCTAGGAAGAAACTTCATCAATTAATGGGCAAAATTACCAGCTAACATCATAATGACAGGATCAAATTCACACATAACAATATTAAACTCAAATGTAAATGGGCTAAATGCCCCAATTAAAAGACACAGACTGGCAAATTGTATAAAGAGTCAAGACCCATCAGTGTGCTGTATTCAGGAGACACATCTCAGGTGCAGAGATGCACATAGGCTCAAAATAAAGTGATGAAGGAAGATCTACCAAGTAAATGGAAAGCAAGAAAAAGCAGGGGTTGCAATCCAACTCTCTGATAAAACAGACTTTAAACCAACAAAGATCAAAAGAGACAAAGAAGGCCATTACATAATGGTAAAGGGATCAATTCAACAAGAAGACCTAACTATCCTAAATATATATGCACCCAATACAGGAGTACCCAGATTCATAGAGCAAGTCCTGAGAGACCTACAAAGAGACTTAGACTCCCACCCAATACTAATGGGAGACTTTAACACCCCACTGTCAATATTAGACAGATCAACAAGACAGAAGGTTAACAAGGATATCCAGGACTTGAACTCAGCTCTGCACCAAGCAGACCTAATAGACATCTACAGAACTCTCCACCCCAAGTCAACAGAATATATATTCTTCTCAGCATCACATTGCACTTATTCCAAAATTGACCACATAGTTGGAAGTAAAGCACTCCTCAGCAAATATAAAAGAATAGAAATCACAACAAACTGTCTCTCAGACCACAGTGCAATCAAATTAGAACTCAGGATTAAGAAACTCACTCAAAACCACACAACTACATGGAAACTGAACACCCTGCTCCTGAATGACTACTGGGTAAATAACGAAATGAAGGCAGAAATAAAGATGTTCTTTGAAACCAACGAGAACAAAGACACAACATACCAGAATCTCTGGGACACATTTAAAGTAGCATGTAGAGGGAAATTTATAGCACTGAATGCCCACAAGAGAAAGCAGGAAAGATCTAAAACTGACACCCTAACATCGCAATTGAAAGAACTAGGAAAGCAAGAGCAAACACATTCAAAAGCTAGCAGAAGGCAAGAAATAACTAAGATCAGAGTAGAACTGAAAGAGATAGAGACACAAAAAACCCTTCAGAAAATCAATGATTCCAGGAACTGATTTTTTGAAAAGATCAACAAAATTGATAGACTGCTAGCAAGACTAATAAAGAAGAAAAGAGAGAAGAATCAAATAGATGCAATAAAAAATTATAAAGGGGATATCACCACCAATCCCACAGAAATACAAACTACCATCAGAGAATACTATAAACACCTCTATGCAAATAAACTGGAAAATCTAGAAGAAATGGATACATTCCTGGACACACACAACCTCCCAAGACTAAACCAGGAAGAAGTTGAATCTCTGAATAGACCAATAACAGGCTCTGAAATTGAGGCAATAATTAATAGCCTACCAACCAAAAAAAGTCCAGGACGAGACAGATTTACAGCTGAATTTGACCAGAGGTACAAAGAGGAGCTGGTACCATTCCTTCTGAAACTATTCCAATCAACAAAAAAAAAGGGAATCCTCCCTAACTCATTTTATGAGACCAACATCATCCTAATAGCAAAGCCTGGCAGAGACACAACAAAAAAAGAGAATTTTAGACCAATATCCCTGATGAACATCGATGCGAAAATCCTCAATAAAATACTGGCAAAGCGAATCCAGCAGCACATCAAAAAGCTTATCCACCACGATCAAGTTGGCTTCATCCCTCGGATGCAAGGCTGGTTCAACATATGCAAATCAATAAACGTAATCCATCACATAAACAGAAACAACAACAAAAACCACATGATTATCTCAATAGATGCAGAAAAAGACTTCGACAAAATTCAACAGCACTTCATGCTAAAAACTCTCAATAAATTAGGTATTGATGGAACATATCGCAAAATAATAAGAGCTGTTTATGACAAACCTACAGCCAATATCATACTGAATGGGCAAAAACTGGAAGCATTCCCTTTCAAAACTGGCACAAGACAAGGAAGCCCTCTCTCACCACTCCTATTCAACATAGTGTTGGAAGTTCTGGCCAGCGCAATCAGGCAAGAGAAAGAAACAAAGGGTATTCAATTAGGAAAAGAGGAAGTTAAATTGTCCCTGTTTGCAGATGACATGACTGTATATTTAGAAAATCCCACTGTCTCAGCCCAAAATCTCCTTAAGCTGATAAGCAACTTCAGCAAAGTCTTAGGATACAAAATCAATGTGCAAAAATCACAAGCATTCTTATACACCAATAACAGACAAACAGAGAGCCAAATCATGAGTGAACTCCCATTCACAACTGCTTCAAAGAGAATAAAATACCTGGGAATCCAACTTACAAGGGATGTGAAGGATCTCTTCAAGGAGAACTACAAACCACTGCTCAATGAAATCAAAGAGGACACAAACAAATGGAAGAACACTCCATGCTCATGGATAGGAAGAATCAATATTGTGAAAATGGCCATACTGCCCAAGGTAATTTATAGATTCAATGCCATCCCCATCAAGCTACCAATGACTTTCTTCATAGAATTGGAAAAAACTAATTTAAAGTTCATATGGAACCAAAAAAGAGCATGCATTGCCAAGACAATCCTAAGCAAAGAGAACAAAGCTAGAGGCATCACGCTACCTGACTTCAAACTATACTACAAGTCTACAGTAACCAAAACAGCCTGGTACTGGTACCCAAACAGATACATAGACCAATGGAACAGAACAGAGGCCTCAGAAATAACACCACATGTCTACAACCATCTGATCTTTGACAAACCTGACAAAAACAAGAAATGGGGAAGGGATTCCCTATTTAATAAATGGTGCTGGGAAAACTGGCTAGCCATATGTAGAAAGATGAAACTAGATCCCTTCCTTACACCTTATGCAAAAATTAATTCAAGATGGATTAAAGATTTAAATGTTAGACCTAAAACCATAAAAACCCTAAAAGAAAACTTAGGCAATACCATTCAGGACATAGGCATGGGCAAGGACTTCATGACTAAAACACCAAAAGCAATGGCAACAAAAGCCAAAATAGACAAATGGGATCTAATTAAACTAAAGAGCTTCTGCACAGCAAAAGAAACTACCATCAGAGTGAACAGGCAACCTACAGAATGGGAGAAAATTTTTGCAAGCTATCCAACTGACAAAGGTCTAATATCCAGAATCTACAAAGAACTCAAACAAATTTACAAGAAAAAAGCAAACAACCTCATCAAAAAGTGGGTAAATAATATGAACAGACGCTTCTCAAAAGAAGACTTTTATGCAGCCAACAGACACATGAAAAAATGCTCATCATCACTGGTCATCAGGGAAATGCAAATCCAAACCACAATGAGATACCATCTCACTCCAGTTAGAATGGCCATCATTAAAAAGTCAGGAAACAACAGATGCTGGAGAGGATGTGGAGAAATAGGAATGCTTTTACACCGTTTATGGGAGTATAAACTAGTTCAACCATTGTGGAAGACAGTGTGGCAATTCCTCAAGGATCTAGAACTAGAAATACCATTTGACCCAGCAATCGCATTTCTGGGTATATACCCAAAGGATTATAAATCACGCTACTATAAAGACACATGCCCACATATGTTTACTGCGGCACTATTCACAATAGCAAAGACTTGGAACCAACCCAAATGTCCAACAATGATAGACTGGATTAAGAAAATGTGGCACATATACACCATGGAATACTATGCAGCCATAAAAAAGATGAGTTTATGTCCTTTGTAGGGACATGGATAAAGCTGGAAACCATCATTCTCAGCAAACTATCACAAAGACAGAAAACCAAACACCACATGTTCTCACTCATAGGTGGGAACTGAACAATGAGAACACTTGGTCACAGGGTGGGAAACATCACATACTGGGGCCTGTCCAGGGCTGGGGGGCTGGGGGAGGGATAGCATTAGGAGAAATACCTAATGTAAATGACGAGTTGATGGGTGCAGCAAACCAACATGACACATGTCTACCTATGTATCAAACCTGCACGTTGTGCATATGTACGCTAGAACTTAAAGTATAACAACAAAAAAAGAAAAAGAAATAACTTTTTAAAAAGAAATGTTCTTTTACTTCCACTACAAAAATAATTCAAAGCAGAGTCCTAAACATTTTTTGTAATCCTAAAGGATCTTGTCTCAGTTTGTATGGGCTGCTGTAACAAAATATCATAGGTTGTGTGGCTTATAAACAGCTGTTTAGTCCTCACAGTTCTGGCATCTCAAAAGTCCAAGCTCAAGAGGATGGCAGATTGAGTGTTTCATGAAGACCCATTCCTCATATGCAGACATCTCACTGTAACCTCGCATGGTGGAAAGGATGACTGAGATCCCTCAGGCGTCTTTTGTAAGGGCATTAATCCCATTCATAAGGGTTCCACCCTCATGACCTAATCACCTCCCAAAGTCCCCACCTCCTGATACCATTACCTTGGGAGTTAGGATTTCAACATATTAATTGTGGGGGAAAACAAACAATCAAACCATAGCATTTATCTCTAATTCAACCCATAATTTTAGATAGAAATAATTGGAGATTCAGGCCAGGCATGGTGGCTTTTACCTGTAATCCCAGCACTTTGGGAGGCTGAGGCAGGCGTATCACTTGAGCTCAGGAGTTCAAGACTAGCCTGGGCAACATGGCGAATCCCTCTCTCTACAAAAAATACAAAAATTAGCCAGGCATGATGGTGAGCCTATTGCCCCAGCTACTTAGGAGGCTGAGGTGGGAGGATCACTTGAACCCAAGAGGTTGAGGCCACAGTGAGCTGTGATCACACCAGTGCAGTCCAGCCTGGGCAACAAAATGAAACCCTGTCTCAAAAAACTAAAATAAATTAGAGATTCAGAAAGGTTAAATAACTTGCTAAGGTCGCACAGTAGAACTCAGGGCTTTTGGCTTTCAAAGATCCCAAAACATCATGCTGCAAATATCAAAAGCAGTTCTTGTGGAAAGTGGCTTGTCATAATTGGAAAAGACACTCATAATTACCATATTCTTGCTTTGTATGCAAAGAGCACTTCCTGAGATTTATGCAAAGAATAATTAAATATGGCCTGCATTTGCCGTCTCGTCTTGCAATTATTCTCCTTTAGGTTGTTAATAATTACTCAACTAGACGAAATTAAGGATACAAGTAGATATCCATAAAGAGCAGAATGTAAACAAATGCCAAGTGTGTAATATCAACATTAAGTGCTATGAGAGGTCAGCAGTGGGAGATGAATTCAAATTAACTTGGGGTGGTGGAGAAAAAAAGATTCGTGAAAAAAGAAATTAGAAGGAATATTAAAAGATTTCTTATCTGTGAATGTTGCACATATTTAAGAACATTTGTACTACACAGGCTCTTATTCACAATATTGAGCTTTAGTTTACATGGAACTTGTGACCCCCAATCCTAAGACAATATTGCAGCCTCATTTCCCACACGTGTCCCCGGCTTAAAAAGAGATACATTTGGAATATGTGCAAAAAGCATACATCCACATACTCGTAGACCTGCATTTTCTTTGGTTCAGACAGCTTGGATAAATTAGGGAAGTTACTAGACTTGTCTGCATGTAACTAAACAATAGAATAAAAATGAAAGCAGGAGGCAAAAGCAGGAGAATCACTTGAACCTGGGAGGCAGAGGTTGTAGTGAGCCAAGATCGTGCCATTGCACTGCAGCCTGGGTGACACAGCGAGACTTTATCTCAAAAAAAAAAAAAGAAAAAGAAAGGCCAGGCACGGTGGCTCACACCTGTAACCCCAACACTTTGGGAGGCCAAGGCAGGAGGACTGCTTGAGGCCAGAAGTTCGAGACCAGCCTAAGGGACATAAGACCCCCATTTCTAAAACAAAAACAAACCAAAAAAAAAGTGAAAAATGCAATAACTGGGCCAGGCGTGGTGGCTCACACCTGTAATCCCAGCACTTTGGGAGGCAGAGGGAGGCGGTCAAGAGATTGAGACCATTCAGGCCAACATGGTGAAACCCTGTCTGTACTAAAAATACAAAAATTAGCTGGGTGTGGTGGCACACGCCTGTAGTCCCAGCTACTTGGGAGGCTGAGGCAGGAGAATTGCTCAAACCCAGGAGGTGGAGGTTGCAGTGAGCCGAGATCACACCACTGCACTCAAGCCTGACGACAGAGCAAGACTCCATCTCAAAAACAAACAAACAAAAAAAAATGCAATAACTGATGTGCTCCTAAATACATACCTTTTGGGTGTCATAAGCACGTCCTTTCCAATATCACCAGCAGATTGGAAGTATTAGCTCAGACTTCACTAAACCAAAACCCATGGCAGAAAATAATAAGTATAAATGTTTCTTCTTGAAAGAATTTTAAGCTCCACTACTTAAGCTAAATTACTTATTTACAATAGACGAGAAATGTCATGTTTACCCACCACAAGACTGAGTCAAGTACTGGGAAAACATCTTGAACTCCTCAGGAGTGACTATGTAAAATGTGAAAAGCCCCTTTTTAGAGCAAAGGCAGTATATCACAATGGTTATGTGTGTGGGCTCTGAAGCCACACTGCCAGGCTGGGTCTTTGTTCTGCCACTCTCTAGTTCCATGATATCAGGTAAATCATTGAATCTCTCTGGGCCTCAGCTTCCTTATCTGTGAAATGGGGTTAGTAGTAACTACCTCAAAGGTTGTTGTGAAGAGTGATTGAATCATTACCAGTAAAGCATTTAGACAACTGCTGCAGCCTATGGTCTACACCTCTAACTTAATAGGAATTAGTAAATTGTTATGCTATTATTTAACAATTGTTGAGTGCTTACAGTTTGTCGGCTTTGTGCTGTTTTTTATATGTATATAATTTTATGCAATCCACACAGCAGCCCTTTGATGTAGCTACTGTCATCCATCCCCTTCTATTATAGGTGAGAAAACTGAAGCTCAGAGAAGGTGGGTAATTTGCTCAATGGCCCACAGCTAGCAAGGATAGAACCAGACTTTGAGTCGGCTGGGCGTGGTGGCTCACACCTGTAATCCCAGCACTTTGGGAGGCCGAGGCAGACGGATCATGAGGTCAGGAGATCAAGCCATCCTGGCTAACACGGTGAAACCCCGTCTCTACTAAAAACACAAAAATTTAGCCAAGCAAGGTGGTGGGCGCCTGTAGTCCCAGCTACTCGGAAGGCTGAGGCAGGAGAATGGTGTAACCCGGAAGGTGGAGCTTGCAGTGAGCTGAGATCGCGCCACTGCACTCCAGCCTGAGCGACAGAGCAAGACTCCGTCTCAAGAACCAGACTTTGAGTCCAGGTCTAGTATGGATCAAGAGCTTGAACTTTTAATCCCTGTTTATACTGCCTCCCAAGTCAGCAGTTCAAAAATATACAACAAAGACCCATTCCTCTGCTCATCTATTCACTGGTTCATTTGCTGAGAGCTGGCTGTGTGCCAGGCACTGTCCCTGGTGTAGTGGGTGTAGAGGTGAAACAGATAGGCCAGAGGGCGCTGCCTGCATGGAGCCTAGGCACCAGGAAGGGAGGGAGACAAGTGAACAAAAATAAACCCATCATGTAATGCCAGCGGGGGTAAGTGCATAAGGAAGGGTCAGAGGATAGAGAGCATCAGGGCCCGGATGGGACGCTATTTTAGGCAGAGAAGTCAGGGAATACTTCTTTGAGTAGTGGAAGTGAATCCAATGAGGGGTTTTTCGTGGCAAGAATGGCAAGGGGAAGTGTGGAAGACAGAGTGACTGTAAGTGCAAACGTCTGGAGGCAGAAATGAGCCGTGCCTATTGGAAGAGTGAGGAGGCAGAGATACTACAGGGAGTTGGTTTCGAGAGAGAAGGTGTAAAATAGCCTCGCAAAGAATAGGAAAGTGAATTAACTAGGGAAATGAGGCAGCACTGCCAGGCACCACTGAGAATCCACTTGCACTCTGTGCATAAAATTAAGACCAGTAAGCCAGCTATGTATTTTTATCCAGCCACACTCTGAGATTTGGTGCCTGGATGCAGACCTGAATTGGTGAGTAGATTCTTATCAGGTCTGGGGTTTGCCAGGGGAAAGCATCGGAGAAACACGAGAGCCAGGGAGTTGAACAGGGACCATGGATTCAGGCTGGGAAAGGAAGGATAAAAGGGGAACCTGAGGGTCATGATGGACAATGAAAAAGTATACGGATTAGGGAACCTGGTGAGGCCAGACGATGGTCAGAGTTGGGGTTCTAGAGGGGGGAACTGGAGTGAGGAGGTGGTGGTCAGAGTAGGATGCCAGAAATCAACATTTTTGAGGTTGGAACAAACAATAGGAAAGCCAGTCACCACAGCATGACTGAGAGTGGGTGGCTGAGGCAGGAGGAAGGGCTGCTGGCACTAAGGAAGGTAAGAAATCAAGAGGCCAGAATACTACCTGCATCACCAGCTTCTCAAACCTGGCCACATTCTAGAATGACCTGGGAGCTCTTAAAAAATGCACATGCCAGCAAGGACTTCACATCTAAAACACCAAAAGCAACGGCAACAAAAGCCAAAATTGACAAATGGGATCTAATTAAACTTAAGAGCTTCTGCACAGCAAAAGAAACTATCATCAGAGTGAACAGGCAACCTACAAAATGGGAGAAAATTTTCGCAACCTACTCATCTGACAAAGGGCTAATATCCAGAATCTACAATGAACTCAAACAAATTTACAAGAAAAAAACAAACAACCCCATTAAAAAGTGGGCAAAGGACATGAACAGACACTTCTCAAAAGAAGACATTTATGCAGCCAAAAAACACAAGCAAAAATGCTCATCATCACTGGCCATCAGAGAAATGCAAATCAAAACCACAATGAGATACCATCTCACACCAGTTAGAACGGCCATCATTAAAAAGTCAGGAAACAACAGATGCTGGAGAGGATGTGGAGAAATAGGAACACTTTTACACTGTTGGTGGGACTGTAAACTAGTTCAACCATTGTGGAAGTCAGTGTGGCAATTCCTCAGCGATCTAGAACTAGAAATACCATTTGACCCAGCCATCCCATTACTGGGTATATACCCAAAGGACTATAAATCACGCTGTTATAAAGACACATGCACACGTATGTTTATTGCGGCACTATTCACAATAGCAAAGACTTGGAACCAACCCAAATGTCCAACAATGATAGACTGGATTAAGAAAACGTGGCACATATACCATGGAATACTATGCAGCCATAAAAAATGATGAGTTCGTGTCCTTTGTAGGGACATGGATGAAACTGGAAACCATCATTCTCAGTAAACTATTGCAAGGACAAAAAAGCAAACACCACATGTTCTCACTCATAGGTGGGAATTGAACAATGAGATCTCATGGACACAGGAAGGGGAACATCACACTCCAGGGACTGTTGTGGGGTGGGGGGAGGGGGGAGGGACAGCATGAGGAGATATACCTAATGCTAAATGATGAGTTAATGGGTGCAGCAAACCAACATGGCACATGGATACATATGTAACAAACCTGCACATTGTGCACATGTACCCTAAAACCTAAAGTATAATAATAAAAAAAAAATAAATGCACATGCCATCTGGGCATGGGGCTCACACCTGTAATCCCAGCACTTTGGGCAGCCAAGGCAGGTGGATCACTTGAGGTCAGGAGTTTGAGACCAGCCTGGCCAACGGTGAAACTCTGTTTCTACCAAAAAATACAAAAATTAGCCGGGCATGGTGGTGTGTGCCTGTAGTCCCAGCTACTCGGGAGACTGAGTGAATTGCTTGAACCCAGGAGGGAGAGATTGCAGTGAGCCAACATGGCGCCACTGCACTCCAGCCTGGGTGACAGACTGAGACCCTGTCTCAAAAAATAAAATAAAATAAAAATACACATGCCTCCAACTCCCCAAAGATTCAGGCTTAATTGGGTAGAAACAGGGAAAGAGGAGGAGAGAAGCTTAATGGCGGGCATTTTTTAAATCTTCCCAGGTAATTGTAAAGTGCAGCCAGGGGTGGGACTGACTGACTTATGTGGACAATGCAATCACCAAGAGAAGAGGTGAGAAGAGCCCCTGAGAGCCGGCAGGGGCTCAAAGCTTCACTCAGTGGGAAGAGTGACAGCAGGCTGGTAGGAGGCCACAGCACAAGAGGCTTACACAGATTCCCATGGCCTGCGCTTCCAAGCTCGGGGGAGGGTTAGGGAGAAGCAATAGCCTGGGAGTGGCCATGAGGAGCAATGCAGATACCTACCCCACCATCAGGCCCCTGTACATTTGAGGGGTGTCTCCCTGTCCCCAGGAGCTAGTCGGGCATCATTTACAGCACAACAGTGAGGTTGAGGATATAGAGGAAGGGGCTGGGGGTCAGGTGCCTGGGAGATGAAGTCAAATAAGGAACCATACAGAGCTGTGTAGGGGAAGGGCCTGGGAGCCTTGTACTCAGGTAATCACCAGGTAGGGCACAGCGGGATTAGGATCAAGGCCTTTCAGGGGAAAGTGGGTAATGTATTCTAATTAGAGCTTCTCTTTTGTATTTTATTTAGACTCTTGGGCAGCATGTTAGTTTCCTGTGGCTGCCATAACAAATTATCACAAACTTTGTGGCCTAAAACAACAGAAATGTATTCTCCAACGGTTCTGAAGCCTAGAAGTCTGGAATTGAGGTGTAGGCAGGGTCACGCTCCCTCTGCAGCCTCTAGAGGAGAACTCTTCCCTGCCTCTTCTGGCTTCGGGTGGCTCCCAGCCAGCCTTGACATTCTCTGGCTTGTAGCTGCATCAGCCCAATTTCTGCCTCCATCTTCACACGGCCGTCTTCCTTCTGTGTGTGGCCAAATCCCTCTCTCTCCTTACAAAGATGGCAGACACTGGATTTAGGCCTCGAGCCAATCCAGTATGGCCTAATCTTAACTTGATTACATTTGCAAATACTCTATTTCCAAATAAGGTCACATTCACATATACCACAGGCTAGGACTTCAACATATCTTTTGGGGGACACAATTCAACCCACAGCAGGCAGTTGGTGAAAGTGATGTGACATCTGGGATTGGGGTTCCCACCTAAATAACACCGGCTCTTTGGGCCACTATGAAATCCACTAAGAACATGTCACAGCCAGAAGAGGGTCAGTCATAGGCCTCCTTTCTGGCCCTCTGTGTCAGGGCAGAGGAAAGACAGTCTCACAGGCACACACACAGCTCCATGGGCCTCCTCAAACCCGCTTGAGAGAGAAAACAAAGCTCCACCGGGAAAACGCATGGTCACAGTGGATAAACAAGTCAACTCCCTGTTCATAGCAGGTCAGCAGTGTCTTTGAATACACATATTGCATATATTTGATGAGAAGCCACAATCTGACAAGAGAATGAAAGCCTAAAAAACGTCCTGCTAGCTCATCATTAGCAACACGCAGTGAAACCGGACCAATCAAGACAACAAAAATAACCTGTGTTGTGTGGCAGAAGCCAAATTTCGTTAAATGGGTAATGTACTCCATCTATTATCAAGAATTAAGTGCCTAATATTGCAATGTTAACACAGGAAAAACAAAATGCACAGCGCCCTCCTGTGCTTAGCCACTAGTTGGAGACGTGAAGAAAACTACAGCCACAAATTAAAGACAGGATATAGTTAATTGTTAAATTGTACGACGTAGATAGACTCAATAACACAGAAATACAAAAATAGGAGAGATCAAAGATTGAGGATTACTCAATAACACAGAAATACAAAAATAAGAGAGATCAAAGATTGATGATTACTCAAATTGGGCTTTCTGAGTTTGGTAAGTATTTCCATTCTGTATATTCCAGTCACCAGTCACTGGACCCTAAACCCTCTGCATTCACCCTTTGAGAGTCTCAGCATTCCTGTTTTACAGGTGAAGAAACCAAGATTCACAGACATGAAGTGGCTTGCCCAAGGTCAGATAGCAAAAATTTCCAAGTTAAGAATTGAGCACAAGTCTTTATTCCCAATTCCAAGGCTTTTTCTACAATGCACTGAAGGATGAGTAGGGTCTGTATAGGTAAGGGAAAACAAGAAGAGTGGTTCATGTATGGGAAATAGGATTAATATTTTATTATTACATTTAGCTCATCAGCTCCTGAGAGCTGGCCTGAATCCCCAGATGAGAAGCGGCTGTCAGTCTCTTAAAATATCTGCTCTTAAAATATCTGGGTCAGTGAGAAGAGGATCACAAGGTCTCCTTGTGGTTATTTTTAACTTAAAAAAGATAAACCTTTAAAGCAAAAGAGAGGATAAAAATGAAATTAATAAATAAATCAGAATTTTTACAAGCTGAAGTCAAAAGAGAGCTGTTCTATAGGAAGAGCAGGTTATTGACCCTGATTTGGAAGCTATAGGGAGGTATCCTTGGTGGATCACAGTGGTTCCTGGCTCCATCATATCTGTAAAGGGTGGCCTGGAATCAGAAAATGGACCTGAGACATGAGCAGAAATGCAAAGCAGGAGACGTGCAAGGGCTAGTGCCACTCCCTCACACTGCCTCCAGAAAGGCATTGCCCTTCACCCTTTCTTGAGAGAAGAAAGGGAGGAAGAAATTCAGCAAACGTGTCCCAGCTTCTACCACTGGCTCTCGCAATTTTCATAACAAAAGGAAAGGAAGGGGAATCTTTTAAGCAAGCGCGGTATGTTACATGAAAGTGGCACCAATTGACATGTAAATGCTGTTTTAATATTGAGAAAGATATTCTGAGCGCTGCTTTATGTTTATTGTGACAAATTAGCAATAACACTAATGCCCTGCACAGCTTTTCCATCAAGTCAAAGGTACTAGGAATGAGGAAGGAATTCTAGTTGTAAGTGCCAGGAAATATGTCTCCCTCAAAGGGAGAGTTTCCTGCAAAGCACCCCACTGTGTCACATGTCAACACAGCACATGAAAACAGTAGGTTTCCCTCAGTTCTGAGGCAAGACAGGCACTTTCCTGCACTGAATCCCATGCAGGGGAAAAAGTATCAGATATAATAGAAGTCCTGCATCTAAGCAATTGACTCCTTGGTCGCATCTCTAATCCAAGACCTGGATCATAGCAAGTTTCACCATTTGCTGAACATCATTGAAGGACAGGACTAACATATAAAATGCAGCAAGTCAAATATGTGAATCTATGGCTATCTGAGGACTGAATTGCTATGGGAGTTCCGAGGAGAGAAAGATCAATATAAGCTGGTTTGACTGAGAAAATGAGCCTTCAACTGGGCCCTGAATGGATACAACTTGCATAGAAAGGGAATGACAGAATCTTGGTACAGGGAGACTTGTTCCTCCAGGCTCTGGCATGCACCAGACACCATGGTGGACAAGATGCATCCCGATCCCCACTTTCATAGAGCTCATAGTCTAGCAATCAGTCTCCTTACAGAAGAGGGTACTGGTGGGTCATGACAAAAGCTGGCACTTATCTAGGGTCTATGATGCGCCAGGCACTATGCTAAGCGCTTCACAAATATAATCTTATTTATCCCCATAGCAACTCAATGATAAGGCCATTACTATTATCATCATTTTATGCATGGGAAACTGAGCTCACAGACCTAATTAGTAGTGAAGGAAAAATTCAAATCCAAGGTTTCCTGGCTCATGAGCCGTTCTCTCTCCACCATACCACACGGGAAATAAGATCAGATGAGATTGTATGATGTAGTGCTTGAAAGCCAGGTGAAGTAATTCATATCTGCTATGGAAGAGATAGGAAGTTATCTGTTATCAGTTCTCTCTTCCTGCTGCTGAGTACCCCCTCTGTCAAAGTCATATTCCCAAGACATACACATGAAGCTTAAAGGATCCTCCTGGTAAGACATACTTCCCCTGCTCCCAGATCTCCATCAGCTTTCCCGCCTTAGAGAACTGCAATATTTTTCTCTCTCCTTTAAATCCTAAACCAATGATAGCCATAAGAAACCAGTCCCCATGGTTTTTCTCATCCAGCCCCTGTACTGGCCTTTTTCAGGGTTCCTAAGATCCACAAGAACCCTGGAAGTTACCCGAGATCAAACACCCCCATTTTTTAAGTGGCATCTTATCACCCAAAACATCTAAAGGAGAAGAAAGATGTTTGGAAAGATCTTCCTACCTTTAATTCTTTAGTTTACCCACCAGATCTTCCCGGAGAGGGAAAGGGGTATCAGAAAAGGGGTGTCTGCACTCTCTCCACCTCCTTAGAGGACCAGGGATTCTTCCCTGCCCTCCGTCCTCTCTATTTCTGAGTTGCAAGTACCGCTCCCTAACTAGGCTAGGGTCAGGACGGGCACGGTAAAGCTCATCCCACCTGAAGGGCATAGAACTGGAAATGCTGCAATAAAAGAGGAAATTCTTACATTTGAAGGATAAACCTATTTATCAATGACAAAACACTTTCAGAAACACCACTTCATTTGAATCTCTCATAATAGTTGATACTACGTTCCCTCTTCCTTTTTTTAACAGATGAGTAAACTGAGGTACATAGAAGAGAAATGATTCTCTAAAGTCACAGAGGTAATACTTGCAGCCAGGCCCCTGAGCCCAAATTCTATGCTCTCTGCTCTCCAGCATGTATGCTCAGGAATCTTGATTTAGATAAGGATGCCAGATAGAGACAGGAAAGTTTAATAGTCATTCCCTATCATCATCCTAACAGATTAGGGAGATTTAACCAAATAGTTTTGGTTTCATTTTATAATCTCCTATGAATCTATCCTCCAACAATATAAATCTCTTACAATATTTGCTTTTGGTCTTAGCAAACTTTAAGAGTAGTAAGTTCTATATGCTTACTCTTCTTCTGTTAAAAAGTGCTATTTTTACTTTGCCCTAAAACTATTTCTTTAAAATGTTAAAGTCGTCCTTAGTTCCTAGGCTCTGGGATTTAATAAGTTCATATTTTTATCCTAGGTTTTCATTATCTTGTAAATTTCAATCATATTCCCCCCTCAGCCCATGTCTTTCTTTCCAGAATGAAGAGTTCTAATTCTTTTATCATCGCTCACAAAGAATGCTCTCTACCCTCTTGACCAGCTTACATGTCCTTCTCTAGACCTTGTCTGGCTCTGTAATTCTTTGAAGTACATCAGATCATTGGGCTCCCATCACTCTGTCTATTCTTCTGTATAAAAGAACACAATGGCTTTAGTTAAAATGTAAAAATATTTGAGGGACCATTTTAAAAATCAAACAATTCTTTTGCTCTATGTCAGCCCAGCATATGCTGAAAAAATATACATTTTTTGCTCCCATAAAATGAAATGAATTGAACTCTGCAATGAATTTAAATACACTGGTAGAAGTCAACCTTGTAATCTATTATGAAAATAACTTGCAAAGCACTTTTACATACCTTATCTCATTTGACCACACATGAACCACGCAAGGTAGAGAAAATATGTGATCCTTATTTTTCACATGAAAACAGTAAAAAGGTAACTAGACTAAGATCAAAGAGCTGGAATTAGAGTCCCAGTCCCTGGCCCTTCATTAAGAGGACGGTGCTTTTGCAACTGTGCAATGCGTCCTTCCTTATATTCACTTGGCACTTATTTTAAATCACCAAACTACCCCTTCTAAGACTTTGAGTGGTAAACAGCACAGTTATGAAATATTCCATGGTTCTATTGAAAGGAAACATGTTCAAGACTAGCCTATACCCTATTCTTTTCTCACCCTACACACTCTCCATGGATAATCTCAGCCACACCACAGGCATCAATATCACCTTCATGCAAATGATTCCCAAAGTTGTATCTCTAGGCCACATCTCTCTTCTGAGCCCCAGACAGGTATTTAACATGTCCTGTAAATCTCAATATTTACAAAACTTAACCTTTTGCCCCATCATAGCCCGTCTCCACTGCTACAACCCAATTTTGATGTCCCTATTCTCAAACATCTAGGAGCTAGGAGTCGTCTTGACATTTCCCTCTCCTTTCCTCCTCCTTACCCCTATATCCAATTTAACATCAAGTCCTTTCACTTTCATCTCCTGCATAGCATTCCCTTCTGTCCATTTCTCTCCTTCCCCATCACCACCACCTTAGTCCAAGATACAACCATCTTTCATTTGGACTTTAATGAACTCCTAGCTGTCCATTCCTCTCTAATCCCTTCTCCCCACTATAGTTGAAGGGATTCCAAAAGGCCATTCTGGTCATGCTGCCCCTGTTTCACCTCTGCTTACAATACTTCAATGGCACCCCTTGCTTTTAGGGTAAAGTCAAAACTCCCATAATTTGATTGCACATCCCTGCCTAACCTGGTCCCCACTACCAGCCTCATCTCACAACAGTTGCCTTCATTTCTCAAGCTTCAGCCCCACTAGCCTTCTTTCAGCTCCCTTTATTCACTGTGCTTTCACTACCCACAGGGTCCGGGAATATTCTTCCCCTTCTTCCATATCTAAATCGCTAGGATTAAATTCCTAGAAGCTTCCATCTTCAGATAGAGGCTCAAAGGTCTTTCCTCAGGGAATGTTTCTTGACCTTCCTGAGTTGAATTCCTCCATTAGACCTCAGATGGCACCAGTTTAGCATGATTATATGTATTTGATTAACGTCTGTCTCCCCACTAGATTTGTAAACTTTTGCTCACATAGAGGCACACTGATAAACACTTACGTGAATAAGCTCACTAATAAGGAAATGATTATATATTATATACCTCCTCACTATGGAATACTAGGCAGCTGTTAAAAAGAGATAACTCTATATACTAATACGAATGTCTATATTTTAAATTTAAAACAGCACATTACAGAACAGTATGCATACTACTTTTAAAACTTATATATCTTTATTTAAAAAAAAACCTCTGTGTTTGTCAGGGGAGTACAGGGTGGGGGGCCGGTATTTAAAAAGGTTTGCAAGAGTCAAGACTAACAACAAATTGCTCGCAGTGCTTTCCCTGGAGAATGGAAATGAGACAAGAAAGAGGAAAAATAGGATAGCAATTTCTACTTATAAATTTCTGGGTGGTTTGACTTTTTCCAGTGACTATATGGTATTGTTGTAATTATTTTAGCAATGCCATTTCTAAAATAATGATGTAGTTCACCAAAGTTCAAGAAAATGATCATTTCTAAATATCGTGTGAAAAAGGGAAAAAAGCCACTTTGTATATGATTCCTCAACAAGGATACAGTTCTAGAAACAAGCTAATTTCCAAGTCAGACCTTCAATCTAGCAATAAGCTCTGATGAAGACGTGAAATGGAAGAGAACAAATGGAAATGCCAGAATTTGTTTGTTTAATTAGGTCTTCCCTTCACATCACTTTTATAAACAAAAGAGATTTCAAAAAGTCACTGCTGGCCTGGGACGGTGGCTCACACCTGTAATCCCAACACTTTGGGAGGCCGAGGTGGGTGGATCACTTGAGGTCAGGAGTCCAAGGCCAGCCTGGCCAATATGGTGAAACCCCGTCTCTAGTAAAAATACAAAAATTAGCTGGGTGTGGTGGTGGGCGCCTGTAGTCCCAGCTACTTGGGAGGCTGAGGCAGGAGAATGGCATAACCCGGAAGGTAGAGCTTGCAGTGAGCTGCGATCACGCCACTGCACTCCAGCCTGGGTGACAGAGTGAGACTCCATCTCAAAAAAAGAAAAAAAAAAGTCATTGCTCCTTGATTCCTTTATATAAACTTGGAAAGAAAATAAGAAAAAGAAATAATGGCATGAATTTTTCTTAGTTTACTCCAATTGTTTTAAATTAAATACGATTGGGTACATGAAGACACCTCACTATCCTTTACTTCTCAAATAGCAGCCCTTATTATCTTTACCATAACTCAAATAGAAAAGGTCATTTTCTAAATTCACACAGATTACAGAGGAAGGAGCAGGGACAAATATACTGGTGGTGCATAGATAGGATCATTCCACAGCTAATGGCGGAAAACCTCACTTTGGTTTGGAGAGAAGTATGTGCAGGTGGAGAGACCCACAGTTACTGAAAAAGGGGAGGTGGGTGTGTGGGCATGATTCCTCCAGCAGCAGCCTACGAGGAAGCACTGGGAAAAGTCTGTGAATATAGAATAAATACTGTCACTTGGAGCTGCATTGATTCTTTTTTCAGACTAACTAATGGCTCAGATGGTAGAACAACCAAACGATGACTAAAATATGAGTCAAACGCTTTCAAATCAAATCATTCCAATGAAACAGGAACAGAGGCAAGCAGAGAACGGTCATTAGGGGTTCTAACCAAAACTTGTTAAATCTGAAAAAAACTCACTCTCCTAAATGACTGTCTCTTTCTATTTAAGTCATTTTGATGTTAGTGAACCAGGGACAATAGATCGTTATTACTTGTGACACGTACTGATCAGCTCTCAGCAGCAGAAAAAGCAGCTCCTGGCTGGGCTCATACACTTTTCCCAATCCTGATTTGTCTTTTCTCCTGCAATCTATCCAGCATGTCTTCAGTTATGCCAAAGGGTGTTAGAAAACTCTAAAATAAGGCTCAAAGTTTACTTTTTTAATATTTTTGAAAATCAACTTTCATTTAAATATAAAAGTAGTTCATATTAAGATGAAATGGGGATGGGGGAAGGGAGGTGAGAAGAAGCCTATTATGAAACGGAATCACAGGGCATGAAGCTCCCAGAAGGCTGAAACACACCCCCTGAGATATGGAAGAGGCGGCAGCATGTGCGCTGGCCCTTGTGGAGGCACCACGTGGCCCACAACACACACGTGGGTGATTTCCCTGACATCTTTCTCCTCCCTCTTCCTTCTGCTAATTTCTCCATTTCAAATTCTTTCCTCAAATGTTAATCCCTATTTTACCATTCTACTCTTCAAAAATATATATATTTTTTCAAAACAAAGCCTCTTACCACATTTATTGGAAGCGGACTTCATCAAGAATAAGTGGAAGTACCCACATCTGCCTGTTGTGTCAGGTGCCTGTTTTTATCCCCATCCCACCTCCTCCTTTCTGAGAATTATCACTCATGCAGTAGGAGAAATAGAGCACAATGTTTAGCACCCAGCAAAAGTACAGGACCTCTCCCAACAAACCAGGACGCTGGCAGAGACTGGAGCTGACTTCAACCTAAGCTAGGCACGCTACACACACTCCCTGTTCTCCTCCCTGAATGGATTCACTTAGAAAGGAGGATAACATGATTTTTTAAAAAACTTCTTTTATTGTTGTAAGACATACACAAAATTTATCATTTTTACCATTTTTAAGTGTGCACAGTTAAGCAGTACTAAGTACCTTCCCATTGTTGCACATCCATAACCATCACACACCTCCAAAACTTTCCATCTTCCCAAACGGAAACACTGTACCATTAAACAGTAACTCTCCATTCTCTCCTCCCACCTTGCAACCACCATTCTACATGTTGCACATTGAGTATCCTTTATCCAAAATTCTTGAGACCAGAAGTGTTTTAGACTTCAGATTTTTTCAGAGTTTGGAATATTCAATTATGCCAGCTGAGCATCCCGAATCCAAAAATCCAAAATCCGAAACGCTCCAATTAGCATTTTCTTTGAGCATCGTGTCAGCATTCAAAAAGTTTCAGATTTTGGAGCATTTCCCATTTCAGATTTTGGATGTCAACCTGTACTTTCTGTTTCTATGAATTTCACTACTCTAGGTACTTCACACAGGTGGAATCATATAGTATTTGTCCTTTTCTGTCTGGCTTATGTCACATATAATGTCTTCCAGGTTCATCGTATTGTAGCCCATGTCAGAATATCATTCGTTTTTAAGGCTGAGTAATATTCCATTATGTGTATACCACATTTTGTTTATCTATTCATCCATCGATAGACATTTGGGTATTTCCAGGGCAACATATTCTTAATTTAATCCCACATTTTAAGACTTACAGGTAATTTAAATTCAGTTCAACTTACTGAGTATTTACTAAGCATAACTCACTATGGGAAGTACTGTGGGAAATACAAAGGCAAATCAGACATGGTGCCTGCTCTGAAGGAACTTATGATAGACTGGGAAAAGGGAAGAGAAAGAAGTAGAAGTAACCAGCATTTGCTAATCGCTTGCCATGTGCCAGGTGCTTTACCCAATCGCTGCAGGTATAGCTCCCAATGACTCTGTAAGTTAGATATTGTAACATCTACTTTATATAGGAAGAAGAATGAAGGCACTGAGACCTTAAGTAACCACCTCCAAAGCTGGGATTTAAACTCATATCTTGGATTCAGAGGCCTGTGTTCATTCCACTACACATGCTGTTCCCTATGATTCAAGGCAGAATGTGATAAATCCTGGGGGAGAAGCTACAGCAAGGTAGAAGAGGAAGAGAAGAGATTGCTCCTTGCCTGAGAGTAAAGGTACATGACATAGTTAGGTCTTAGAGGTCAGGAAGGCTTACGTTTGACAGAGATGGAGGGTGGAAAAAATTGCACAAGCAGAGCAAAATGAGGGAGGCAGGAAAGTTCAGTACATACTTAAGGCCCCATGGAATTGTGGACCACAAGGCTGGAAAGTGGTGCGGGGAAAAATCACGGTCATAATGAAATGCTAGCTCAAGGGGTCTGAACTCCACCATCAGGCAATGGTGAGCCATTGTAGGTTTTCTGAGATGGGCCATCGTCAGAGCTATGCTTCGGGACAATCACCATGGCAATAACGCATCACAAGGATGGAGGGGATGAGAGTAGTTTAAAGGTAGGAAAAGCAGTTAGAAGGTTACTGGTGATAGCAGTTGAGGCTTAATTAGTCAGAATGGAAAAGAGGATATGGACATGAGAGATATCTTAGGGGGGGGAATGACAGAACTCGGCAATCACTGCATTTCATAATGCATCAAGTAGGCTGACCATATATCCTGGTTTGCCTGGGATATGTTTTCCTGATGTAATTACTAATGGCACTCTTTTACTCTCGAAAAGGTTTGGACAATAAACTATATAATCACATTAATTAGGAGCAATTAGTAAACAGAATCAAAGGTGACTCCAAGATTTTAAACCTGGATTAGTAAGGAAAGTGGTAACACCTTTGGAAACACAGAAGGGAAATCGGGTTTTGGGGAAAGATGTGGAGTTTTGATCTGGACATGTTAACTTTGCTGCTCAGGCAAGGATTTATTTAAGAGCGAGAAGCACCTTGCCCACGGATTTCCCCTGTATCACATGAAGGAAGGCATCATTGACCTAAAACAAAATGCAAAAGAATGTGGTCAGATTTGCATGTATGGATATTTCAACAAACATTTGATGCAGGATCAAGTAATAAAATAACTAAAGTATTAAGATGTATCTCCAATGAACTATAACTAACTATGCAACGCTAACTAGTTATCACAAATGCAAAGGAAAACAGTAACATTCAAGAATAACTCAGCCTCAGTATTTCTCTAAATGTATAATTCTCAGTGTTGTCAGATAAATGCCAGATGGTAAAAAGCCCTAGGCCTGTTCATACGCCACGGTAATAGTGCTTTGTTTTCCAGCTTTTGAAAGAATGGAGCCACTGGCAGAAGAATGAGTATTTTATCTTTAATAATTTTGTCTTTTTATTAAAATTGTCCTACTTCCTATGTAACTGAAATTGTAATCTATCTTGAATCATTTTTTAGGAAGTACGAGGTTACAAAACATATATTTAAAAGCAGCTACAGTAATCAAGGCAGTGTGATATTGGTGAAAGAATAGACAAACAGATCAATGCAATAGAATAGAGAGCCCAAAAATAGACCCATACAATATAGTTAAATGATCTTTGACAAAAGAGCAAAGCAATTCAAAAGAGACAGAATAGTCTTTCAACAAATGGTGCTGGAAAAACTGCATAGCCACATGCAAAAATATGAATCTAGATACAGACCCTATACTCTTCACAAAAAACACCTTAAAATGGATCATAGACCTTAAATGTAAAATGCAAAACTATAAAACTTCCAGAAGAAAATATAGGGAAAAATCTAGGTCACCTTGGTTTAGCAATGAGTTTTTAGATACAGCACCAAAAAAGCACAATCCATGAAAAAAAAATGGGTAAGTAGTCTTCATTAAAGTTAAAAACTTATGCTCTGCAAAAGACACTGTTAAAAGAATAAAAAGACAAGCCACAGTCTGGGAGAAAAATTCTCTGCAAAACACATATCTGATAAAGGACTTGTATCTAAAATATACACAGAATTCTTAAAACTTAACAATAAAAAGCAGGCAAAAGATCTGAACGGACACTTCACCAAAGAAGATATACAGATGGCAAATAAGCATATAAAAAGATGCCCAACATCATATGTCACTAGGGAACTGCAAATTAAAACAACAATGAGATACCACTACATACCGACCAGAATGGCTAAAATCCAAAACACTAACAGCAAATGCCGGTGAGGATGTAGAGCAATAGAAACTCCCATTTGCTGCTAGAGGGAATACAAAATGGTACAGCCACTTTGGAAGACAGTTTGGCAGTTTCTTACACAACTAAACATATCCTTACCACCCAATCCAGCAATTTCACTCCTAGGTATTTACCCAAATGATCTGAAAACATATGTCCATATAAAAACCTGCACATAAATGTTTATAGCACCTTTATTCACAATTGCCAAAACTTGGAAGCAACCAAAATGTCCTTCGATAGGTAAATGGAAAACAACCAGTGGTACATCTATACAATGAAATATCATTCTGTGATAAGAAGAAATGATCCATTAAGCCAAGAAAAGACATGGAGGAACCTTAAGTGCATGTTTCTAAGTGAAAGAAGCCAGTGTGAGAAGGCTACATGCAGTCTAAATCCAACCATATGACATTCGGGAAAAAGCAAAACTGTAAAGACAGTAAAAAGATCAGTGCCTGCCAGGGATTCAGGGGCTGGGGGTAAAGATGACTATGTGGAGCTCAGAGGATTTTTTTAGAGCTGTGAAGCAATTAAATCTAGACAAAAAGCAATTAAATCTAGACAAAAGTGATAGTAGCATGACAAATGTAGAAGAAGACTTTTGCAAAGTCTCAAACTAACATCTAGAACTTTGCTACTCAAAGGGTGGTACAAGAACCCCAGGCTTCCACATCATCTGGGAGCTTATAAGAAACGCACAAGCTTGAGCCCCATCCTGTCTTTACTGAATCATAATCTGAATCTTAACAAGATTCCCAGGTGATTTGTATGCACATCAAAGTTTGAGAGCCACAGATTACACAAGGAACTTTTGCAACTTAGAAAAAGACAGGAAGGCCAGGCATGGTGATTCACACCTGTAATCCCAGCATTTCAGGAGGCCATGTTGGGAGGATCGCTTGAGCCCAGGAATTGGAGACCAGTCTGGGCAACACAGGGAAACCCCATCTCTATTAAAAAGGTTTTTTTAATTAGCCAGGCATGGTGGCACATGCCTGTAGTCCCAGCTGCTCAGGAGGCTGAGGCAGGAACTCACTTAAATTTGGGAGGATTGCTTGAGGCCCAGAGGTAGCCTTCGGTGAACCATGATTGTGCCACTGCACTCCAGCCTAGGTGACAGAACAAGACCTCATCTCAAAAAACAAGAACAAAACCCAAAGACAGGAAGCCAAATAGAAAACTACACAAAGAGCTTAAATTGCAATTCAAAGCCCTGGAAACCTGAATGGATACCAAATATATAAAGAGATACTTAAATGTATTAGAAATCAGGAAAATTCAAATTAAAATAGTAAGATGCCACTTTACCCTTATCAGTTTGGCAAAATTCTGAATGTTGGACATATCAACAGGGTGACAAATAAACAAGAATTCTCACGTACTCATTGATGATAGAGGCATAAACTGGTCAAGTCATTCTGGAGAGTAACTGGCAGTCAAATTAAGTATGCATACATCCTATGACCCAACAATCTACACCTGGGAAAATAACCCCAACGTGACCTTTGCACAAGTCCCTAAGGTTGTGCAATAAGGCTGTTTACTGCCATACTGATTATTATGATTTGATTAGGGCATCAAGTTAACCTCAAAGTTTATCAGTAGAGAATGAATCTGTAAACTGCGGTGGATGCATACCATGCACCACGATGTAACAGTGGGAAGCAATGAACTGGATACAGGAACAGCAACACAGATGGATCTTAAAAAGCACCGACTGAGTTATATGAAACAGAACAAGGTCTAGTGCATAACACCACTTAATGTAACTTAAAAAGAAATTAACACACAAATTAACTCTATTTGTTTTACAAGGAAATGCAAATCCAAAGATGCATATCAAACTCATCACCGACTGGCTCAGAAGGGAGGAAAAAGTGGGGAGAGGCAGTGGGAAATGAGGGGAAAGGGAATAAGTCAATACAGACATTCATAAATATACAGACATAAAAACAAAAGATCAGCTTTCCATGGCCCAACAATGAAAATGTACTTTGAAATGAAGATTATGATTAATCAACCCTTTCCATTTGAGATTCTCAAAAAAAAATTATAAAAAATCAAGTAAAATAAGTACAGGAACAAATCAATCATGGCAATCTCTCTGCCGCATGAAATCCCTGGTTTCAAAAACATCTGTCTTTCAGACCTCTGTGCCTTACAGAGACCTTTCCCATCTAAGCAAATTTAGACCCTCGACGAGGAGGTGGAAGAGGTCTAAGACAGATGTTTGAAACACTCATCCCCCCTGTCAGTCATTTCCAGGTGACTCACAGCTGCATCACTCTCCCTGTCAGTTAGAAGTCACTTGTTCCCAGAGATGTGTCATAGCCCAACAATAGAAAATATTTGAGAAAACAAATATTATTAAAGCTAGTGATACTTTTTCACCTGGCATCCTAAGGGAGTCAAGGTCTTCTGCAAATAAATGTTAACATAAAAAGAAAGCTGTCCCTTCAAATGCTCAAGCTAATTTTAATCATTTTGCATAAAAATCTTTATTAAAATGTATCACACATTTCTGTGACTTCTATTACAGAGAATACCGGGGGAAAGCATAATCTTCTTGTTCCATGACTTCGGCATTTCAAAATTTTGAACATCCATTATTTTACCTTCTATTTTTCCGATATTCTATCACCTCTGCATGTCCAGTTGCCACTTCCGTTGTAACTGTAGCTGCTTCTAAAAATAACCCAACTCTGTCCCTTTCTACCTGGTGGTCCCTGTCCAGGCTGGGAAAACACACCCTCAGTGGTGTTAAGGACTGGAAGTTTAATAAAAGTGATAAGGCTCTGAGTGAGAAACTAAAAAGTAAAATGCACGGCTTTAGACCAGAGTCTTTTGATAGCTACTTCAGATAGCCTAGGGATGCTTTCCTCCTGGATTCTACAGGCTGTGTTACAGAGAGGAAGACTGCACAATACTGATGCCTAGGTATAATAGATACACAGGCTGTTCCCAGCACTCTGGTTTTCTGCCTTCAGGTGGATGAAGCCATAATTCAATTTGTCTCTGGAGATATGTAACCTGGAATTTGCTGCAAGATAAAAACATTGCTTTTGTTTTAGGATATGAAGGTTCTGCTGTTGGAATTTTTAACTAGTTCATCAATCAGGAATAATGAAATCTAGAGTTTTCTAAATATATCATATTGATGTGTGCATTCATTAGAAACTGGCTCTCCCCCATCACAGCACTGTCCTGAGATCTTCCCAACTAAAACATAAACTCCTCATGGGCAAGACTAAATCTTACTTTTTATTGACTGAAATAAAGTGAATGATGAATAAAATAAATCATGAATGAATGAATATATCTGAGATGAATGGGATTGGGGTTTTTTTCTAATCGTTTTTGGAGTACAGGTGGCTTTTGGTTACATGGATAAGTTACTTAGTTGTGATTTCTGAGATTTTAGTGTACCCATTACCCAGCAGTATACATGGTACCCAATATGTAGCCTTTTATCCATCCCCCAAATCTTCCCCCAAACTGAGACCCCAAAGTTCATTAATATCACTCTTATGCCTTTGAGTCCTCATAGCTTAGATCCCACTTACAAGTGAGAACATACGATATTTGATTTTCCATTCCTGAGTTACTTCACTTAGAATAATGACCTCCGGCTTCATCCAAGATGCTGCAAAAGGCATTTTTGTTTGTTTGTTTCTTTTTATGGCTGAGTGGAATTCCACGGTGTACATATATCACATTTTCCTTATCCACTCATTGGTCATTGGTCACTTAGGTGGGTTCCATATCTTTGCAATTGCAAATTGTGCCACTATAAACATGTGTGTACATGTCTTTTTCATATAATGACTTCTTTTCCTTTGGGTAGATACCCAATAGTGGGATTGCTGGATTGAATGATAGTTCTACTTTTAGTTCTTTAAGGAATCTCCATACTGTTTTCCATAATGGTTATGCTAATTTACATTCCCACCAGCAGTGTAAAAGCGTTCCCTTTTCACCACATCCACACCAACATCTATTGTTTTTTAACTTTTTAATTATGGCCATTCTTGCAGGAGTAACATGGTATCTCACTGTGATTTTAATTTGCATTTCCCCAATTATTAGTGATGTTGAGCATTTTTTCATATGTTTGTTCGCTGTTTGCATATCTCCTTTTGAGAAATGTCTATTCATGTCCTTCCCCCACTTTTGATAGAATTATTTGTTTTTTTTCTTGCTGATTTGTTTGAGTTCCTTGTAGATTCTGGATACTAGTCCTTTGTCAGATGCATAGGTTGCAAATATTTTCTCCCTCTCCGTGGGTTGTCTGTTTACTCTGCTAATTATTTCTTTTGCTGTGCAGAAGCTTTCCAGTTTAATTAGGTCCCATCTATTTATTTTTTGTTTTTGTTGCATTTGTTTTTGGGGTCTTAGTCATGAATTCTTTGCCTAAGCCAATGTCTAGAAGAGTTTTTCTCATGTTATCTTCTAGAATTTTTATGGTTTCAGATCTTAGATTTAAGTCTTTGATCCATCTTGAGCTTTTTTTTTTTTGAGAAGGAGTCTCGCTCCTTCACCCAGGCTGGAGTGCAGTGGCGCAATCTCGGCTCACTGCAGGCTCCGCCCCCCGGGGTTCACACCATTCTCCTGCCTCAGCCTCCCACATAGCTGGGACTACAGGTGCCCGCCACCTCTCCCGGCTAATTTTTAATAAAGACGGAGTTTCACTGTGTTAGCCAGGATGGTCTCCTGACCTCGTGATCTGCCCGCCTCGGCCTCCCAAAGTGCTGGGATTACAGGCGTGAGCCACCGCGCCCGGCCTAGTTCTTGAGTTGATTTTTGTATAAGGTGAGCGATGGGAATCCAGTTTGTTTCTTCTAGATGTGCCTGCCAGTTTTCCCAACACTATTTATTGAATGGGGTGTCCTTTCCCCAATTTATGTTTTTGTGTGATTTGTTGAAAGTCAGTTGGCTGTAAGAATTGGGCTTTATTTCTGGGCTCTCTATTCTGTTCCATTGGTCTATGTGCCTATTTTTAAACCAGTAGCATGCTGTTTTGGTAACTATGGCCTTGTAGTATAATTTAAAGTCGGGTAACGTGATGTTTCCAGATTTGTTCTTTTTGCTTAGTATTGCTTTGGCTATGTGGGCTCTTTTTTGGTTCCACATGAAATTTAGGATTGTTTTTTCCAGTTATGTGAAGAATGATGCTGGTATTCTGATAGCAATTGCATTGAATCTGTAGATTGCTTTGGGCAGCATGGTCATTTTCACAATATTGATTGTTCCCATCCATGAGCATGGGATGTGTTTCCATTTGTTTGTGTTATCTATGATTTCTTTCAGCAGTGTTTTGCAGTTTTCCTTGTAGAGATCTTTCACCTCTTTGGTTAAGTATATTCCTAGGTTTGGGGGAGGGTTTTTCTGTTTGTTTTTTGCAGTTAGTGTAAAAAGGATTGAGTTCTTCATTTGATTCTCAGCTTAGTCGCTGTTGGTGTACAGTAGTGCTACTGATTTGTGTATAATGATTTTGTATCCGGAGACTTTACTGAATTCATTTCTCAGATCTGGGAGCTTTTTGGATGAGTCTTAGGGTCTTCTAGGTATACAATCATATCATCAGTAAATGGTGACAGTTTGACTTCCTCTTCTCCAATTTGGATACCCTTTATTTCTTTCTTTTGCCTGATTTCTCTGGCTCGGACTTCCAGTACTATGTTAAATAGAAGTGGTGAAAGTGAGCATCCTTGTCTTGTCCCAGTTCTCAAGGGGAATACTTTCAACTTTTCCCCATTCAGTATGATGCTGGCAGTGGGTTTGTCATATATGGCTTTTATTACTTTGAGGTAAGTCCCTTCTGTGCCTATTTCATTGAGGGTTTTTATCATACAAGGATGCTGGATTTTATCAAATGCTTTCTCTGTACCTATTGAAATGATCATATAGTTTTTGTTTTTAATTTTTTTTATGTGATGTACCATATTTATTGACTTGCATATGTTAAACCATCCCTGCATCCCTGGGATGAAACCCACTTGTTCATGATGTGTAATCTTTTTGATGGGCTGTTGGATTTGGTTATCTAGTATTTTGTTAAGGACTTTTGCGTCTATATTCATCAGGGAAATTGGTCTGTAGTTTTTTTTTTCTTGTGTCCTTTCCTGGTTTGGGAATTAGGGCGATACTGGCTTCATAGAATGACTTAGGGAGCATTCCCTCTTTCTCTATCTTTTGAAATGGCTTCAGTGGGATTGGTACCAATCCTTCTTTGAATGTCTGGTAGAATTCAGCTGTGAATCTATCTGGTCCTGGACCTTTTTATGTTGTTGGTAACTTTTTTATTACTGATTCAATCTCTCTGCTTGTTATTGGTCTGTTCATGGTTTCTGTTTCTTCCTGATTCAATCTAGGAGGGTTGTATGTTTCTAGGAATTTACCTATTTCCTCTAGATTTGCTAGTTTGTACTCATAAAGGTGTTTGTAGTAGCCTTGAATGATCTTTTGTATTTATGTGGTATCATTTGTAATATCTCCAGTTTCATTTCTAATTGAGCTTATTTGGATTTTCTCTCTTCTTTCCTTGGTTAATCTCACTAATGGTCTATCAACTTTGTTTATCTTTTCAAAGAACCAGCTTTTGTTTCATTTGTCTTTTGTATTTTGTTGTTGTTGTTGTTGTTTCAATTTCATTTGGCTCTGCTCTAATCTTTGTTATTTCTTTCTTCTGGGTTTTGGTTTAGTTTGTTCTTGTTTCTCTAGTTCCTTGAGGTGTGACATTAGGTTGTCAATTTGTGCTCTTTCATGCTTTTTGATGTAGGCATTTAATGCTATGAACTTTCCTCATAGCACTACTTTTGCTGTATCCCAGAGGTTTTGATAAGTTGTGTCACTATTATCATTCATTTCAAAGAATTTTTTAACTTCCATCTTGATTTCATTGTTAACCCAAAAATCATTCAAGAGCAGATTATTTAATTTCCATTTGTATATTTGTATAGTATAATTTCCATTTCCACTATTTGTATAGTTTTGAGGGTTCTTTCTGGAGTTGATTTCCAGTTTTATTCCACTGTGGTCTAAGAAGATACTTGATATAATTTTGATTTTCTTAAATTTATTGAGACTTGTTTTGTGGTCTTCATATGGTCTATCTTGGAGAATGTTCCATGTGCTGATGGGAAGAATATAGAATACTACAGTTGCTGGGAGGAATTTCTGTAAGTATCTGTTAAGTCCAATTGTTCTAGGGTATAATTTAAGTCCATTGTTTCTTCGTTGACTTTCTGTCTTGATGATCTGTCTAGTGCTGTCAGTGAAGTATTGAAGTCCCCCACTATTATTGTGTCACTGTCTCATTTCTTAAGTATAGTAGTAATTGCTTTATAATTCTGGAAGCTCCAGGGTTAGATTCATATAAATGTAGGACTATAATATCTCATTGTTGGACTGATCCTTTTATTATTACATAATGTCCTTCTTTGTATTTTTTTTTAACTGTTGCTGCTTTAAAATCTGTTTTGTCTGTAAGAACAGCTACTCCTGCTCGCTTTTGGTTTCTATTTGTGTGGAACATCTTTTTCCACCCCTTTACCTTGAATTTACACGAGTCCTTTTGTGTTAGGTGAGTCTCTTGAAGATAGCAAATATTTGGTTGGTGGTTCTTTATTCATTCTGCCATTCTGTATCTTTTAAGTAGAGCATTTAGGCCATTTACATTTAATGTTGAGATGTGAGGTACTGTTCTATTCATCATATCAGTTGTTACCCAGATACTGTTTTTTTCATTGTGCTATTGTTTTACAGGCCCTGTAAGACTTATGCTTTAAGGAGGTTCAACCCTGGCCTATAGAATTGGGATAGTTTCTAAAAGGTAAAAACTTGCAGTACGTTGTCATCAGTGAATTATATTCATCACATCATTGATCTAAGTTTATTTAAATCTTAGATACCACTACAAACCTAATGAAACGGCTAACATTCAAGGAAACAACTGACAAAACTAAGTTTTGGCAGATGCAGAGCAACTGGAACTCTCATACACAGGGAATGCAAAATGGCACAAGCACTTTGGAAAACAGTTTGCCAATTTATTAAAAGCTAAACATGTAGTAGCAAACCAGTACAAAAAGTCCCCAAAAAAACAAAGTCCCAAAGTGTTAAAACGGAGAGCTCAACTTTGGGCACATTTGTATGCCAGAGCACCAGTTTCTAATCCAGAGTACAGCCAAAGAAATGGAAAACCTGTGTGATACGGGCTTTGATAGGAATGTAGTAACAACAGCCTTCTCTTCAAAATCATAGGACATAGAAACTGAAACAGAATTGTTTCTGAATAACTGAGGCATAGAGAAACAGCTGCTGATATAATCGAAGTTGCCTCTTTTTGAAGGGGCATCAACATCTGTTCTTTTAAGAATTCTGCACAGATTGATTTTAAAGTTATCATTCAGTAGCAGCTACAATGCAATCCTTGCCTTATATCATTCTTGCTTCATGATGTTATCTAGGAAACAATGGAGAATGAGGAGAAAAGTAAAACCAATTACACATCTGTGTAAATTGTCTTAAGTTAAACATACATCTAGCATATAACCCAGAAATCTCAGTCCTAAACTATATAAAACTGTATGTCTATACCTGTCATGAATGTTTACAGAAGATATATTCATAATCACCAAAAACTGAAAATAATCAAATGTCTGCATACTGGTGAATGAAAAAAACTGTGGTACATCCATACAATGAAATACTACTCAGCAATAAAAAGGAATGGACTACCGACACATGCAGCAACATGGTGCACCTCAGAAGCATTAAGCAAAGAGAAAGAAATCAAACTCAAAAGGCTACATACTGTATGATTTCATTTATATGACACTCTGGAAAAGGAAAAATTAAATGGGAAGAAAACAGGTCAGTGACTACTAGTAGCCGTGGAGCAGGAAAAGGAGACTGATTACAAGGCACATAGGGAACTTTTGGGGGTGACGGAACTGTTCTTATATCTTGACTGTGGTGGGGTAGCTATGTGCTGTATAGGTTTGTCAAAACTCAGAGAAGTGTACACCTAAAAAGGGTGAATGTTATTATATGTAAATTATATCTCAACAAACTTAACTTTTAAAAAAAAAAAAGTCAATGTGGTAATAAACATAAAAATAAATAAACTTTTGAAGTTGAGCATCAGCATGAGCCCTTAGAAAATAGAACCTAATCAAAAGTTATGCCCTAATGCATCAGAGGGTTGCAATCCCAGGGAGGCAAGGGTAACAGAAAAAGTAAAGCAAACCAAGGAAAGAAGAAGAGAAACTACAGGGCATTGTGTTACTGATTTTGAATTGGTTGTAGCTTCAGGGGGACATGTAGTTGGCAGTTGTTCACATGGGACCTCTATAGAGAAGCCATTGGATAGTGGCAATGGTTGTAAAAAATAAATAAATAAATAAATAAATAAATAAATAAATAAGGCTGGGCGGAGTGGCTCATGCCTATAGTCCCAGCACTTTGGGAGGCCGAGGCGGGTGGATCACCTGAGGTCAGGAGTCTGAGACCAGCCTGACCAACATAGTGAAACCCCATCCCTACTAAAAATACAAAATTAGCCACGAGTGGTGGCAGGCGCCTATAATCCCAGCTACTCGGGAGGCTGAGGCAGGAGAATCACTTGAACCTGGGAGGCAGAGGTTGCAGCGACTGAGATCACGCCACTGCACTCCAGCTTGAGCAACAAGAATGAAACTCCATCTTAAATAAATAAATAAATAAATAAAGCAGCCATATGAAACAGTCAACAGGGAGGAGAAAAGGCAAACAATTTATCTCCTTTCATTCCTCCCAATGAAAAGCTTGCCCTATGGAGTAAAATACCCATACTTCTGGACTGCATTGCCCAGACCCTCCATACAGTTTCTGGGGAAGCCAGAAGCTTCAACACGTCCATTTGGATCAAATCTCTGTACCAGAGCTGCAGAAGCTTCTGTATGATGAACACGATGGTAGCCTTGCCTCTAGGATCAGCTCCCAACCCAGGAAAGCACAAGGCAATCAACGATGTTAGGAGATGCATCCTAGAGATAGTGGTCTGGGCTGTATGCATTGTAGGATCAGCTATAGGAGTCGTCACTGGAAAAGCATGACAAGTGGCCAAGACCTGGGGCAGGTGGGGCCAGCAGATATGAGGAATTCCACAAACTGGGTCTAGAACAATGGGCTATAATTAATAGACCTTCTAAACTAAAAGAGTAGTTTCATTTTTAAGAATATGCCACAGATACACTAAGAAAATTTCAAGCAATTTCTATCCATTAACAATTTCTATCCATCTGTTCATATGATGATCTCACTTGACCTTTAAATAATAAGTAAGTTCATATCTGTGAGGTTAAATACCATGTCAAGCTGACACGTTCAGAGACAGCTCCCTACAGAAAGCAGACACTGCACATCAAAATAATGCCCTCCTCTGGACAGATCACAGGACCAATTCATGATCCACCCACCACAGCATAGATATAATCCTTCAGAAAATAATAAATTCTAGGTAGAATTCAAAATCTAAAGACTGTCTTATAATCCTTCCCTCTGAGACATCAAAGCAAAAGTGTTACAGTTGAGGGGAACTGAAAAAGCTCAGCTCTTTATTTTATCATGGAAATATATTATGCTTTTAAAAAGTTACTATATTCATTATGTGCTTTTACATGTATCATGTTATTTAATCCTCATAATCACCCTAGGAGGCAGGGTATATTACCGCCCCTGCTACAGATGAGAAAACTAAGGCACAAAGATGTGTAATTTGCCCACAGCCAGCATCTGAACGCTGTTGGTCTGAGCCCAGAGCCCCCCACACACACGGTCATTCAACAGGTATGTGAGCGCCTGCCAGAAGCTGGAAATGTAGAGGTGCAGACGGCACACGGCCCTGCTTGCACAGAGTTTATGCCCTATGGGAAAGACAGGCATTAAAGAAGTAATCACAAGTAAATAAAGGCGAAGCAGAGTCCTATGGAAGTTCACACCCTGTGCCTACTCAAAAATCTATGGTGCAAAGTTTGTGGTCATATTAGTATCAACTATCAAGGTTAAATCTGCAAGTACACATATTCAGGAGAAAATACAAGCTAGTCAGAAATACCAGTGCATTTTAGTTTGTATTTTCTCTATATACAGTACAGTGGTCATTTTCCAAACCCAAACAGGTCCTGATAAATAACTTTTTCCAGTATGTTAACTAATTTACACATTTACTGATTTGCTCATTTAATATTTTTCTTACCCAGGCTTTAAAGTTCAGTGAAATTAATTGTATATTCATTTAACCATCTTCATTTTCAAAAGAACAAAGAACAAAAGAACAAAATATACAAATTCTGGTACTGCTCAGGAAAATATAAGAGTGTAACTATAACATAGTTAAAATAATCTCTCTCACACAGATAATTCTATGATAAATAGATAAACTGCACCCTATAGAATAAGGCTTCTCAGAAGTGACTTCTTGGCTTGTTTGAGGAGAGAGTTTGACAATCATAAGAAGCCCAGATTCTGGCATCAGATGGACCAAGACTAGATTTACTTCCTACCTATCACTGGGCAAGGCTCCTAGCCTCTATAAGTCTTGATTCTTTCATCTGTAAAATATAATAAAGTTGGCATACCTCAAAGGGTTGTTGTGAAAGTTAAAGGAAATAATGCAGGTAAAGTGTTTAGCATAGTTCTTGACCCACAGTAAGCACCGAATGTATATGACCTGTCATTCCTATTATGAATCCTCTAAATGATTTCCATATTGAAAGAAACAGAAAAAGAAGACATGGTAAATGGATGGTATATGAATGAGATGCTTGAAATGTGTGAGGGAGCATGGCCTAAAGAGCCACCCGATTACAACGAGGGCAGCAGAGTGAGAACAACTCTATAAATCCCACATGCAGAGACCTCACTGGAAAGGAGAAGGGCAAATGGAAGCTGACAGGTGGTTAGTAATTACATAGTCAATTCATGTTTACAGAGGAGAGAGAACTTCAACGGGGATAATTAAAACAATAATCCACCTCTGGCTTTCGTTCCTGCCTAAACGGCACCTAAAAGACCTTGAGAGAGAAGAGACAGTTTAAACAGTCACTTGTTTCCACTTCTGTATGCCTGCTTGTCCTTACCCCTTATCAACAGGTATAGCCTCAGGTTAGAAGTCACATGATAAAAGCCACAGGATGGAAGGGGACCCAGAACTTGGGGTTTTCAAGTTTTAAAGCCACAAGACCTTTGCTTAAAAGTTTGAAAGAAGTAGTCAACAACCCAAATGTCCAACAATGATAGACTGGATTAAGAAAATGTGGCACATATACACCATGGAGTACTATGCAGCCATAAAAAATGATGAGTTCATGTCCTTTGTAGGGACATGGATGAAGCTGGAAACCATCATTCTCAGCAAACTATCGCAAGGACAAAAAACCAAACACCGTATGTTCTCACTCATAGGTGGGAATTGAACAATGAGAACACATGGACACAGGACGGGGAACATCACACACTGGGGACTGTTGTGGGGTGGGGGAGGGGGGAGGGATAGCATTAGGAGATATACCTAATGCTGAATGACGAGTTAATGGGTGCAGCACACCAACATGGCACATGTATACATATGTAACAAACCTTCACGTTGTGCACATGTACCCTAAAACTTAAAAGATAATAATAATAAAAAAGAAAGAAAAAAAAAAGAAAAAAGTAGTTAAAATGTGCAGCTACTCAAACCCCAGCAGCAATGGGGTCCCACAGCACAGACAGCTCACATCTATGCCTGCTGCCCTAGCCCCACATCCCTGCTGTGGCTCCTGCAGCACAGTCTAAAAACCACTCATCACGTCCTCCTGCTTATTTAGAGAGGCAGAAACTGAAGTCAGAAAAGCAAGGGGATTTCCACAAAATGGCATGGCTGGAGGGATGAAGCTGTGACTGGCATCCAACCAGTTTTCTACTGGCCAGTCAGGTTCTCTTCACCATTGAACACCATCTTCCTGACTTACATATTAAGAAGATAAAGAAAATAAGCCATGTTTGAAAAGAATGAGTCTCCTCACAGGAAGAAACAACCGTGGAAGGCTGGTTAGCAATGAAGTCTGGCATCGACAGCTTGGGCTCCACTAATCTGCATTTGAACAAAATATCACCTCCATCTATGGCTGACAAGAGTTACCAAGACAGTTTTTTGAACATTAAAATAAATTAAGTCAAAAAATAATAAAGATTTCACAGTGAATGCCTAACAGATTCACATTTACAACTATATTGCATATGCATGCTCACAATTACACTTCGGAGGAAGTTTAAGCCACATTAATGAGACTGGGGGGAATGAAAAAAGGGAGTGAATAGCCAACAAAATTAACTACAGTGACTAATGGATGAATTATAGTCTTATGATACCAGGCATTATTTAGTGTTCTACTCACAGAACCCCAACTTAGATCATCTGGTTGTGCTTTAAAGCATCTATATTTTAAAACCAAAGGTCATGCCAAGCACTTTCTTCTTAGGCTTGTATGTTGTAGAGTTCAAAGCTCATATCAACACGTGTAAATCATTTTCTAAAGAACCATAACTTTCCTCTATTTGAGGGAGCAGTGATGCACACAGAGCCCTCAAATTTCGGCTTCACGTGGCCTTCACGGATTCAGATTCACATTAGGCCTGAGTCTACAGCCATACAACCCAGAAGGCTGGGAAAAATCCTGTGACCCTGACACCTGTGCAATCCCACTATTCTGTGTTGCATTTTCATCTTTTCCTTTTATAAAAAGAGGATTGATAGCATCCAGAGATAAACTGCCCAGTCGCTTGCACAAATTATTTCCTGGCCTCATCTGCATCACATCCCTTAAGTGCGTCTCACCTCATCCAGCTTGAAAACCATTCCGACATATGGCTGGATGCACCCTTGCTGGCAGTACTGAAGCACTGAAGACAGGCTCTTGGAGAAGACGGGAAAGTTCATTTCTTTGTATTGACCACAGTACAGGCCCACAGCAGAGATATTCTTCAGGAGCAGAAGGTTGGCTGGTACAGATGCAATGTTTCCTCCAGCAAATCCCACCACCACAATCCTGCCCTCCCATGCCAGGCTGAGGAGAAAGAGAAGAAGAAAAAGAAATTATAAAAAAGCAACATACATTCACATCCATTAGGAAGGCTAGTCTCATAAAATAACAAATGACAAATGGCGAGGATGTGAAGAAATTTAAGCCCCTGTGCACTGCTGGTGGGATTATAAAATAGTGCAACTACTATAGAAAACAGTATGAAGGTTCCTTAAAAAATTAAAAATAGGTTCAGCAATTCCACTTCTGATACATATCTAAAAGAATTGAAAGCAAGGTCTCAAAGAGATATTTGCACAGCCATATTCACAGCAGCACTATTCACAATAGCCAAGAGGTGGAAGCAACCCAAGTGTCCATCAACAGACAAATGATAAACAAAATGTGATATATACATATAATGAAATACTATTCTGCCTTAAAAAGGAAGGAAATCTTGTCACATGCGATAACATGGATGATCCTTGAGAACATTATGCTAAGTGAAATAAGCCAAACACAAAAAGACAAATACTGTATGATTCCACTTATACGAGATATCTAAAGTAGTCAAATTCGTAGAAACAGAAAGTGAATGGTGGTTACCAAGGGCTAGGGAAAGGGAGGAAAGGAGAGTTGTTGTTTAATCGCTATAGAGTTTCAGGTTTACAAGATGAAAAAGTTCTTGAGATCTGTCACATAACAATGTGAATATAATTAACACTACTGAACATTTGAAAACGGTTAAGATGGTAAACTTTATGTTGTCTGTTTTTTACCACAATAAAAAAAGTAAAATGAGAAAAAGAGCAATGTACATTCATTCACAGAGACAGAAAGTAGGACAGAGGTTACTAGGGGATGGGGAAGGGGAAAGAGGCAGTTAATATTTAACAAGTACAGAGTTTTTGTTGAGGATGATCATGCAACGTTATGACTGTATTTAATGCCAGTGATTTGTACACTTACAAATCATTAAAATGATAAATATTAGGTTATAGTATATTTTACCAACATTAAAAAAACCAACACATATTAAATCCACAGCTGGGCACTCCTCTTGACCTTGCAAGCTGGCAGGAGTGAACCATCATTTATTACTTTGGGCTTCTCAGTAAAAAAAAAAATACATATATATATATATATATATACCATAAGCAAAGTATTAGGGAACCAAAGGAACTAGACAATTTTATAAGGGGGCCCACTTTAGAATCCAGGCTGTTGAGCCAGGTGCAGTGGTTTAAACCTATAATCCAAGCACCTTCGGAGGCCAAGGCAAGAGGATCACTTGAGCCCAAGAGGTCAAGACCAGCCTGGGCAACATAGTGAGACCTTGTCTCTACAAAATATAAAAATATTAGCCAGAACACAATGAAACCCCATCTCTACTAAAAATACAAAAAATCAGTTGGGTGTGGTGGCGGGTGCCTGTAGTCTCAGCTACTCGGGAGGCTGAGGCAGAAGAATGGCGTGAACTCGGGAGGTGGAGCTTGCAGTGAGCAGAGATAGTGCCACTGCACTTAAGCCTGGGTGACAGAGTGAGACTCCATCTCAAAAAAAAAAAAAAAAAAAATTTAGCCAGGCATTGTGGCACATGCCTGTAGTCCTAGTGATATGGTTTGGCTGTGACCCCATCCAAATCTCATATTGAATTGTAGTTCCCATAATCCTCACGTGTCGTGGGAGGGACCCAGTGGGAGGTAATTTAATCAAGGGGCAGTTACACTCATGCTGTTCTCGTGATAATGAGTAGGTTCTCAAAAGATCTGAGACGGTTTTATAAGGGGCTTTCCCCAGCACTTCTCCTTGCTGCTGCCATGTGAAGAAGGACGTGTTTGCTTCCCCTTCCACCATGATTGTGAGTTTCCTGAGGTCTCCCCAGCCATGCTGAACAGTGAGTCAATTAAACCTTTTTCCTTTATAAATTACCCAGTCTCAGGTATGTCTTTATTAGCAGTGTAAGAACAGACTAATACACCCAGCTACTCAGGAGGCTGAGGCAGAAGGACCGCTTGAGCCCAGGAGGTCAAGGCTGTAGGGAGCCATGGAGCCATGATTGCACCACTGTGCTCCAGCCTGTGCAACAGAGTGAGACCCTACCTCAGAAAAAAAAAAAAGAAGAATCAAGACTATCTATTTAACTACCTCAACTACTTTGTGGAAGAAAATTGGGCAATGTCATTCCATAGGTTGTACTGAAACAACTAAGTTTGAAGATTATGAACTTAGGAAGCAGGAATAAGAAGACATACACTTCAATGAGGGAAGGACCATTTGCTTTATACAAAGACTTACTTTAGGATTCCTTTAACACATGTGCCTCTTTAGAGAATTTTAAATAATCTATAAAAATTCATAAGTATTCTGCAGCCCAGTATGAAAATCCCCCTACGGTACCATTGCTAAGCAATGAGTTACAGAAACAACTTTGCAAACATCTTTGATATAAAATATGTGTATATTTGTTTGGCTTTTGCTTTTTGCTTTTCTTCTTTAGAAGGGAAATGAGAAGCTATTTCTAAAACACAATTATCCAGAAGGCAAGAAGGAAGGCAAGAGATGGGAGAGTTTTACCGGCTGTCTATCCTGGCTTTCCACTTGGACTACACACTCCTTCCTTTGCTTCTCCTCTAAGCACAGCACCAGGCACAGTGCAGAGATGAGCAAACATATAGACTGCCTGCCACTCAGCTCAGGGGCTAGAGAACCAACCGGACCCCTTTTGTGGGCAAGCTGCTCTCTCTGCTTCTGTGGCTTCTACCTGAAACTGAGATAAACTACAAAATTATGCTTGTCAGGACGACATGAGAAATGAAACCAATGCTATCAGAGTACTCCAGAATCCTTGGTTGAAAACAGAATGAGAATTGGTGTGATACAACCCTCCTACTAAATCTCCAGTGATTTTTTTAAATAAAACAAGTCAAGGAATTATCTATGCTGCTGGCTGCTTCAGAAAGCAGTAAGATCAGAAGAGCCTGTAGTTTGGTCCACAATGAACTGGGAAAAGGGGAACTGCGACCCCAGTAATTCTAACAGCTGAACGATGCCCTCTGCAAGAATTCCCCACAGACATGGATATAAAGTAGTTAGTGAGAACTGGCATAGCTGAATTTAACACATGAATAAGTTCTAAAGCATTTGGCATTGCCAACTAAGAGAGTCTGCAGTCATTTTTTGGATATTTTCCAGATGGGTATTTTGTTTTTGCTATATATAAGCATTTCCTGATTTTCTCTGCTTCTATTCCTTTTCACCCACCCACTCGCTGTTCTCGTTGATGCTGATGCCTACAGGAGAAGTGAACAGCAAAGATGAGAGAGAAGCAAGGCCAGAAGGAAAGCAGAGATCAGGAAAGGTTTCAGCTGTAGCCCACTCTAGACAGACCACCCCATGCACCTGTGGAGAGCCTCCAGGCAGATGTCTCCTCCCACCATGTCGATGGACACATTCACCCCACCCTTGTCCACCAGCTTCCTCACTGCATCCTTCAGGCTGCCCTGACTAGTTCACACTGGACTGCGCACCCCTCTGCATTGCCAGCTTGCACTTCTCATCACTTCCAGCAGCAGCTATATTACCTGCATCAAGAACACAAGATATCTGATTATCCAGAACATGTCCCAAGAAAGGGGCACCCCACCTACCCCATCTCCAGCCAAAGGGTGCTACTCGAGGAAATCATTGTGACCTTGCTGCCCTGGCACTGGCCTTGAGCCCACACATCAGGCCCAACACACAGACCATCCCACTGGCCCCTCCATGCCCTACTAGCCATGAGGTCCACATTTCTAGGAATCCTGGAACCCTAACAAGGATAGCTAGAAGGTGGTTCAAGAGACATTCAGAAAGTCTTCTCAAATTCAAATGAAAGCCACCATTTATTGAGCATCTACTATGAATCAAGCAGTTAAGGATACAAGATGGATCCTTTAGAGCCAAGAAAGCAAGATACAGCAGAGTGATGGGGGAAATAAACAGGGGTCCAGAAATGTAAACAAGAGGTACCCAATCTAAATCTAGAGGATCAAGAAAGAGTTCCTAGAGGGTAAAACATGATTCAATAGAAAGATCTTGAGGTTAGAGAGACCTTAGTCCAAATTCTGGCTTTGCCACTCACTAGCTGTGTTAACCTAGGCAAAATACTTAGTAACAAAACAACATTTTGTTAGTATTTGCCAGTTAACATTCTAAACATTTTACATACATGAATAACTCATTTAATTGTAATAGCCCAATGAAATATACAGTATTATTATCCTTGTTTTATAGATGAAGAAACTGAGGCAAAAGAAGTTAAGTAACTTGTTGCCCAAGGAAGGTCGCACAGCAAATGGGAGACAGCACTGGGGTCCAAACCCAGGTAATTCATCTCCAGAGTCCATGCATCTAACCTCCATACTGCCTGCCAGCTTCTCAAGGTTTCAGTTACCTCATCAGTAAAGTAAGACATTCAAAAAATTATCAGAGGCCAGGCGTGGTGGCTCACGCCTGTAATCCCAGTACTTTGGGAGGCCCAGGTGGGCAGATCACAAGGTCGGGAGTTCAAGACCAGCCTGGCCAATATGGTGAATCCCCCATCTCTACTAAAAATACAAAAATTAGCTGGGCATGGTGGCACACACCTATAGTCCCATCTACTCAGGAGGCTGAAGCAGGAGAATCGCTTGAACCTGGGAAGTGGAGGCTGCAGTGAGCCAAGATGCACCACTGCACTCCAGCCTGGGCGACAGAGCAAGACTCCATCTCAAAAAAAAAAAAAAAAAAAATCAGGGGCTGGGCGCAGTGGCTCACGCCTGTAATCCCAGCACTTTGGGAGGCTAAGGTGGGCGGATCACAAGGTCAGGAGTTCGAGGCCAGCCTGGCCAATATCGTGAAACCCCATCTCTACTAAAAATACAAAAATTAGCTGGGCATGGTGGCGTGTGTCTGTAGTCCCAGCTACTCGGGAGGCTGAGGCAGAATAATTGCTTGAACCTGGGAGGCAGAGGTTGCAGTGAGCCAAGATCTTACCACTGCACTCCAGCCTGGGCAACACAGCAAGACTCCGTTTAAAAAAAAAAAAATTATCTGCAGGCACAAGCTCAAGAGAAATAAAGGAAAAAGAATTAAATGGGACACTGTATACAAAGCACTTGGAAAACAAAGTGTTAGATAAACTGAAGCCGTTGTTACACCACGCAATCATTTATCCTATTTGAACCTCATAAGAACATTACTGAGGAGATATAATTACTCCCAGTTTCCAGACAAAGACGTAGACTCAGAGAGGTAAAGCAATCAACCAGGGTCATCCAGGTTGCAGGTGTTAGAACAATTACTCAAGCCCACTGCTGCGTTACTCCAAAGCCCATGCTTTTCCACTCCATCACCCTAGGAGAAAGCCATACCTAAGGCCCGACACAGATGGCACAGATGGTGGTGAGCCATACTGTGGGGAAGTCTGGGGTTTGGAAGTCTCCAGAAAAGCTGCAAACACTCAAGCATTGCCTAGACGTGCCTCACCATGGGGCAGCACCCACCAGCCCAAGCACTTTAGTCTCAAAGTGAATTTGCAATGAAATACTCCAAGAACACTGGTGCCCTTAAAAGATTCCAAAGTTTCTGATAACTATTCGAAACTGAATGCTTCCCTCAAATATTCCCTGGTGGAACCCTGAAATAGCTGCAGTTCACTGAGGGCTATTAGCACACAGTGCCACAGTGGGCAGGCACTACTCTAGGGTCAGGCACCTGAATTGAATCCCAAGATTCTCACTGGGTCTCCATGGGACCTGCAGTGAACCATCTGCTCTCTTGGTGCCTCGCTTTCTTGATCCGTGAAATAGGGATAATAAACACTTACACACCCATATCCCAGGGGCTCTGTGAGGATCGAGGGTAAGATAATTGCCGCGGAGGCACTTTGGAAGCAATATGAAATGCTGTGGGTTCAAGGTGTAATCAAAATGACCTGTTCCACATAGGTGGCATGGTAACATTTATATTTTGGTTTGCCTTTGTTTAAAATCATTATTGCTGTTCAAGAAAATATAGCTTAGGTTAATTTTAATATATTAATTAAAGTGAGGTTTTCCATCTACTATTTATAACAATTTACAACTATTTAAAACAATTTGTACAATTTTATCTTCCTCGAAATGTTAAATAACCAATAGCTCTAGACAATAAAACCAGTTATAGTCTCTCCCCCAGACAGGAGCTAAAAGCCCATCTTGTTAACATGAAATGTGTTCATATCACTTGAGGAGCCTCCTGGTATCTATGATTACTTTCAGAACTCACATGTCCTTCCCAAATGGAACTTAATAGGAGAAAGGAGAGATGTCCCCTAAAGGAATTCCAGACCAATCCAATTATCTCCAAACCTATACACCCAGCTGCCCTCTGGCTATCCAACTGCATGCTCCACAGGAACCTCACATTCAACACAGCCAAAACCCAACTCACTATTCCTGCCTGTGTTCTCAATCCCAGTAAGATGGCAACTCCATGAGTTAACTTAGTTTGCTCCTTCCCACTCAATGTCTAATAATAACAGGATTCTTTTTAAAGAGATTCTTACTGACATGACCCGCCCTCTAATAGGCACTGCACGTGTAATCTCAATATTCCCACAACAACTCCATGGAGAGAGCATTCTTTTACAAGTGAGAAAACTGACGATATTAAGCTGGAGGCAGAGCTGGAATTTGAACCTACGTCAGGCTAACTTTAAAGTCCTTGTTCTTTAGACTAGAGCAGGATGCTCTCCAGGTACCAAATTATCTATTTTTTTTCCACTTCGGTATCTCTCAATGCATTGTTTCCACTGCCTTGGTTCAGGTGGCCTATCCTAATCCTGGCTCAGATTGCCCCAAGAGCCTGTCCTATTGCTTCCAGACTACCCTTGACCTTTCCCCTATCCCTCATCCCCATGGCTACCAGAGTGAAATTTCCAAATGCAAAAATATCATGTCACTTCCCTATTTTAAATCCTCAACTGCTCTCAATAGCTTCCAATAAATGTTCAAATTCTTCAGCCCCACACAAGGCCCCTCGTGATCTTATCTCTGCCCTCCTCTCTAGAGCCACCTTCCACCATTTCCCCCCAGGTCCCTGGCTCCAGAGATACTATTTGCAATTCTCTGAATGCCTCATGCTTGTTCCTAGTTCTCTATCTTCTAATAAGTCCTCCCACCACTGAAATGGCCTTCACGTCCCTTCTTCCTCTATTCAACTGCTACCAATTCTTTAAAAGTCAGCTTAAATGTCCACCTTCTCCAAGAAATCCTCCTTTTCCAACACTCACAGCCTCAGAAAGATACTTCTGAAGAGACCTAAGTCTTTTTTCATTATTTTATTCATTCATTCATTTAAGAAATAGTTCTTGAGGGCCTACTATGTTCTGGGTACCATGCTAGGTGCAGGACTACAGGAGTGAACCAAAGAGACACTGTCACTGCCTTTATAGGGATTACAGTCCAGTAAGAGGGAGACAATAACCCGATAATGACACAAGTAACCACACTCTGAGCTATGTATTATGAAAGAGAAGTAGAGGGTGCTATGAAATCATATATACAGAGGAGGGAGAGGGGCCTCACCTAGACTGAGGGACAGAGAATACTTCTCTGAAAAAGTGACATTTGAGTTTAAATCTGAACGACAGCTCTGAGAATTACAGGTAGAGAAAATAGCATGTGCAGAAAGCATGAAGTGGGTCAGATCTTGCCAGGGTCTAGTAGCTGGAAGGATGAGTGATTTGCTTCTAGGCCCCCTCCCTAGTCTGTAAGCGAATAGATGGCAAGACCCTGCTCTGGGTTACTTTA